>NC_090874.1:54567096-54582096 GCF_036669935.1 Montipora foliosa | reverse complement strand
GTCGCCGAGAATTCTCCCAATTCCCCCGAGTGTTTAGATGAGGCTATGGAAACACGGGAAACTAATAGGCCATTTCCGTGTTGCTGTTTGTCTCGGTTTCGAAGTGAGTCTTGGTGCTCAACTATTGTGAGGGAAATTAGTTTGATTTGCATAAGAATACGCAACTCATTTGTGCACCAGGACTCGCTTTGAAACTGAGGCATGCAGCAACTCGGAAATGGGCTATTATTTTCAGGATACTGCTACGATGTGAACAAAGGAAGAAGAGAGACCCTGGGAACGAGATTCTAGTGGCTGCCAACATCGGTTTCACTGAAAACAGAAGACATCGCAGAAGTGCGTTGGCTTGTAAAGATGCATTCACCTTTTAAAATTCCTGTTTATCCTGTTTATCGTGTCAAAACTAGCATACTTTGCCTGTTATTCATCAGTATCATCTGAGATTTTCTATCTTAATTGTGGGCATCTTTGTTTTGATAAATGATCTCAGAAACAGTTTACGCCGGTAAAAGTTCATATTGCCGTCATGCTGTTACCGGACTCAGTTACATAGGAATAAATGTTCCTTAATTATGAACAAATTTTGAAGATTGCATGTACGACATTGGCGGCAAGCCTTAGTTATACTTCAAGATAACACAGATTGACGTTATCAACTTGAAATGTGGACTCCATCAGAACTTGTGATAAAAAAGTGCTAATAACTTTCAAGACCATGCTGCTGTTCTGGTGGACAAAGATATTCGCAAAAGAGATATTTATCTAGTTTTAATTCACTGCACTGTGGTATTAAGTCTCCGCGCCCACTTTGATCGCAGGAATTGTCCAAACGCCATAATTTTAGAACATTTCTCTTTCGCATCTGACATTACCATTGTGTTCTGTTATAAAAATTTTGCCATTCAACACTTCGGTATACCTGAAAGAAATTATATGTGTGGAGGATATGTAAACAATTGAAATCTCAAAGATTAAAATTAGAAAAATTCAAGTGCTTCATTGACAAATGAAACGTAGATAACTGGAATCAAAGACAAGATAGAATTTTCTGTTTAATTTTTCATTCAGGCTTTCACTAATAATAAGCGATTTCGGAGTAATCTCCTAATAAAAAATGCATAAAAATAAAGCAAGCAGTTATCCTTTAATGTAGATGTGACTAAAACGAGAATTATGGTGAGTGATAAGATGTCGTTGAAATCGTCGCATATTTCTCTCTCTGAATGAAATTTTCCTACTAGTTTATAATCACGCAAACAATCTCTTCAAAAAAAAAAAAAAAAAAGGCAATTATCTCTGTTGTCTGCCAGCATTCCTTCCGAGAAATTTGCATAGAGTTACTCACAGACGATTTTTGAATGGAAACTATTTATCTCTCACTTTGTTAGTCTTGCAGGCCCAGGCAGAACCCTTTCAGATTCCTAAGGTGTATGAGGAGTGTATGTTGGCCGAAGTTCACGTCCTGAACTGCCTGACAAATGTTGTTAATTTTGTTAACATATGATGACTCATCTGTCACAATGTTGTCAATTAGCCTTAAATTAATTCTTCAATTGACTTGGATGTGTTTTCCTTAGCACCTGCCGAAAATTTCAGTAGAAATTTGCATAAACAAAATATTCCGTTTTTGCGTGACGTTGAATTAAATTGAGAGCCGAGAGGAGTATTTTGGCACGAACTCAATACTGCGTTGATTTGGTATCGACTTGAATGGGTAAGGAAAAATCTTCAGCTCGAGTGCTGCGATGCTAAAAACTCTTCTAGGTAAGTTTAGCTAGTTATGATATCCAAAACGAAGCTTTTGTCTTGCTTTATTTGATAAGTGATGCTAATAATTTTCCACATAAACGATCATCCGCCATCGTTATTAATCATAACTATGAGAAAAAAAATAACACGATTTTCTCTGTGCTTTGCTTCTACTTGTCCTTGCGCCGAATTTTCTCCATTCTCTTCGCCAAGAGGAGTAAATGTCCGACAACAAAACGAATATCACGATGAAAATAGCCTCAAATGACGCTACCTACTGGTCTACCTTTTAAAAACAATAGATAAATCCTATTTATAGCAGTGTGTGTATCTCTTATAACAAAGACCTACAAGGGACTCGAGCTTGACAGGATTACAACGAGCTTTTGCCGTTACAAAAGGGAGTTCGATAAAAAGCATCGTAGCGGATCAAGGAGTGTTACCAAAACAACGTAGCCACGTGTTTCACGCTTTGTGGAGCCACATGTACGTATTGTTGATTAAGTAGCCGTGAAAATTTGAAAAACCATCACCGACATTGTAAACACACATAACTTGTTTTTGAGGGTAAACGCAACAGCGGGGTAAAATTATTTCATTTATTTTCTAATCAGTTTATTAAATTGTATTTTATTTCACTTCATATCAGATGCCTTTCATTAGCACTTGCAGTCATTTAGGGCCTGGCGAAACTGATGTCCAAATTAGAAAAAAATAAGTTCTTAATCAATATTTCCAAACTGTGAAACACATGTTGCGGAGACAAAGTTTGTGTCTTGGCGACACAAATGTTAATTGTATTCTCTAGTTGCGAGAAGTATATCAAATATAAAAGGCTATAGTGACTATATGATGATCAGGCGTTTGGGATTTTATCCCACAATCCTTCAAGTTACAGCTGAATGCTCTGGCAAGTTAGAGCAGCCAGCTGGATCCTGGATCCCTTCTGAGACTCGGATATCATTTTTTCTGAGTTCCAGTTGCTCCTTGTATATTCACTGATTGCATTTTCTTGTTTGCAAAACCGTCACTAAATCTGTTTGTGCAATGTTTCGCATGCGTCTAAACTTAGGAACTTCTATTTCCAGTATTTCAGAGCAAGATGTTCTCAAAGGACTAGTTTTCAAATCCAATACACGTGGCTGTTAGTTATCACAACATTCCTTTTGCCAAAGCTTCCGTCCATGTCTCTGTTGATAAGATGAAGTAAGGAGGTGCGGGAGTTAGCGACACAAATTGCTTATACTCATTCGCCCCCACCCCACCAACGAGAAACTTTCTTGTGGTTGCAAATTATGACCACGTATTTTTTTTTCAATTCAACATTTCCGTTTTACCGGAGTTAGAGAAGTGCGAGATTTATCGACACAAATTGTTGATACTCATCAGTTGATGTCACAGTCTTTAGCAGAAAAGGATCTTATGGTCGTGCTAGAAGTGATGAACTCGTTTACAATTGCGATTTTAGTCACATGCGCAACAAACTTCCAAGCAAGTTCGAAACCCTTGCGATATGAAAGCTTTTGAATGCCAGTCAAAACACTCAAAATATCCCACCAAACCTTATTTACAAGTGCGACTTTTAATCGCACTTACCCTCGATCGGCCATTATTGTGTCTTGGTTCCTGATTGTATCGATTTGCTACGACAAACATTGTTCTTGAAAACCTTTAAAAAATTTAGAAGTTAAAAGTATTTGTGCTCAACATCTCTATCATCAATCGAATAATGGCATACAGTTCTTCTTCGTTATTCATTATGTTGATAACTTTTTTTTTTGAGGGGAGGGCGGTCAATTTCAACTTCAAATTGAGTATTCCCATACACTCTCCCCGCTCCAAGGTTTTCCTGTCGGGGTCATCACTTCAGTCGTTGGAAAGACTGTACAAATTATAAATTAGCTTCCAGATTTCCCGTCGCTGTGTTTTATATGATCTTGATTTCATATCGCTTATCTTCCAAATGCTTTCATATTTTCTTATCGCTTGTATACGTTATAAATTAGAAACAGTTCATAACATTTCCTGTTTATAGAAGTCAGAGGGCTAGAAACAGGAAATGCAGCGCCGAACTGTGCGGCTCTGGTGAAGAGTTATAACAGGGTTTTGTACTTAATACAGGAGCTGGTACTCTTCTCGTGCAAGCACTTGGTCTACCAATAAAACTATAAAAGTATAAGTTGTGTTGTTATTATTGACACTTTTTTGTTCTTATCTTCCAGCTTTCTTTCTAGTGGAATGCGTTATAACAAAATGTAAGTTTTAAAGAAAAATTTCTATGCTTTTTATCAGAACCATGCCAGTGTTATTGCGTCGTCTGTTGATTGTTAATAAACAATTATTCATTTTGTGCAACCCAAAATGCCCTTGTAATCTATAACTGATAATTAAATGCAGCTGCGTGTTTTAGTCTAAACTGAGTTATCAGCCATTATCAATACGCACGGACTGTGTGTGATCACGAAAGAGTGTTTCATAATTGCAGATAGTTCTGCTACTAACCAGCCAGTACGTATAAAAAAGGAACTTTTTGTTGTGTTAGTGTTTACTAAACTGCCTAACGCCATGGGGTGCCAACAAAACGAAGATCGAAATTAAATTTTCCATTACAATAAAATTTACAAAAATGATTAAAGTTATGGTAATATATATGGCGAGGAAACCTAACAGAAACCAGGGGGCTTATACAAGGTTAGGTTTCCGAAGACCACATCTTTGACCGGACATTTGACTTTGATTCGTCATCTGGTTCCTAAATATTTTTGCATGGAATATGTTAAGAAAAGTTCTCCCTGGACGGTAGGCTCAAACTCCAAATTTAATACGAATACGTAAAGCGGAAAAATGACAAACAACATACTGAAAAAGAAAACTACAAAAAAATAAATCTTGCGCAAAAAACTAAAACTTGTACGCGTTAACAGCTCGTACGCGCCATACTTGAAATATGAACTCGTGTCACGTGATCAAGCGCTCGCATAGTTCTCCGTAGGTGGTGGGGGTAGATTCAATGGATTCAAAGAGGATATGGTCTTTTTTCCATTCCAGCCCGTCTCGGAGTTACATTCTCCTACAGCCAATTCCCGAGTTATTGTTTGACTTGGTTTCAAAGAGAGTCTTGGAGCGAAACTATTCAGATGTCAGAAATATGACCGAGTTCGAGTAGAATGCAATACAAAACGTTTCTTAAAAGGGGTTTTATTTTTCACGAAGACTCGCTTTGAAACGGACGATAACAGTACTCTGGAACGAACCATTTCGCATACTAAAACGTTTTCACCCCAACAGGGTGTCCTGACACTTTTCATCTTGGTAACGATTCAGGAACTATAAATAGCCCAGCGCCAAGAGGTGCTTTTCTCTACCCCAACAAAGCTCGTTGTGAATGGAGTGTAACAATTCCACACAATTTCCAACACGTCAAGCTCTCGTTCAGGACCTTTGACATTGAGGAATGTGGAAAATGCAGCTGCGACTACGTAGAAGTCTTTGACCATGTTGGACCGCGCAAGATTTCACTTGGAAAGTTCTGTGGTAATGTGATACCAGGTCCTTTTTATTCAAGTGAGCAAACACTATCAGTTGTGTTTAAGTCTGACGATGGAGGAGGCCACACGGGATTTAGAGCTTCGTATGAATCGGTTCTGCCTGGATCGGGTAAGTAAATCCCCTCAGAAAATCTTTTTCAGCCTCGAGAGAAAGGGCTAGTCGCACCGAATTAACTCAACTGCTTTGAAACGATTCCTCGTGGTAGTGAGAAAGATTGGAAGGTCTAATCATTTGGAGAAGTCAAATCAGAGATAACTTTTCTGGTTATTTTAAGACGTTGGGTATTATTCCGTTCTGGAACAAAAGCAGAGTGTATTGAGTCAAAATCTGGGACCCAGCCAAGTGAAATAAACAATCGTGATTGTACTGATGATGACGATGTCGAAAATATTTACGACGATGATGGTCACCTTCATTCTCATCGTCTTCGTCGTCGATGACGTCATTATCGTTATCAGCATCATTGCCACTGTCATAGCACGAGTGAGGTCTGGATTTGGTGACCCAACATCCATGTGGTAGTCTCTGGTAGCCTCTTCCCCCCTAGGTATTTTTTTTTTGCAAAAAATCTTACTAATCTCGTGATATTCCTGTGGAGTGCCTGACTCCATCATTAAATCTACTAGCAAATTCATTTGTCCAACTCTTTTGCTTCAGTTTGCAGGAACGCATCTCAAATAAAAGAAACTGCAGGTTTAATAACAAGCCCTGGATTTCCAAATGAACGTAAATACCCGAATAACATGGAGTGTATCTGGAAGATAACCACGCCTTCAAAGACTCGCATAACATTTAAGATCATTTCTATGTCAATACAAAGCCAGTGTGGTAGAATGGGGACTGGAGATGCTTGCTCATGCGATTTCCTTGAAATTAGAGACGGAAATCGGTCCAACAATCACTTATTAGCGACTTTGTGCGGGGATGAACGTCCCGCCGACCTGTACTCAAGCGGACCACACCTTTGGGTGAGATTCAAATCAGACAAAAATGGCTCTGCCCCTGGTTTTATGGCCAGGTTTTCCTCTGCAACCATCGTAGAAGGTGAGTGGCTTTTTTTGTCATAACTGCCTTACCCGTTGGGAATGCCGTCCAATCTTGTTTACTGAAACTGAAGAAGCGTTCCATTCCATGCAATTTTCAAAAAAATAGGGTTGAAATTCAAAAGAAAAAGACCCTTCCACCGACATTTTCGAAAATCCCGTCCAATGGAAAGAGCCTCTAGAGCTTGTCGTGGGAAATATTCCAATCCCTCGTCAGAAATAGCTCCTTCTTATCATTGAATGAGAGGGGGAGTCATTCCCTGTGTGACGAGCCCTTGAATTCGGGTACAGGGGCGAATGTTCCTGAAAGGTTAAGTGAGTCATGCATATCACTTTACCAATACTATGTCGCAGGATATTCCTGTCCAGAAAGCTGGAAGTACCCAATCAAATGCCCACAGGATCTCAATCCCAATGCCAACCAAACTAGAGCCTGTTGTTACAACAAAGGTCCTAGCTGTTGCGAGCCTGGAGGGAGGCGATGCACCGACAAGGGAGCACATGAAAGAGACTACTGCCCGCGCCCAAATGATGATGGGAAGTTAAAATATTGTTGCATGCAAAATGGAAAGCCGTCTTGCTGTAAATCATCGAGTGTTCGCCATAATCTTAGGTGAGTTTTTGTGGACTGTTGAAAATAGGCCAAATTTGATGCTTGCGTGCAATCGCGTGGTCGTGGCTTTCAGACCTGTTCAATGCTTCTGTGTTATTAGCTTCAATGCCTTCCATAAGTGCATGGGATGATCTTCTCTTTGAAATCACTTCATTTCCGCAGTATAAATGTAGGGCGCTTCTTTTATTCCATATCATATTTTCACCTCGCGGGGGACGTAACACGAATTGAAGCTGACCAGCACAAAATTTCTGAATAGATGTGCCGCGGCAGCGCATGCGCACTATCATGGGTTGAGATCCAGGCCCAATGAGGCGTTCGGGATTCGCTACGATACAGCAGTATTTATAGACGGTTTTGTAACTACTTAAGTTATTTGTATATCTGTGGAGGTATTCTCTTCAAAATAATGTTGGAAACTTGAGCTAATTCACCCAAAAATAGGAACTACCTTGTAACCACTTAACCCCCTTCTTCACCCTTTCCACCCCCAACCCCCCCCCCCCCACCCGTCCCTTGCTCTGCCTCGTTTTCTCATCTTTGCCAGAGTTCATCACCCAGGATGATGGACTCTAGATAACAGACACAATTTCTTGCTTTTCAGAGTAATCCTCCTTGTTGGAGTTTTGGCCCATTTTTGTTACCAAGTTAGCAAGTTTTACACCGGAACGACGTAATTAAAATTTGTAATTTAATTATAGTTAGAGTATTTTAATTAGAAAATTTTATTTTTAAAACTTTAAATTAACTGTCTTGGACAAATAAAGATTCGCTCTCTTCACAAGAAAAGGGCGAAGTTATGTTATAACAAGCTTGTAAAAGCCTAATACCTAAAATCCCCTCAGTACACCCGAAATAGGAAACCGATAGGTCTCGCTCTTTTCTTTACAAAGTCTCCGAAACGGAATTTATCTTAGAATGAAGGGGTAGTTTCTAAAGAAACTGTGAATATATCTTATGAATATATCTTAAAACTGTGAATATATCTTAATTAAGTTCACGCTATTTAGCACGTGATGAAAGGTCAATGGGACCTAAGGATAAAGTGATGCAGGCCGTTGACTTGTTTTCGCATTTGACTTTCTTTTTTTTTTTTTTGCTTCGAGAAATAAGTACTTACAAATCATTTGGTTACCTTGCACTGGTTGTTTAAACAGTGTATTGGACTATATACCGGATGGAAGCAACATACAGTGGATACGAGATGTAAAAAGCAGTGGAGTTATCCACTGGATAACGATTCATCTCTTCAGTGCCTTGTGCCGATCCATCCTTTGAACAACTGGGGCCTGGGGCCTGATTTGATCGCTGGAATCAACCTCGTTTTCACAGAGGAGAGATCCTGGGAACTAGGTTACAAAGAAATTCTGTATCTATAAAAGCTATTGATAAAAATAAAAATAAAATACTTTCAGTTTATAAAGTGAGATCTTCCGCCGGGGTGACAGTAGGCCTGACAAGGACCGCTGTTGGTGACATTGGGTGGCGTTTCGATATCTTTCACTGCCTAAAATAAATTTGTAAACTGCGTAATAAGCAGTCTGGCCAAAGTCTCCCACAAAAAGCATTGTAAATTAGTCCTGAAAAGCCCCGAGGGGAGAAACTAATAACTTCACTTCAACTTAACTTCAACCTGAGCGGAAGTCATACTTACCGTGAAGGGAACGACTTCCGCCCAGAGTCAAAAGGATGACTTCCGCGCAGGTTGAACCAATGTCAGTCAATGTCACCAAAAGACTACTCATGCCCACACGGCCGTAACGATCTTGCTTCACCAAGCTGTGTTCAAGCTATATTTGAATACTCTAAAATGAATCGTAAGCTGCTCGTGAACTTTGCAACTGTTACACTGGTTGAAAAAGTGTTTTTCTAGAAAGACTTTAAAAAATTCTGTGATATATTTACGTTTTTAGCACCATTTTTAATTAGTATTTTGTAACATAAATTTAAACGTGAACTCGAAAGTGTTCTCAATAATTATTGTATCTATGATACACTTAAGTTTCGTTGATGTTCCTTTTTTCGGGTTTGGAAGCATCTTCCGGTTTCTCCTATATAGTTCGAAGGACAGTCTTTACTTGGGATTTTATAAACAACATCGCATTCGAAGGTTGTCTGTACTTTGGAGAGGGGAAATACATCTTGTGAAGAACCAAAAGGTATTTTCTTTTTAAAAAGTCAAGGATATGAACAGGATCAAAACATACTATATAACCTGAATACGAAACATATTTCAGAGTCCGAAATCAGTTGAATTGAATTGAAATTGAATTGAATTGAAAAATCAGTTGAACACCTCGGAGAATATAGTTTCGTGGCTACGAGTAGATTAGGCCTTTTGCCTTTAAATCTTTTCATAACCAAATATTTTCATTGTGTCATGTACGCACGTAACAAAGCTGTGCTCAATTCCATTTTCACTGATTTGGCCAACTCCAATGTCTAAGCGTTGTCTATTTTTTAGCAGTGTTAAGACGGCATGACGGCATGCGGGAGAGACTAGAAAAACGTTATTTTTTCGTCTTTAAAACAAGCCGTTTAGAAATAGATCTTAAAAGTCCACTGAATGTATTAATAAGCGACTTCAACCGTGGTCTATTGGGGTGAATTCCATAGCATTGATTTGCAGTATTTTTATTTGCTTCTTTTGCCTGCGCTGAGGCAGTCACTGGTAATAAACATAAAAATTAAATACATTCTCCAAAGACAAAAACCATGAGCACGGGGCCTTGCCTCTCCAGAGGAGAGAGAGTGCAGAGAGAGTGTTTCGTAGCGCGCATTTTCTATTTTTCTCAGGATAACCTTTGTACCGAACATTAATAAGCATCATATTATGACAATGAACTTAATAACACCGACTGTTTCTTAAATCTTAGCAATCTCTTGCTGCGTGGTGATGACTCGCTGTCGTAAAAGAGATGAGCAAATATTGCCAAATTGTCTTTCGCGAGACAGTAGTTTGCCAGCTAAAGTCCAAGCCGCCCTCCAGGCTTTCCTCTACTTCTAAACATTGGTAAGCCTTTGTAGTCCTACCATTTATCATGCTACGACAATGAATTCAATGGAATTAACCACGGGGCTTAATATTTGAAGTGTTTTGTTGACTTTTTGTTAAGTCATCCGGAGTTTCGTATGATTTGATCTAGCTCGTTCAATCATGGCCCTTCGTGTCTGGATTCCATATCGCAGAATAATATCTGTTTGGCAAAATCCGTTTCGTGGATTTTGCATTTGCTAATTGGCAAATTCGTATTCAGACTTGGACAGAATTGAGCACGCCCCACAGACTGGGTTTTAAACGGTACCGGAAATTCTGAAAACTCTTATCGGGTGGCATTTATGGGCGATTTTCGCAGACAGACAGATACGTGCGACAACGAATAAATTGACCACCGCCCTTTGCATTTAAATTTGAAGTGTTTTGTATACTTTTTTTAAGTCATGCATCCAGTGCCTATGATTAGATCTAGCACATTCCAATCTCACGATGCGTGGTGATAACTGCATGGATGTTATAAAAGAACAAATATTGCCAGTGTCTTTCGCGAGACAGCAGTTTGTCAGCTTAAGTCCAACCCGCCCTCCAAGCTTTCCAGTATACTTCTGAACATTAAGAAGCCTTCGTTGTCCTACCATTTATCATACGAGCTACGAAAATGAATTCAATCAATTAACCACGGGCTTAAACATTCGAAGTGTTTTGTTGTCTTTTTAAGTTAAGTCATCTGGAACTTCGTATAATTCACATCTAGCACATTTCAATCATGGCCCTTCGTGCCTGGTTCCATGTCGCAGAATGATGTCTGTTTGCTAAAATCAGTTTTTAGATTTTGCGTTTGCTAATTGGCAAATCCGTATTCAGACTTGGAATTTCCCAATTGAAGACACCCCACAAAATGGCTTCTACACAGCATCGGGAATTCCGAAAACTGTCATCGCCGGCACTTATGGTCGGTTTTCGTAGACAGACAGATACGAGCGACAACTAATTCAATGGAATTGATCACACCTTTGCATTTTCTATTTTTTCTCAGGATAACCTTTGTACCAAACAATAATAAGCATCATATTATGACAATGAACTCAATAACACCGACTGTTTCTTAAATCTTAGCAATCTCTTGCTGCGTGGTGATGACTCGCTGCCGTAAAATAGATGAACAAATATTGCCAGTGTCTTTCGTGAGACAGTAGTTTGCCAGCTTAAGTCCACGTCGCCCTCCAAGCTTTCATATTCTTCTAAACATTAAGAAGCCTTTGTAGTCCTACCATTTATCATACTACGACAATGAATTCAATGGAATCAATCGCGGGGTTTAACGTTTGAAGTGTTTTGTTGACTTTTCAAGTTAAGTCATCCGGAATTTCGTATAATTCACATCTAGCACATTTCAATCATGGCCCTTCGTGCCTGGATTCCATGTCGCAGAATGATGTCTGTTTGGTAAAATCAGTGTTTGGATTTTGCGTTTGCTAATTGGCAAATCCGTATTCAGACTTGGAATTTCCCAATTGAACACACCCCACAAAATGTGTTCTACACAGCACCGGGAATTCCGGAAACTTTTATCGGGCGGCACTTATGGGCGGTTTTCGTAGACAGACAGATACGTGTGACAACGAATAAATTAACCACCGCCCTTTGCATTTATATTTGAAGTGTTTTGTATATTTTTTTTAAGTTATGCACCCAGTGCCTATGATTAGATCTAGCAAATTCTAATCTCATGATGCGTGGTGATAACTGCATGGATGTTATAAAAGAGCAATTGTTACCAAAGGGGCAGGTATGTTTTTACCCCCCCCCCCCCCCCCCCCCCCCCCCCCCCCCCCCCCCCCCCCCCCCCCCCCCCCCCCCCCCCCCCCCCCCCCCCCCCCCCAGGTCCCCCCCCCTGCAGGTTGCAGGTTGCAGGTTGAATTTACTGTGACTGTTACATGAATAGCTAACCTTAGGCCTAATTAGGCCTAAAAACGTTTCTTTAGGCCTCCTTAGGCCTAAAAAACGTTTCTTTAGGCCTAATTAGGCCTAAGGTTAGCTATTCATGGTAACAGTCACAGTAAAATTTCAACCTGCAACCTGCAACCTGCAACCTGCAAAACATACCTGCCGTTACCAAAGTGTATTTTGCGAAACTGCAGTTTGGAAGCTTACTTGAAGGCGAAAAGGCAGTTCAGCGTTGAAGTCCAAGTCGTCGTCCAAGATATGCCATCCTTCTAAGCATAATATAGTAACCTTTGTAGTCCTACCATTTTAATAAAAATCAATTACGACTGAATTCAATAGAACGCACCCCACAGATTAGGTTGCAGACCGCTCACCGGAAATTCCGAAAATTCTTGTTCACCCTCCGTGCCTGCATCTGCCAACTGAACTCCTGGTCGCTGAAGGATGATGTCTGTTTGGAAAATCCGTTTTTGGATTTTGCGTTCGATTGCTCATTGGAAAATTGGACTTAGCCTTGGAAATTCCCAATCGAACGCACCCCACACTGGGTTCCAGACAGTGCTGGAAATTCCGAAAATTCTTGTTCGGCTGCACTTATGGGCGATTTTCGTAGACATGCAGATAAGCGTGACAACGAATTCAATAGAACTGACCACAGCTTTCCATTAACCTTGATATTTGAATTGATTTGTACACTTTTGAAATCATCTGGTGCCTATAATTGGATCTAGCATGTTCCAATCTCGTGGTGCGTGGTGATGACTGGCTGTTATAAAGGAGATGAACAAATATTATCAAAGTGTCTTTTGCGAGACAGCAGCGGGCAAACCTAGACCTGAATCTAAAATACAGCTCCAGTGCTTAAGTCCAAACCACCCAGGACACTGGTAAGTAAAGAAATAACAGAATCAATATATTTGCTTCGGTAAGGGGCTGGATTGATGACAGTTGTTTTCTAAAACACAATGGGATGATTATATTTCACAAGCATGAAAACACACAAAGTACATTGCCAGATACTATTGAAACAGTCCAACTGCCTGTTTAACCTTCAGCGTAAACAGGTAACTTGACGAAACATGAATAAGAGTCAACAGAAACACTGAAACGTTCCAGCACCAACTAAGGTCGCCAATCGTTCACTTTATCTCGAATCTATCCACAACTACGTGCAGCGAAGCCGAAACAGAAAGGCAGAAAAGCAATACGGCTTCCTTGGAGTGCGATTTGAGGTATGGTCGCCGTTAATTTGCATGGTTTTCTGTTTCGGTTGAATCACTTTCCAGGCCGGAAACTGCCTGAACACGTACTAGACTGTAGAATTATTTTTCCTAAAACTGGATATGTTCTTTAAAAAAGCCAGAAGTAAAATCATTTAAAACTATACAGAAAAAAGGATACAATTTTCCGGCGGCCACGATTAAAAAATGCCAAGCTAAATCATTTTCCTCCAAAACAGTGTACCGGAATGAAAACTGTTGATACAAAATCCCCAGCAACTTCTTTTAAAATTATTGTACGTATACTGCAAGGTTAGAGGAAAATAGAGACATCCCGTAAATAAAATAGGGTATCGGCTCAGGGACTTTCTTACGACTATAAAGGATAATTTTCCATGTATTTACTCAACTAGCTCCTGTATTCGTTTTATATCCACTACAGATTAGCTCATTGTACCCAGACAAAATGGTGAAAATTTACAGCAAAGCATCTCCGGTGTTGATGCCTCTACTTGCGATATCAGTCCTGATATATTTTGCTACGGCGAACACACAAAGGAATCAACCATCCAACAATGTGGTAAGTAGGTTGAACAAAAATTTCTTTTGAGAATGAAAATTCCCTTTCTTACAAATATTGACGCAACGTTAATACGGTCTGATGTCTTATGTTGACCGATAAATTAAACTTGTGGGCTCAAATCAAGCGTTCGTTTGCTGGGGATCAATCTGGAATTAGAATACTTAACAATTATTCTACGAGGGCGCGCTGGATATGAAGTGATAGATAACCAAAGAGGCACGTAGCGCCGAGTTGGTTATAAGCATTTTATATCTAGTCAGCTCGAGTGGGACACTAGGCCTAGCATGATGGCGGCCGAACGTTGGTTTTTCGTCCCGCAGGGAAGGCCTTGTTCCATCAATTAGTGCAATTTTGAAGTAGATGAATAAAAAAGTACGTGCAAAACTAAGCCGACTGGGTATTAAGCAGGATTTTGTGAGTCCCTGCCATGGCGAGGCGCGTCGAACACTCAAGAAATTCTTCTAACTCGACGAATTCGAAACCTTCACCGAAGAGAAAGAATTAGAAGTGGCGAAATGTCCGATACCAGCGAGCAACTGGAAACCTCGGTTTCCCCCGCGCAATTGATAGCTAAACAAACCACAGGATAGTAGAATAGAATAACTTTTCGAAAATTTGACAACGGAGTTATCAGCGCTAAGATGAGAGATGAGAGAAGAAATTGATGGTGTCAAGGTCATAGTGAAAGAGATGGAGAAACCATTGAATGCTGCGTGGGATACTATTGGTGATATGCAAGAGGACTTTAAGGCTCTCAAAGACTTTAAGGAAAGATCGTCAGCGCGAGAACTTGAAGCAACTGGCAACAAATCGATCTTTACTCGACGCCCATCGTGCTGAAATGGATCAACGATCAATGGGGGGTACTCGATATATCCCTAGGTGGGGAGGTGCGGCGCGGCCCCTCATACCCTAACCCTGTTTAAGACAAATATCGCTGATTTTCCAACCCTATTTAAGACAGAATTCCGATTTTTGATACCCTGTTTAAGACATTATCAATGCCAAAGTCAACGGAAGTCAATATTAGTTAATAAGAGCTTGTTGCTGTTTATCGTCCGAGAAAAGATATCCAGTTTAAGACAAAAATTGATAAATCGCCACCCTGATTAAGACAAAAAATGATAAATTCGATACCCTGTTTAAGACAAAAATCCCGAAAAACATACCCTGGCTGGTCGCACGTCCCCATTAAGCCCTTATAAGGGGGCCCCCCCCCCCCCCCCCCCGGTATCAACGCAAAGCAAAACCGGCGGAGGAACAAGAAAAAAATTATTGTTCTCGAAACATATTCCAGA
>NC_090874.1:54554596-54557096 GCF_036669935.1 Montipora foliosa | reverse complement strand
TACAATAGCTATATTCCGACGCCATCTAGGAAAAAAACAGTGTAATTGTTTCTGTGAAGATTTAGTTGAAAACGATGAAATTAATTAAATTAGTACTTTATTAATTCCATCAAACTTTAATCACCTCTGTGTTGGTCACCATGGTCTAATAATAAAGTTTAATTATGATTTAAGTTTCCTGCATGTTCCATTTAATCTTTAAATGAGTTAACGACGGTGCTCTTCTGGATTGTGTTAGTTGAAATGAAATCGTTCATGTATGGTGAATTGAACCGTTGCGTGATAAGCCCGATAGAAATGCGAAAAGGCCTAGACGAGAAGGACATTAGACATCTCGTGACAATTGCACGATGGGTCACCAACGTAATTAGTGCAGATCAACTAGTACTGTGTTTAAGCGCCCATTTCGAATAGCGCTGATCTACAGTATTTAAGTCTAAGCACCCATTTTAAACCGTTTAGCTTTCAATATTGGTGATGGCCTGGGTGTGTCTATTAAATATTATGAAAATTTGCAGTTGTTCAGGGACTAGTGGTTATAAATGATTCATAAGTCGCTTATGGTCCAGTTTCAACCTTCTCGTCCTTCATTTTCTGCAAACTTCTTTGAACTTATAAACTTGCTTTTTCAAGTTAAATCATAACCATTACAATTTCTCAAACTTGATTGGTGCATTAACTGCTTTATTTTTCACTAATTATTGTGTAGGGTTGAAATCGAACAGTGAAATCGCACAGTTGGCTGTAATCGGACACCTGAAATCGGACAGTTACATCAGCCAATCATATTAAGCCCACTCGGCTTAATCCACCAATCACAGAATTTATCACAATAACCATAGCAACAACAACTTACCCAACCAAACTGGGGATTTTACAAAGTGGACGAATTTGTAACATTACACAGTGAAAAAGGAGTGCATTAATTTTGTTTTCTCGGAAATTGTAATGGTTATGATTAATTGGTAACAGGACTTCGTGTCATCCAATTCGGTCTGTGATCATACTCGTGATTAAACAAATCGGACTCCCGCTACGCGGTCGTCCGATTTTGTAAATCACTCCTATGATTACAGACCGAATTGGACTCCACTCAGTCCTATTATCATTATAAATTGACGAGAAAACTTCCAAGTATAGTGAAAAAGGAAGTGAAAAAGGAAGTAAAAAAGGTAACGTCCTTCTCGTCTATCCCAAGTAATGCTTACCATCAAGAGTGAATCTGACAAGAATGAAGCCTCAATTCAGAACAATCAGAATTCAAATAGCCTCGAGTTTGACGAAACTAAGTCAATAGATGGTTTTCAATCACGTGATGAGACGGCCATGTTGGTGCACAAAGCAATAGAAAATTGTGGGTCATGTTTTGCATTATAATAGAATCAAATTATGTGCTCCAACATGGCTGCTGTGACGTCAGGTAAAAACCCTCTATCGACCTAATCGGCTAACTCGATGTTGTACTCAATTCAAATCTCCCGGGATAAGATTCTTGGTGCATTGTATTTGCATGATAATGTAGCATTCATATTTCAATTATACGGAAATACCTGGAACAAAACGTTTTATTCCCTAAGGGTTTGAATTGGGTACAACATTGCGTCAGCCGATTACGTCTTTTCCTCTCGCAACCACAACCTGGTTTCCGCGTGTCGGTTCGTCTGGGCCAAAGAGTCGCCCCGACTCAGGTCCAGTGTATAGAACCGTAATGTTTTTCACCCGAGCTGGACCATTTCATCTGCTGTGTAAAATGCTAAGAGAGAATTGATAAGAACCGACACCCCGAAGGCAGTAAACAGCGAACTTTTTTGATTGGTGAGGAGATTGGACAGTGTGCTTGTTCTAAGCAGGCGCACAAGGTTGAGAGAGCGCTCTTTTACTTATTGCGCTTGCTCCGGACTGGAAGGGCGTTTTCACATTCTTATTAGGGACCTCCCATGGGGCGGGGGTACATGTTCCCTAACCGTGCCCTTGAACTGAGCTAAATTTTATTACATAAAATTAATTGTTTCAAGTTCCCTTGATCCCCTAAAATTGTTCTTAAGAGTTCGCCTTTATTTCTCTTTCTTTTTATGTTCTCACGCTTATTTTTTAATAGGGTTTGCCGCGAGTTCCAAACTTAATCACCACTTCATGTGGAAAATAGTTGCAATTTTGGGCTTGAAATGGCTTTATCCCTCATAAACAATTGTAACAAATTCGACAATAGCTGGTAAGTGGTCGAAAATCAATCTTCCCATGATCCCCAAAACCTTCAATTTTCCGTTCCCTGAAACCACTGGGAGGCCTTCCATTCTCGTCACCAGAGCCTCGGATCGACCCAAGTCTCTGAGAAACTCTCTGTAGGAGAACATGCGCAGTAGGGTTCTCATAGCCAAAAATTGGCTATTTGAACCCCACGGCGCCCGCTCACTCCTCGTTCTAAGATGAATGCACCAATTAGAGACGCTTTTGATTATTCTTCACGAAAACCAATGAGAAGACACTTTGCTTCAGGGTT
>NC_090874.1:54537096-54549596 GCF_036669935.1 Montipora foliosa | reverse complement strand
AATTATTTTCCTTCGTACGAACGCAGTGAGAAAGACGGAAAATGTATTTTCCTTCGGAAGTTTAGCGTGAGCATTCCAGTCTTTGCGCTAACACATTGGTGTTAGCGCGTGGGGTCTCTAGAGACCCCAGATAGGTATATAAGAGTATTTAGCGTCAAGGTAGTCATCACGTGCGAAGCTACTCGGCGGTTGTTGCAGAGGAATTGTATTCTTTTTCGTCTATTTAGTTTCTCGTTTATTTTATAAAGGTACACTTATGTGTTGTTCTAATCTTTCGTTTTTCCGTTTTTTTTCCCCGTTCGTTTCCGTGCCCTTCTTTTATTTTTTTCTCTTCCAGGCCGTCGATTGCCTTCTCAATCGGACACGTGTTTTCCGATGTGGTAGAAAAGGGCACTGGAGCACCGACAGTAGAAGATTCGGGGGCTGATACAAATTTGGGACCGGCTTCGGAACGCAAGCCAAAAGCACCTCTCTCACCTCCTCCGGGAGCCAGCAAAGCAAGTCAGAGCAATGACGTACATATCATCGATAATGAGGAGATACCTGGACTTTTACCGGATAATTGTTCCAGTTATTTTTGCCGGGTGGCAGTGTTATTTACCCTGTTTTGAGGAGAGTTCTATTAATCCTTGCCGGGTGGCAGTGTCATCTACCCAGTTGAAGGAGAGGTCAAGTGCTCCTTCGCCGGTTGGCAGGGTTCTATATGCCGGGTGGCGATTTGTCCTCGTTTGAGGCCAGATATTCCTTTTTTGTCTCGGCTGCGTGGTCCATATTTTGGATATTTTCTTTTTTCTTTTTCGTTACTTTTTGCTAGGAAGTGCATATTCGAGGGTATTTTCTCTCGCATGCCTAATTTATTTTTCTCAACAGCTTTACTGTTATTGGTTTTTCTTTTTCGTTATCCTTTGCAGGATTTGCAGAAGGCTAGGGGTGATATGCGTGGTTCCCGTAGACAACGTATGGTACAGCAATTGTTATCTTCAAGAGCTAACTCCTCTGTTAAAAAATACGTCCTTCATTATAAAGGTTTTCTTAAGTATTGGAGGTCTAAGGGTATTATTGTTACTCTCCCATGCGACAGTCTTGATATCAGAATATCTCTCGTATCTCCAGGATGCCAAAAATTCATACGCTGTTCTCTCCTTGGCCTTTTTTCTGCTTTGAAGTGGGTGCACGATATCATTCCCCACGGTCCCCTAGGTAACCCAGTTGATACCACTCTTTCTCGCAATATTATTGAGGCTAGCAAGAGTTTATTTAGTAGATCCATCAACAAAAAGGAGCCCGTTACTCCTGCTATGATTTATCGCATTGGCCTTGTATTTGCACGCGTAGATAGCAATCTTAAGGACTTACGTTCAGCCTTATTATTTGTGTTAGGTTTTCATGGCCTCTTTAGGATAAGCGAGTTATTGGATTTACAGGCCGTAGACTTCACAATACATACTGAGTATTTAGAAATTCTCGCTTAGTCTAGCAAAACCGATCAATACAGGGAAGGCAACAAAGTCTTTATTTCCAAGCTTGGGGGCATTACCTGTCCCCACGCTCTTCTTTGTCGCTATCTTGCTTCCGCTAGACTCGATCCCAACTCCTCAGCTTATATTTTTAGGGCAGTACGGTTTTTCAAGAGAACCAATATGTACCTATTGTGCTCTAATAACCTTAGTTATACTAGGGCTAGGGAATAATCCTTTCCAACGGAACAAAGAGTAGTTGGAAGCGTGTTCGTTACGGTTCGTAGCATTACTATAATTCAAGGTATTCACATTCTTTTTCTGAGATAAGGCTTCAGATATTTTGAACAATTGTTTCGTATTTACCTTTTCTTCATGATTATGTAACTGCATATATTATATGCTAATTATTTGGTATAAAAAATAGAATTTCTAATTTTCACTATCTCGCCTTCTGGACAGCCACCAAGAACTGTATCCTAACTTTATATTAGCCAGAAAACTTAAAGCTCTAATCCTCGGAGCTGAAATGCGTTGCATTCGATCGAGGAATACGTTCCCGGGTTTTTTTCCCACTGGGTTTTTACCCCGGGTTTTCGTATCGGGCAACGTATCGCCGCTGTATTTTCCGTAGGTTTTTTCCTAGTTTCCTGTTGTGCGAATTTTTTCACTTATGTACTGCCCTTGCACTTAAATTTTTTGACTACGGTTATCTATATTATACATTTCGTCTAGATAGATACATTTCTATGTACATTTTTCAGACTATTGTCAACTATATCCGCATTGATGTTCATGTATTGTCAATATGGTTTCACAAGCTCGTTCACAGTGTAAGACTATGTTGGTTAATTAAGCGCTGGTCCTGTCTGTCCGAAGGCACCATGCACGAGTCACGCACCAGATTATATTGTTGGTGTTGTCTAGCGCCGCCGCGCGGGGTGCGAAGGGTAGTAATGAACTAATTAAAGAAACCCTGTCAGCCATAGGCATAGATTCGAAAGGCTTCAGCACTCATAGTCTCAGGGCTGGTGGAGCGACTTTTATAGCCAAAAATCTACCTAGATCTGATGGCTCCGACAGATTACTTATGCTCCACGGTCGCTGGAGATCCGAACAAGCTAAGAATATGTACGTTAAAGAGCCTTTAGAAAGTAGATTGCAGTTAACAAGATTTTTTCCCTCGTTTTAGGCTCTAGTTCTTTGTTGCCACATTGCTTGGCATATTTTGCTAGTCTAGTACGACCTGTATCTGTTATCTATATCTGTATCTTAGTTTTCTGACAGTGTTTTTTCAGTTTTCATGGACAGTCTTTTCTTTATGCTAATTTTGTAAATTTATTTTCTTTTTTCATTCTTGTATGCTTTTTTAAGTACAGAAATAAGCTTACATAATTTTTTGTCACATATATTGTGAAGTTTGGTTGTACTTCAGGCAAGTGTTCGCACTCTGCCTGCCTTTATTCTTTAGCGCGTTTTTTCTTGTATTTATATCCTTTTCTTCAATACTTCATTGTAATTCACATCTTAGATGCCATTAAAACTACCGCCGGGCAAGTGTTTGCACTCTGCCTGCCTTTACCTTGTTGTAGTGTGTTTTATGCGTCAGCATACTGGAGAAGGAAAATTATTTTCCTTCGTACGAACGCAGTGAGAAAGACGGAAAAGAGTTTTTCTCTGTCCTTGTGTGGGCCCATTTCCATCAGTAGGGCTATCGCTCACATGGTTCATATGGGATAGAAATCTAGCACTTCACATTACATTCTGTTCAGTTAACTCTGTTGCACATTAATTTAACCGCGTACACACGCATTGTATTCTTAAACTATTGAGTCTTTGACGTCATTTTCTCCTCGATCCAGCTCTCTCAAGATCTTAAAGTTAGTAATGGCGGACCATTAAACAGGAAAAATCCAGTTAAAATAAACAAGGTCTTTTTTAAAGCAAGGCTTAAAACTTCGATCAGTTACTGTTTAGTTAACATAGTTTTGAAATCCAAAGAAAAACAAACTATTACTTTTTGGTCACAGTAGCACTTTAAACGTTGGCAAAGCTTTCCGAACACGCCTTTATATTAGAGAGACTTTCGTATGACCTTGAAAAAATGTTCGCAATTTGTTTTACGGACCAATGTTTGGCAAGATTAAAACAAAGCTTCTCCTTATTCCCGCCAAGGAAACTCCTAATATGGGCAGTAAACAGTTCGATTGCCTAATCACATTACTGCATTTCAAATGACGTCAAAGCGAAACTTTCCAGTAAGTTCCATGGAGAGATGACGTTGTTTGCATCCGCGCTCGTTTGTTTTTGTTCGATAAGCCAATGAAATGTTTTGCATTTTTGGTCATATGAAAGTTGCTCTACTTAGATGTGCTTGGAGTGTGCATATTCACAGTTACTCGAGCAAATACTTAAATCTTAAATCTATTTTATATTTTGAAAATGGCCTATTAAGTCTCCATTATGGCCTGTCTTACCAATTTTTCGTTTTTTGGATTTCCCGGCACTCAGTTGCCGTAAAAGCCAGCTCATAAGTTAAAAAAAACCTTTGCCTTAGAAAATTTACCTGTGAAATACAAGGAAACAAAAATGACCCACGCCAAAGAAGTCTTCATTTTTGCATTGACATTACATGGACAAACCTGAAAACAGAACATGATTGTATTATTAATCTTGCACGATGAGAAACATTTGCGTCAATATGGACTGCGACGGTTATAAAAGAGGGGTGACTCGACTGACATTCGACTGAAAAGCGACAGCTAACATTCTAGCTTCAACTAGATAATGATCGATTATATTACACTGTCATCTATACACATAAGAATGCGGACTGTGGGCTTTGATATCGGCCGAAGAACTACCCATCCGGACTTTAACAATTTGTTTTCCTCGAGGCGAGTACTTCCTGAGCATGTGTTGGAAATCAACCGGCCAGGGAAAAGGCTATCCGTAGCCTCTTTTTAAGAAAAGGTTTATTTCCTACGAATTCCACAAGCAGTTGGCGACAGGTGCTGGCCTCAGATTACTCTCCAAAGTTCAGACAGTAGTAAATCTCAGTGAACTCAAGTCAACTCGATGCGCAAAAGTGAATAGGCCTTATCACGGTTTTGACCGTCATTTTGACGGTTGGGCAAAGCGTAAAGATTTTGTAGTGTTTACATGGGGATCCGATGTCAAATAATTTTCGTTAAACGCTAGTTCTAAAAAAATTATGAATCGCGAACTGAAGGTAAAGGATTATACAGACCAATTTTTAGGGACTAGCCTTCGTTAAAAGCTGCGTGGTAGCGTTTTCGATTTTCCCATACATTTGTCTGTAATTGTTACTGAAAATTCGCGGGAAAAAATTACAGACAAATATATGGAAAAATTGAAAACGCTGCCGGGCAACTTCTGTAAAAGTACAAGGAAAGGTTACGTTTATACAAACGTTGGCCGTGTAGCACTGATATTTCAAACAGAGTTAACTGAATAGAGGGTAATGTGAAGTGCTAGATTTCTATCCCATATGAACCATGCGAGCGTTAGCCCGAGTTTTTCTCTGTCCTTGTGTGGACCCATTTCCATCAGTAGGGTAGAAATCTAGCACTTCACATTACCCTTTATTCAGTTAACTTCTGTAAAAGGTTAGTGCCTAAAATTTGGTCTGTGTAATCTTTTGCCCTGTAACTTCAGTTCTCAGTTCATAATTTTTTCAGAACTAGCGTTTAACGAAAATTATTTGACATCGGATCCCCATATAAACACTACAAATTCTTTAGGCTTTGCTTACCCGTCAAAACGGCGGTCAAAACCGTGATAAGGCCTATTTTAGTTCCCTCCAACTTTAGAACATTCAGTTCAATTCTGATGAGCAATCGACAACGCGGAAACTTCGATCAAGTAAGCCCCCTTTGCTTACCATATTTTGACAGCGCTTTGTTGGGGAAAATGTCGAAAATCAACAGCTGGATTTTGCGCATCTTGGTGAAATCCAGAAACAAGTTGAACAAGACGCCTACTAGGGCGTATCCGTGGAATGCGCAAACATTTAACACAAAATATCCAGTTACAGTGAACTTCAAGTACAGGTAAACTTCGGAAAATAGCGAGACATTACCAGAAAGATAAATCTGTAATATAAATTGTAGTCGTTTCTTTTAAAAACGCATTATTGTTACTAAATTTGCAAATGCAAACAACGAAGCCCTGTTAGCGGGTTATCAGGATACGAGATTTTTTATTTATTTTTTTTTGGAAGAAGACTTTATTCAAATCCTAAAGTTTTACTTTAACTCCGTTTATCCAAAAATTACAAGATCAGCGTTAAATCATCCGAAAAACGTATTACAAATCACAGTTCAACAACTTCTCATCCTGGGCCAGTTGTTCAAAAGCCGATTAACGCTAATCTCAGGTTAAAAATTAACAAACGAGTTTTATTGTCTACTCCCAAATGCTGTTTAAGACTGATATTCGGTAAAACTTAACATTAGAAGAAGTCAACCCTGAAAAACAAAAATAAGCAAAGGAAAATCAAAAAGTTGAAAATATGAAACAAAAGTTTACACCAA
This sequence comes from Montipora foliosa, assembly GCF_036669935.1. NCBI lineage: Eukaryota > Metazoa > Cnidaria > Anthozoa > Scleractinia > Acroporidae > Montipora > Montipora foliosa. The sequence continues at coordinate 54,543,583 of NC_090874.1, read as the reverse complement.
TCCTGGATTAAGGTAATCGGCTTTCGAACAACCGGGCTCTGTATTGGAAGTCCGGTTCCGTAATCCTGGTTTAGTTCCTTGAAAACTGTTTAAATCTGCTGTGGCGAAGACAAAAAGACACTTGTTCCTTGAAAACTGTTTAGATCTGCCGTGGCGAAGACAAGAAGACAAGATCTGTACTCCATTTCTCTCGATGCTCAAAAATCTAAAATTCCGTAATTGCGTGTTCTATAGTCCAGTACAAAGTTCTAATTACAATTTCATAATCCTGATTTCAGTATTAGAGTAACTTGGTACCAAACATTCCACAATAACTTGAAATCTCGTTATGAAAAAAGCTTAAATCCAGTAGTCCAGTCCGGGTTGAAATCGTCAAAACTCTCTCTCTATCATCGATTCAAAACTCAACAAAAGCTACAAAAAACTATCAAAAACGAAACCAAAAAACCCTAGTGATCGCTTTTCGAGAGACAAACAGCCAAAACTGTTCTGTGCCTGCCCCTTACGGCATGAAAAAAGTACCGCACGTAGTACAATGGTACTTGACGTAGCCCTAGGCTACAATGGTAGGACAATGGTACTTGACGTAGCCCTAAGCCGAGCAACTAATCTTAGCCAAAAGGCCGAGAAGCGATCAGGATACGGGATAATTAGGTTAAAAAAAATTGTGGGGATACGAGATTTTTGGCTGGGGGGGGAGGGGGGTGGCGTTTGAGGAGATACGGGATATTTTTTTTAAAGTAGAAACGCATTTTCATAACTGTCAACTGAGCTGCGGTTTTTTTTTTTTCAGGCGATTCAAGTTGTCCTTGCGTAATATGTAGCTCTAATACTAAACGATATTGTTTTGGTATCGTAAATCATTACCGTGACATGTGGTTCAGTAAAATACTAAACCCAGAAAGACTGAAGAAAATAAAAGGAAATCGAGAAACATTTGGCTTCAAGGCTGACATGTTGATCATTTACAACTTCTTTTTAACCACAAGCTTAAGCGTGTGCTCTGAGCTTCTGTCAGCTTTCCAAGACCAATGTTTTCAGAAATTCTCAAAGAAAAAGACTTTATCGTGTCAATCATGGCGGGCGGAAAGATTCCACAATAAAAAAAATAATGTTTGCTTATTTTATACATACTGAGATTCTAAAAAAACTAAAACGTGAGTTCCGTTGGCGAAACTAGTCGCCACCATTCTACAAGGATAAAGGAACACACGGAAAGCGATAAAAACTCGCATATTTTTAAGCATTTCAACACATCTCCTTATGTAAGAACAAATACTCCCCTTCGTGCTTTAGTATTCTGGATTCTGCCAGCAACTCAATTGATTTAAAACTCAAAGAAGCTTTTTATATAAATAAGATCAAACCGGAACTTAACAAACAATTGCAGCATTACAACACTTTTCTCACGTTTTAGTTTACAACCTTGATGTTTGGTGTCACGCTGTAATTAGTACCCGCTTTTGTATAGATCGTTTTCACTGTCACGCAATAAAAAAATAAATCGAAAACCATCCAGTGGAAAAAGTCAAGAATTCGTGATGTTGTAGAAGATAAATGAAGAAGACATCTCTCCAAGTTTTAGGCCTGTGCGTTTCCCCAAACTTCAGATATTCGTCGAAATGTTTCGCAGAAATTTACAGAGCCCAGTATGAAAACGCCATGTTGGTGCACATCTGTGGTGCACCAATATGGCGGCCGGAAAATAGTGTCAACATCTGTTACTTACTCTGGCTATCTAGGCGAGTGATCATCTGTACTGAACAAACAGCTATTTACCTAAGCACTTTTCCTAATGCTTTAAATTCTAAAAAGGCTCAAAACCATGAGATAAATATATATTTCTCAATAAACTCGATCGTCGCCTCGTGTCACGCACCGCTATAACTCAGAAATTCAAAATGCTCTGGTTTCCAAACGAAGCACGCTATTGAGCTTTAAAATTGCAAATGGATACAAATTTACCGCCTCTTATGCCTGATGAGGATAAAAACTTTCGTGGCTCTTTAGTTTTGGATTTTAGAAAATGATGACGTCACGTGAAAACGATCTATTACGTCATGTTGTAATAATTTTTTCATCTACCCGTAGACTTTATAACTGTTCACACTTAGGCACAGGGTCCAGAGGAGATATGTTTGTCGTTAGAACATCAAATCCCGTCGAAAACATCTGAAATAATGGGTTATTTTGATCGCGTTACAGTTTCGTTACACATTCTGTATACCGCAAACCAAGAGACTGAGGGCTCGAAAGATCGGCTCACAGTATAAAATACGTATTTTATACTGTGAGCCGATCTTTCGAGCCCTCAGTCTCTTGGTTTGCGGTATACAGAATGTGTAACGAAACTGTAACGCGATCAAAATAACCCATTATTTCAGATGTTTTCGACGGGATTTGATGTTCTAACGACAAACATATCTCCTCTGGACCCTGTGACTTAGGCACTCATTAAACTGATAATGGCATAAGCATGCTCAAACATGTCTTTCAAAAAAGTTGTCTGTTTCCTACAGTATTTACACAGCTTTAATTGGTTCTCTAAAATAATTACAAAACTCCTGTATTAAATTATCTTCGAAAAATTAAGTTTTTTACTAAAATCGACATGTGAAAATATCATCAATCAAAAATCAGAACTGGTGCAAAGGATAGCAAAAAATTTCAATTCATAATTAAATATGGAACTGCTCGTTTGAAAATAACGAAATAAGCAAATCCCAAATTGGTAAGCCAATAAAGTTTAGTTTGTTTAGTTTGAGACTGTACTGTAATGACTGCGATGACCGCGAAAAAGCCCGCAAAAACACAATTCGCTTAAACCGTGGTTTGTGATTGGAAGAAACGATTTTTTCACGTGTGAAGAACCTCGTTTCGCCTCTCTGATTGGTCGAAGTAAAATCCGAAACGCTTTTTCACACAGCAACATTTGATGCGAAAATCTCAGTATATATATAAAATAAATAGAGACTACTTCATGGACAGCGCGCGCGTACGGGATTTTCACACGAGTTGGTGAAGTATCTGAAATCGAACGAGTGAGCGCAGCGAACGAATGAGATTTCTGATACAAAACCAACTCGTGTGAAAACCCCTTACGCGCGCGCTTTCCATGAAGTAATCTCTATATCCGGGGTATGCACATTTGTGACTACCAACAAGACGTAGTATACCTTCGGCATTCCACGTAATAATAAGTACTTTCAGGAGCTCATCAAGGGGGGAATCTATCTCCACTAATTCCTTGAGTCAACCGAGTAAATTTATTCAGTTTGAGGAACAGGCTTTTCCCGAGAAGAGTATCACATTTCCCTTGAGGCGTTCTATCAATAAATCTACTCGGGAAAGGGTTGACCCCTACGCCAAGTATAGGAAATAGAGGCTCCATTATCATGAGCTCCTCGTCCCTCAAAGTATATTCTAGATCAAATCTAAATCGAATCTTTTACTGAAATTCACCACCTCAGCTCATCCTTTTACTGGGGGTGGGGGAAAGAATTACAAAAAAAAGTACATGACAATAGTACAATAGTAACCGAACGTATCGTTTATACCGGCGCCATTTTCTTTTAACCGAATTTGCGCCAGGGTCAACGCTATCTGTTCCCATGCCTAAAAATCGTGGCCAGTGATCTTTTTTTCGGATTTTCCGTTTTTGGTGGTGAAAAATCCACATGATCTGAGATGACCAACCCTTTTACGAACTTTCACATTTTTGTCGAAGTACGGTTTCTTCAGGAAGCACGTGATACACCCTCTGTTGACCGTTGTCCGCGATCACAGTCTACAGTCTGCGAATGTCATCATGGTTATTGACCCATGGATTTCCTTAAAATTAAAAAGAATCACGAAATTTCTTTTCCGAATTGGTGAACGGTCCTGTTTGTCTTTTTTTGTCTTTCATCGAGAGAATTGTTATTCAGTTTATTTCAAGTAAAAATTCGGCTGGACACATGAAAATGGCAGCGAAAATGGAATTCCGCTGGACCCCGCGTGACTACCGCGACACGAGTCGGTGATGCGTGATGCTGGGCGAGCGGTTTAATGGCTACCCAACAGATTACATGTATTCGTCAAGTTTGTAAGGGTCTACATATGTGCCGCAGTACAGCGTAAACAAAAGGACACCAAAAATAAAATTCAATGAAAAAATGAGAAAAAAAAAACCCAGACATGTTGAAGTGGTCGAAGTGGTTGCCCTCTAGAACTCTCGCTTTTTTCCCTGTTGCTATTAAGCAAATGACAAGGAAAACAATGAAAACACTAAAATCTGGCAATAATAAATATATGTTATTTGAAATATCAACAAAGTGGAAATGAAAACGACCAGTGGCATTACAGATTCATATATTCGTTACGGAAGTCTATCGATGAGAGTTTTAGGGCTTTAGGATTCTGATATGCGGCTAGGAATTTTACTGAACGTTTTGTCTCGCCCAACGAACGGTGTTGCAATATAACTAGTTATTGATTCAACAGGCTTAACAAGTAAGCCGATATATATTTTGATCTCGTTTCGTATGTTATTCCTGAACAACTCTGTTGTAATTTTACAATTCCCAGCTATGTGTTGCTTTTGGTGAGCGACTGAGCATTGTCGATTTCACGACGAGCCTTTTTTGCATAATACTTGCGTACGATATTTACATATATATTAAACACTAGTCGCAAAGCACCTTTAATTGCGAGCCCAATTTCAAGATAAATCTGAAAGCCCCGAAATTCAATTAAAAGGAAAAAGACAAATTAAACATATAAAGATCCAAAACTACTCACCGGAAAATTCAGCGACAATCAACCATCACACCGCATGCGGAACTTTCAGTGCAGACGGCACATTGACTATGCTTTGTCCAGCGGAAATTTTTTATCCCAACGTGTCACGCCAACTACGTACGGTCAGTATAAAATGCAGACCGCAGACTGCAGACTGGGTTTAAAATGCAGACTGAGGCCTAAATTGTCGTATTGTTTAAAAATCGTTCAGAAAATATCCGTTCCACTTACCAAAGTGACTGCAATCGCACCGCCCCCCACCCAAAAAAAGAAAATCTGTTCTGCTTCATTTTCTTAGCTCGATATGTCGGACATCTTTTCCCTCCCTCCCCTATTTTCCACAGCGGCATCTCTCGTTTCAAACTTTCATTCATGCATACTAAATACGATTTACGAAATCGGTCGCGCAGATGTTATGATGACACATTAACTTTCCCAGTCACGTCATCAAATTCACAAGGTGTTTTGATGTAACGCACAGATCTGAGGTGATCTATGAATTTGTCTCCTATGACAATCCAAATTATTTGGCTTTTTTCATTGAACGGTTTCGATTTAATTTTTTTGTTGCGTGACAGTGAAACGAAATGATTCACAGGGAGTTTAACGAGAAAGACTGGGGCAAGTACGCGATATACAAATATGATACCACAGTGAGAGAATGGCCGACAAAAATATAAAAATTTGTATAAGAATCCAGATAAAAAGCTTAAGAAGATAAGTATATGAAAAAAAAAAAATCTCAATCAAAAAGCCTAACCTTATTGCCATCGTGGATAGCTTCCTTCTTGTGTGGTTATTTTCCAGAGCCGACGCGATTTGAGCCATTTCACAATTTCGTGGTTGTCAACGGTTATAATAAAATCCCAAGGCTGGAGACCCTTAAATTCTCAGGTGCCACCAATTTGAGTCAAATATTCCTTGATAAAGTATTCCCACGGTCACAATTTCACATCAGAATCAATTGACAAAGATTGAACTTTCATTTCAACCCACTATCAACGCAATACCAGTCCTGCGAGCATATTGCAACAAAACAGCGTTCAAAGGCAGTGCTTTAGCACAAAAGTGGCCACGGCTTCGACCGTTGATAACAAACTGACCCTTACCGGGGTGGCGGACCGTCGTTTGTCAACCGCAAAATTTCTTTATTCTCCTGGGTCCACTGGCATGACTGCATTGACTCAGTCGTCCAATCACAGTCACGCGTCCTTCGTGTTGACAAAATTCAAGCCTTCAAGAAATTAACATTAATTATGCAAATAAAATTTGTTCCCCGGCGGGTCTAATTTGCAGGTCGCAGGTTGCAGGTCGCGTGTTGCAGGTCATTGTTTCACCAATACAGAAAGTATCCTAAACATTCTTAAAAGCTAACCTTAGGCCTAATTAGGCCTAAACAAAAGTTTTAGCCTAAGGTTAGCTTTTATGAATGTTTAGGATACTTTTTGTAGTAGTGAAACAATGACCTGCAACCCGCGACCTGCGACCTGCGACCTGCGACCTGCAAATTACGGCGGGGCCCGCCGTTTGTTCCCGTATCTTATCAAGCGCAATTTTTTTTATTCCCCTGGGTCTCCCGACGCGAGTACAAATCAAATAACATAAATACAAATCCTTATATTTTTGTAGGTCATGCTCACACTGAAGTAAGGATTGCGTTTTTTGCAAACGTTGGCCGTGTAGCACTTATATTTGAACAGACTTAACT
>NC_090874.1:54502096-54529596 GCF_036669935.1 Montipora foliosa | reverse complement strand
TGCACGCAAGCATTGAGATGGTGGGAACTTGCGTCTTATCGCATTTTCAATGAGTTACTACCCCCAGTAAAACATAAATCCTATCAAAAATGTGTTTACTGCATGTGAAGGTAGCGAAAAGTGATACTCAAGTGAACGGAAGTGTTGGTTGGACGAAAAAGAGACAGTCTGGGGACGAGACCCCAGTTGAGACCGCCATTTTAAATGTTTTGAATCCGTCCCAAATGAAAGACACATTGTTCTTAGCTTTGGGAGATTGTAGCGCTAGCTAGCTCAAAGGAAAACGGAAACATTGAAGCTAATAGTATTAACTTTATCTCAAAACTGACTTTTGTTTCAAAACATCGTCCGATAGTGTGTTTTGTGCTTCAGATCGATCGTATGTTGCTTTCAAGGTTTTGTATGTGGTTCGTGACCCTTTGGAAAAGTAGTTTCCCACGAAACCCCCCTTCCCCTTGGAAATTACTGCCCTTTAACCCCCCCTCTCCCTCGGAATTTCCAATGGTCTTCCGTGGTGGGGGTATGGATATTTTCTGGAACCACACATTTCAGTTTTTGTTATTTTGCGCAGACATTGTTGATAATTCTAGAAAGTTTTGATTTACAAGACATATTAAAGAGGGTTATACACGGCTTGTGTTGACACACCCCATAAGTGGTTGCTTATTACATGATAAATGTTTTATATTCGGTTGAGCGGGGCAGCGAATTAGAGTATAAAAAGGATATACTTACATAACAGTCAAACTTTTTTCCCAGGTTAAACAATAAAAAATAAATTAACAATTAAAATAATTATTTGTTTTCTTAAAGTAATTCAGTAGTTTGAAAAAAACATAAGTATTTACCCCCCACCACCAAAAAGGTCACTTAAAATTTGTGGGCATGAAGAACATCACTAGCCCAACTGAAAAATTAACAACAATATAGCCTTGGGTTATCAGGCAATAATTTCATTTGATTAAGGAACTGAGTGAAAATGTGGTTCAGCAAGGAATTGAAAATGGGTTTCCAGATTGTTTCTAATTATTTATACATTTTCCTATATACATTCAGATTACAGTATCAGCCAGAAATAGGTTATAGAGTATCACCTATACAACGTAAGTTTCTGCAAAAATTAGATTCTCTTTGTCCCTAAGTTTTTAATTGAATCCAAAGCCTAATAATCATACAAATTTTCATACCTGTAGATCCAAAAAGGGTCAATTACAAGGGTGTGTAGTGCTGTTTTTAGATCATTAGAGTATATTTTTAAGTCATTTAAAACTGTATACTGCATGTGTATAATTAGCTTAAGACTCAATTTAATAACTTCTGTTAATTAGACTTAATAAACAGCGATGCCTGTGAATTGAGGAAATCATTCAATCAATCGATAATTTAATTTCAGTCAGACTAATTAAAATAAGCTTATATAGAGTTCATTACTTCATGTTCACGTAGCAAGTTGGAGTATGTGACTCGATCATCTTGCTTGAATATGCTTAGTAATATGAGGCCACAAAGAGTTTTTCACTCTGTACTGAAGAGCAGCTGAGTTTTTCTCTTTGATGTTCAATCTGATTTCAATGACAGTTAAATAAAGTGAGTACGAAAGTGTAATAAATTTACAAATGCTCACAACGTTGTATTGAGATACTTTTTTTGGATTTTTGTACACGTACTTTTAAAGCGCAAAAGTCCTGCTCCAGAATTAAAACGTCCGTAAAAATATTTCATCTTACTGCGAAGCCACCACTGCCTCGTGTGCAAACTTAAAGCGTTCTTTGACCGGTGTTTTGCTTCCCACGCGATGCTTCGCCGCCATTTTGTTTTGGTCTTTCTCAAAATGTCACGTGACAAAAATCTCCAAGATTTTTGGAGATTTTGTACCACGTGAGTTCAGCGTTGGCCAGGGTCTTCTCCAGACGAGCCGCCATTTTGAAAATCGCAGAGGAGAAGGCCCTGGGGACGAGGTTGCGGTGGTCTGCTAAATTTTAAGTTTAGCAAAGCAAAATACAAGGAAACATGGGCTAAGGAGTTTAAAATCTCTTTTATTTAGTTTTTCACAGCCAAATGGCTTCGCTCAAAGGACGATGGCCGTTGTTCGCTTTGCTAGGACAAACAGATTATTTCTAAGCTATACACCTTGTACAATAACAACAATTTGATGGATGAAATATATCATTTTCTCAAAGAATATCGAGTGAAAAACACAAATATATCAATACTCAAAGAAGCAAAATAGCATCGTATAGTTCGCCATTCCATTCCATTCGCATCACTTCGCCATTCCAACACCTTTGCCAAAACTTATCGTAAGTTCATGATACGGATTTACAAGCTTATGACAGGCAACCTTGACACAATCCTTGACTTAAATTGACTTTAAAGGATATAGTAACCAATGGAATTCTTAAAATGCCGAGATGTCGAAAAGGGCCAGAGAAGCGAAATAAACTCGACGTAGTAGCCGCTACGGCAAAACATCCCGACTCACGTAGTCAGATTTCACACTACGGCTGGATGCAACCGACGTACATGCGCAGTGTCTCATTTTGGGGGAAATTTACTTCCGGCAGCCGTATTAGCGCCAGCCGTAGCGATTTGCTTAAGGCCCCTATTCTCTTCAAACTACGGTGGGCCAAATCTACAATAGCATGATCAGCGCTCAAACTAGAAAGCACACGCAGACAGTTGTTTGGCGCTTGTTGAGAGTCCCCAATAGGGTTTTCGGGACCCGGGATTTGGGCTTTTTGGAGCCCGAGATTCGGGATACTAAAGAATTATAGGAGCGGGATTCGGGATTGCATTTAGGGACGGTACGCGGGATTTAGCGTTATTACGAAGCGGGATCCAGGAAATCGTCACTTTGAGGCCCTGAGATCCGGGATTTCTGACGGCCAAAATTTTTAAAATAAACCCAACTTTCGCCATCGGCAACGACGGAAACGACCGGAATGTACGAGAGTGGCTGGCGCGTGTTTTAGCCTTTCAGTTTCATGACTGTAGGCTTTTATAGATAGTGCTAGTAAAAGTGGCATATTATGCTACTAGCTGTGCCCATTTTTTTCTCAAAGCATGCCCTAATTATGCTCGTTATTCCAAATTATTCCTAAAAATTATTCCTTTTGCAAAGTGAGCGAAACAAGGCCAAAAAACGTTTCGCGATCGTGTAGAAATAAAGTTTTGGTTTCAAAAGCTCCTCTTCTATTGTGTTTTGCTTTCTTTGTCTTATGCAACGGTATCTGGCTATATTTGCTGGATCTGCAAGTTATCGTGCGGCGTGCATGGCTGACGCCATTGGCAAACTTGCAAATGAGAGGTAGGTACTGTGACCAAAATCATCTGGCAACCAGCCTTCTAGGGAGGCTCTCTCTCCGTTACCAAACCGCGAATGTGGCTAAGACATTGAGCAAAAATGGTCTCAGGTTTATCAATATATACCGATTATGCTAGCAGTGCTAATTTTTAAAAATCAGCAAAAATTATGCTAGTTTCAAATTATGCCAAAAATTGTGCTAGCACAATCTATAAAGCCTATTCACAAGTATATCTGAGGGGCGGGGTTTTTTACATTTCTTTGAGCAATGGCTGTTTATTAAATATCAGTCTTTTATGAGGATTTGTTTTAAGTTTGTCACTGCTTGATGTTACGGGCCTTAATCAAATAACGGCCATGTTGAGTCCCGAGGGATTGGAAACTTTTGTTTGCCCCACCGAAACTCGTTCCGAAAACATTTCAAATCGAGGCTCTGGGTACGAAATCTATTGTCTACGGCCAATATGGCCGACACACGAATAATATACACTTAATGTATGGTCCCGAGGGAAACAGTTAGTTTTGCTTTCCCGAGAGTCCTGATGTTTCCCGAGACGAAGTCGAGGGAAACATTAGGACTCGAGGGAAAACAAAGCTAACTAGTTTCCCGAGGGACCAGACATAAAGTGCTTTGTTGTATATTTAGACTTTTCCGTCAACAATCGCAGCAAAACATCCGGAGCCGGCAACAACTGTGGAATTGTATCCCGATCAGAATACATTTGAATTTGATCAGAGGCACGTGACCAAGAACCAACCAATCACTGTGTTCGTTTTGCTGAGTGAAAGGCTAGGTATATACAAGGCCCATTGTGTAACGAAAAGCAAGATTCGATTGCTCTCCTGTGGTTTTTGAAAGAGTGCCAGTTTCCTGATTTTAAATTGCACCTCTGAGAGGGTCCTTTGAACAAGATTCTCGGGATAACCTCTTCCACGTAGGCGTCATTTAAAAATTGGGATGAGCTCGTCAAATAATATTTTAGAAGAGTTTGTTCTGAGACGTCTCAGAGCCTTGTCTTTGATAAAGCCTTTTTTGAATCCTGGTGGGTAGCACGAGCGGAAGTGCGTGTATTGAAATGTTTCAGTATAGGTTTGAAGTGCGTGCGCACATCAAGGACTGGATTGCTCTTGAGCCTTTCGCCTTTTTAAATGTTTTTATCCAAAAATGTGGTTTCTGTATCTGAAATTTCAGCCGTGCATTTAATTGTGGGGTGGTGTTTAGCTTGTTCAATGAAGTGTATCTCTTCGGTTTCAAAACTGTGATTGCGAATGCTACAATTAAGGTCCCTGTGACGCTTCAGTAGTGTCTTGAGAGCAGTACGTCAAGCGTTTTTCCCTCATAGTGTATTCACGCGTTTTAGCGGGCCTTTGAGACGGCAAAGAAGTCAAGGACGGCAAAGAGGTCAAGAATGTAATTCCATTCTGAATCGTCAGAACATTCACAGCATACGAAGGGTAACAATAAAGACCTTTCACTTTTGCACATTTCTTTCTGAAGAGATGCGATCCAGTTACTCCTTCGACGTGACAGGTTATTTTGCGTATAAATCAAAGCCCCTTTGAAAAGCGTGGATATGTTGCCGGTAAAATCCGTTCTGAGGTTGAATCCGTTTTTGCCAAGGTTAAATTGGTGATCCTCATTTTATTCAGGTTGAATATGCAATCAGGTGAATTGGAGAGCCTTTTTTGGAGCCTAAATTAAGCCCAGAGAAAAATTAGGGTCAGGCAGTTGGGATTAGTTTTGGTTATTATATATAGGTATCAATTGACTTATTATACAAAGGGAAAAAAATGAAAAGAATTGGGTTGGGTTGAGCATGTCCGTCGTTGTAGTGTGATGGTGAAGACACAGGACTATGGATCTGAGAGGGTCCAAGTTCGAGTAACGGCAAGTGCATAGTTCACTTCTTTGTTCCCTTACAATGTTGTAATGTTGAGACTGAATGGATAATTGTATGAATACAGAAACCGATAAGATGATGCGAAACATTAAGATGCGTTGAGATGAGTAAGACAGGGCTTTAGGAAGATATAGGCGTTTTCAATCCTTTAATAGGGGGCTGATTAGAGAGAGTGCATGTTGAGCATATGTAAAAGCGGATTCAACCTGAGAATGGATTTTACCGGCAACAGATACACTATGAGGGAAAATTTTTTGAAGTACTACACTCCACAGACTAACAGATATTTAAACGAAAAGTTAAAAAAAAACGAGGAAAAAATAAGCGTCATGGGGACTTTAAGGTCAATTGGATCATGAAGGTTGGTGAAAATGACTAACAAGGCGTATTCTAAATCAGCTGTAGGTGTAATTCACCTCTATTGCTCGGCGACCATTTTGGAGTCCGAGGAGAGCAAAGGCTTTGTCTTTGCATTGTTTTTGCCCGTCTAGCCTCACACTGAATGAGAGGTTGCACGGCCAAAATCTTTTGCTTCGACATGGAGTGATATGGGTCTATTGCCGATTAGGTTTGGACATCATGCTGTGACGTCATGACCGGGATCGGGATTGGCCGATAAAAGCGTTCGGGATTTCGGGATGAAGGGAGAATTTTGGTCGGGATGACTGGATTGAAGAATCATATTGGGGACCCTCCTTGTTGGCCCCAGTCAGTGCATGCGCCGTAGCTAAAACACAATGAGCCTCAGTGACACTTCACCGGCTTGTCTCATATGTGTCACTGTGCAAAGGTCACGTCACAAACAATTGCGACAAATGGCCAAAGGGCAACCCTCAACTGGTCATGCCAGCGCCATTAAAAGAGCAACTATGGACGGATCTTGATCATAGGGGGGGCGGGTATTTGAATACTGGAGAAAAGAAGGGACTAGAGAATTGCATAAGGTCGTGATCTTCTTTAACATGTTACTACTGTTTATGAAAAAATAACTGACCTGAATATATTCTTCTCAGAGGCGTTCAGACCGACTTTCACATCCTTTTACATTGTAAACGACAATTCAGAAGTCTAAACGATGGGCTCCCGTTCCATAAATTATCAAGAAATGTGAAAGCGTACGTTTCAAGCCTGATGAAACGAGGACAGTGGAAGTGCAGCCGTTTCTTTTAATGTCACGCAACGGGGGAGCGTGACAACACTAAAACGGTTGCGAAGGAGACTAGAAAGTGGGAGGTTTTGCGCGGATGCTTGTCCGCAGGAGCCCACGAGCTCTTCGGCTCTGCACACACTGTTTAGAATGGCTAATAAAAATAAAGTCATTGTCAAACCAAGACCAAAATAGCACAAATAATCTATGCAAATTGTGAAGGGTTAGTTCTAAAAATAGAAAGATACGGGCAAAGGTTGACTCAAGGATATAGTTCATAGGGAGGTTCCTATTCATGGGCTTCTGCCCTGACTAATTTCCCTGAATGAAATGTCACATACCGATTTCATGTCAAGGAAACAAGAGAGGATCGAACTTTGTTTATTTTCTCTTGCCGCTCACCACTGCAGTTCTTTATATAATAATTGATTATTCGAATCCGAACTCAGTAATCAAGGGAATGATCGCTGAATGGCGGAGGATCGCATGCTTCCTCAATCCGGCAAGTATTTTTTTACAGGTCACAGGTCAGGTTTGCAGGTCACTGTTGGAACAATGATAAAACAGTCCTAACCCTTAATTAATACCAACCCTAGACCTTAAATCTATTATTTGGGCCTAAGGTTACGTTAGGAAAGTGGTTGAAGTTATTTTATCGAGTAAGATAATGACCTATAAACTTGACCTGTGACCTGTAAAAAATACCTGCTTTTGTTTCAGCATGAAATTTCACCAGTGAAAAAGTTCACGACGTCTGATTGGATGAACGGTGTTTTTCACTAATGAAAGAAAGAGAAGACGTTCGTCATCCGTGGCGAAAAAACTTGCAAGCCGCCCTTTTATTTTCAAAATGTCGGAAAAGTTTGTGGACGCCGGTTCGGTTGACAATTTTATTGCTGAACAAGAGAACAAAGCCACCGTGCAAAAAAAAAAAACCCATAACAATGAAAACAAAAATTGGAGATATTCCAGCAGCAGCGTTAAACGAATACTTGTGTGAGTTTCGCTTCATCGTGTTAATTCTGTTGTCATGCAGTATTGTTTGAAAGAAATATCAGTATTTACAAGATAAATTCATTTTTGGTTCGCTCGAAAGATTTTTGTTCACTCGTTGCGAAGAATCGCAAACTCACTCGTTTGTTTTCTTCACAACGGTGTGAATAAAAATTGTTCGCGCTCACCAAGCCTGCGAGCAGGCTCTTTTATAAGTATCGCGCGAGCGGCGCGAGCGGCGAAGCCGTGAGAGGATTGGCGCGGGAAAGAAGGGATCTTCTTTCTCGCCCCAATCCTCTCGCGCCTTCGCCACTCGCACGACACTTACAAAAGAGCCTGGCAGGTTAGAGCTTAACAACTATGAAGTAATCTCTATTAGTAAAAAATACATATATATACGAGACCCGTTGAAGCCCACAGTGACTTACTCTGCAACTTCTTATGCTTTTAACTGCAGCACTCTCGAGGTTGAGTTGACCACCTCCCAGAGGCCTTGATAGATCGGATGGTATACGAAGAGCAGGCGATCATGGGTTCGAATTCCTGGCGTTCAAGCCTCGGTTCAAGCCTGGATTTCGCTTCCTCCCCCTCCCCCTCGTATAGTCGTTTATGCAAGATAACATACAGCTACAAAACACTTTCGTACTTGTTTCGCGTTTTGTTTTCCTCACAATCTACAACTTTGTTCTTCAAGTTTTTATCCAATGGACGGGCCAAAAAAATGCATGTTTTCCGCGGTCTCTCCAACCCCCCCCCCCCCCCCCCTTCCACGCACACACACACACATACATCTCAACCTCATTTGCCATTCCTCGAACCAACCTTACCGGTGGACGGAAGGTTTATATTACAAGTAGCGGATACATTTAATAAAAGCAGTATCAATGAAGATCAGTAGACAAACGACGACGATATCGAGATCCCTCGTTTTGTCTACGCGTCTAAAATTTGATTTCAAAGCAACGCAGCGAATTTCGATGGGCTGTTGCTCGCTAAGTCCAACATAGTCATTTCCTGCTAAATCCACAATGCGAAAAATTATTTACTGGACGAAGATGTAACCAAAAGCCTTTTTTGAAAGACTACCTTGCCACTCGTTACCACATGAATTTGAAGCTTGCATACCATACCAGCTGCCTCCTGTGCCAAACCCAATTCTGGATGACGCACTGCCTGAGCTACAGTTGTAGTTTGCCTGAAATCCAATGATACCTATGCGAGCGTTACCCGAGGTTGATAGTGAAGGTATGTCAGTGTTAAAACCTTGCAGAGTGCACCCCTCCTGTAATGGAAGAAAAGACGATAGTTTCGTAAGAAATATAGTGCAGTAGCTTTGAAAAGTGACCTTGCGTTTTGTATGCAGTCAGTGTACGTCTATTACAGCGGATTTCGATTGAATGCACAAACTAATTTCAACCTCGTTCCCACGGCTTTTCTCCACCGAGGAAAAAAGCCCTGGGAACGAGGTTGAAACGAATAGGTCATTTCCGAGTTGCTGTTTGCCTCGGTTTCGAAGTGAGTCTTGGTGCTCAACTATTGTAAGGGAAATGAGTTTGATTTGCATAAGAATACGCAACTCATTTCCATTTGAATGGTTGGGCACCAGGACTCGCTATGAAACTGAGGCATACAGCAACTCGGAAATGGGCTATTTAAGATCGCTTTGGGCATATATTGATTGTCTTTAAAATCTCACGCAGCAATGCAGCCATTTAGTAAAGTAACAAGAATTCTGTCTCTCCTTCGTTAGTTCTGTTGGTATTATCCAATCACTGATCGGGGCTCTTCGTGTATGCGTGAAACCAATTGTGATGGTCCCGATCAAACTGGTTTTATTATAAATTCATTTCACGTTTATCTTTTTCTGTTTTTGTTTTATTAATCGGTAACGCTTGTTTGCATAACAACCGATGTAACTAAAATGTAGTACACATAAATGATCAATCTTGTATGATGCAAGTTACAAGCTCGACACATTGTACAATTACACAAATCACATTAATAAATAATAGAAATAAATGATGAAATAATCAATTACAATTATCTATTAGCTGCAAAAGCCAATTGAGGTCAGGCTACTGAGCAACTTCGCCACTCAGTCACCTTAGAACTAAAGGCAGTAAGGGTTGGGGAATGAACAACCTAGTGAGGGAGGCCGTTCCAAACAGGGGTAGTAAGTGGGAAGAAAAAAAAAATTGAATGTATCATAAATTCAGTTCGGAGCGAGAGGTGGTTGAATACCACATCATAAGATAGTCTTGTTTGAGATTGAGAGAGAATCACATACTTATAGAGAGATCCACCCCATCAAGGTTATGGGAGGATATGAAATTTAGTCGTTGTCACTCACGACGCACAGAAAATAGTGACCAATCTAGGACGTTAAGCGTTTAAGAGACACTCGAGTTACGAGAGTAGCCCTCGAAAAACGAAGTGGGCAGCTCTCCGCTGTACTTTCTCAATCAAGGTTTGAAATATTGCGCTGAGTATAGGGATCCCAAGCACAACCGTCTGGCAAATTCAAGAGACGGGCGTACGAGACTAAGATACAGGCTGGCCTTAGTTTCACGAGTACAATGATAAAAATTACTGGAAATGAAGTTTAGAGTTTTTAAAATCTTTTTAACTACATAGTCACAATGATTGTTGAGGCAGAGGTCAGATGAAATGATAACTCCAAGATAAGGGTGTGTGCATGCATTGGTCCTTTCAAGAGCTTGGCCTGTTATGAAATAGTTAGTGATGACTGAGAATATTTTGCGAGTAATGTGCACAGAATAACACTTGCTGCAATTAAAACGCATTTGCGACTTATCTGCCCATGAAGAAAGAAAATCTAAATCTCATTGAAGGAGTTCAAGTGATTTAAAAGAAGAGAGTCCAAGATAGATGATGTAATCGTCAGCAAACAGGCGCATTCGGGAAGAAATGTTATCAGGAAGGTCATTTATGTAAATAAGAAAACGTAGAGGCTCCAAGAATGACCCTTGGGGGACACCTGAGGTGGCACTGCATACCTCAGATTGACACCCACCAACCATAGTAGTTTGTGTACGATCAGAAAGAAAAGACTAAAAAGATACGTTTTGAGTTCTCTCTTAAATGTAATAATGTTATTAATAGCCCTAAGGCCTGGCGGCAAGGCATTCCATAAAACTGGAGAAGCAACTGAAAAAGGAGTATATAACGTGCTCAAGAGTTTTACAGCGAACACAAGGCAATGAGATTGGTCAGTAATCAGTTAAAAGGCTTGAGCGAGATCCCTTCTTGAAAACTGGTGAGACTAAGCCATGCTTCCAGTCAAGAGGTAATTCGCCAGTATCAAGAGAGGAATGATAAATTACCTGAAGGACTAGGGAGATGACATTACTGGATATCTTAAGTGAGTAGAGTGGGATTTGGTCAAGGCCAGAGGCCTTTGAGGGGTTAAGATTTGAACGCAGTTTGGAATGCCTGAAACGCTAACTATAATATTGCCCAGTGGGGCAAAGGGAAAGGGATCAATTTCTAGCACGTCATCTACATTTTCTTTAGTGAAGACAAGAATTCGTTGAGAATACGGACCTTGTCAAAGTTTGAACTACAGTGTCTGCCCTGTGCACTGAGTGTTGGTATACCTACGCTATGTTGCCGTTGTGACTTTACATATTTCCAGAACCGCTCAGGGTTTTCAGTCATGTTGTCAGATAATGTGGAGGAAATGTAGTTATTTCTAGCATGATTTATACCTTGTTTCGTTAGACACCTAAAGTTCTTAAAGTTGCTCCACGCTTCTGCAGTGTTCTTTTGTTTAGCAAGAGTATAGAGGTGGTGTTTTTTCCCGGCTAACCACACACCTGAAGCTCCTTTCAAACCAAAGATTTTAGTTGGAAGACCTAATAATCTTTATTGGAAAGTGCTTTTTATGCATTTCTCATCATCATTTCTAGACCTTTAAAAGCAAACCACATTTGTTCGACTAACGGCATGTTTATCTCAAGAGGAGAAGAAATTCTCACCGTGATTCGTTTGCAAGATCATGAAGAAAGTTCTCAGAGTTTTTACGCTTAAAAGCAAACACTTCCCGTGACTTGGACTTATTTATGTAAGCTTTATGAAGTAGTTTAGTAGTTACTATGTCATGATCACTAAGACCAGGTATAATATCAATAGCTTGAGCAAGCCACGGCTTTGATGTAAATAAAAGGTCCAAATTATTATATGTTGTTCTTGTAGTACGTGTACGTGGTAATCCTGCTTGGTATCAAGTAGTAACATACAATGGTGAGGATCATATCACGAGCTTCAGATTTAACTGACCAGAGATCCCAGCCTATTCCAATCCAGGGATATTAAAATTTCCTCCAAAAATGATAGTATGATTTTTAGCTATTTGTATAATTTCCTCAGGTGATTTCCCAAGCTAATGAAGGTCATGAAGTGACAAAGTAGGAGAGCTTGGGGGCACGATAAAAAAAAAGCCAACAACCTCAGTTGGTTGAGCATTTAGCCTCCCAACCAGGATACGTACACCACCGAAGACAGACCACAACACCGGGAACTACATGCCCTACTCTTTGCGACAAGTGTGTGGGTTCTTTTACGTCTCACAGGATTATGAACATTGAAGGGTTGTGAGACGGGGCCTACGGTTTTTCTTCCTTATCCGAGAAGACTAGAGAGTCTAACCATTTGCAGATGTAATTACAAAGGCAGCACTTCCTCCTGAGTTATTTAAAGACCCTGAGTGTTGGTCCAGCCGGAGTTGAACTCACGACCTCCCGCGTGACAGCCCGGTGCTCGGAGATATTAGCTCCACCAAGCTACTCTAAAATCCGAGGGTAAAGAAAGATATATGATATACGATATGATATGATGAGTTATGCCCGTTTATCTATACGCAGGTGATCTCGCAATCCGTTGAATCAAAATGAGGAGTACATGCAGTAAACACCCACATATAAGAAGTGGATTAAGAACATCAGACTGAAATTTGGCCAATAAAGCACCATATAAATAAGAACAAATTCAGCCTGATAAATAAAATATGTTCTTAATACAAAAGGAAAGGATATTAGGATAAGGAAACAATACAGTGCAGTAACTTATATCAAAGAACTATGGTTTTCAGGACCATTACAAACTATAAAATCTATAACAAAAAAGCATTGTATGTTAATTAAACCTCTTGTAATATTTCTGAAACCGATGTTAAGAACATTTTAAGAACACTTTCAGGCTGATTTCTCACTAAGCACCCCTCAAATTACACGATCAGCCTTAAACCTAAAAAAATATATATGCGGGTGTTTACTGTAGTAGCAATAAAGCTTTTGACAGCAATAAGGACACTACCACCGTCATTATTGAAGCCCCATTGAGTTTTTGACTCTTCCACATTAATGACATACTCCGAGGAAAGGGACGACAACGAAACTATTTTGTTTTGTTTTTTGTTTTGTATTGTTTGTTTGTTTATTTGTTTGTTTGTGGAGGGGGATTAGGGTTCAGGGTTAGCTCGACAGGAAAAGTTTTAAGCTTTATGGACAGGGGATGTGGATCGATTCCCTCGATCCAAGTGATCCACCCGTCGTAGAACCCCCACTTTAATATATATATAGTTTACGTCATAGAAAGTGCGGCGTACGGGGTTTTATTCACGAGTTGTTTGTGTCAAAAACCCGAACGAGCGAGGAAGGAGCGAGTGAGGGTTTTTGACACAAACAACGAGTGAATATAACCCCGTACAAAGCAATTTCTATGTCGTGAACTGTTTATTACACATAAGACGAGAACTTTCATTAAAATAGTTTTCTGAACGCAAATTAGAAACAAAAACTCACTAACAATAGAACCAAATGCAAATTTAATTTAATTCAATAACAAAGTACGATTTGCACGAGATGCACGAGTGATTGGCATGGAAACGCCTTTACGCTATCGTTGATTGGTTATACTTCCACATGTGAAATAGCTGTACGCCATTTTGATTGGCTGTATAAGCCTTTTCCACATGTGAAAATAAAGCGTATAGATTTGTACAAATGAGCTTTATGGAATAAAATTCTCATGCTATGTGTAATAAATTACTTTATAGAATGCCTCGATGAAGCGTCTTTCTTTCATTTGCTTTATGCCTGTTTTTACACTGGCTTTTCGATAGAAATTGTTCGGCCGTTGAGTACCACCCTCGGCCAGCGGACTCTGGTGGCATCCAAGATTTCAGGTACATCAGGTTTTTTTCCCGGCTTGTCCATGTATATAAATACATGTATGCAACCTATTACAAAGCGGAGGTGGGATTATAAAATACTCACGCCAATTTTTGAGTTATGCAGCAGGCTTTTCCATTCCGTCACAGTCAAATTCGTTGCCCTGTGTGTGCCGTCGGATATCACGTCCCTCAATGAAGAGGCATTGTGCTTCAATGAAATCCAGCTAGTTTTCCCCAGCGCATCCTTCATACCTAAACAGAGCCGCCTGAAAGGTGTCGACCAAAAGCTACTCAGCTTCGTCTCTTCCTCCTTCAAGCTCGTTCCTGCGTTCCCATTGTACGTATCAGTATTGCTCCAATATGCTGAATCATACGTGAAGGTTTGCTGTGACCAAAACAACAACAGCAGTGTGTTTCATTCCCTTTTTTATTATTTTTTTTTCTTCTATTTTTTTTTTCTTGAATATATGAAGTTTCATATATTTGAACTGCGGAATAGAATGAAAAGAAAATTGGAAAGATCACCGCTGTTAGTAAAGCAACGTAAGGACGATTCCTACTATTTTTATTGGGCCAACGTTCTGCGCATCTCGAGATACTCGGGTTTCCTATTGGTGGTGCTTGCTAAGACAGGGATATTTTTGCGCGGTTTAAAACTATGCGGACAAAGCAGAACTCAGCAGGTGCTCTTGGCATCCAAAAAGGAAAATTGGGGGTAACCACGCCGCAGTTTTTGAGAGATAATTAAGCTTCAATTTGGAAAAGAACGCCATACATTGCTCTCTATTTTAAAGCTTTTTACAAATATTGTTGATTAATTATCTTTGAAAAACACGCGGTTACGTCCAGTTTTCTTTTTGGATTTCAATAACACTTGTTAAGATCTGCTTTTCCCGAGCCCTTTCACCACCGAGGGCTTCCCCATTGACGAGTAAAATCGTCTGCCGTTATACAGAGTAAAATCTATAAGTGTCAATTGGCATTTATGGCAGTGAAAGGTTTAACCCGCGCAAAAATACCTTTGAATTAGTTGGCACCGTCCTTTGCAGTTGCAAAGGAAGCCCCAGAAAACCCAGGCTGCCTAGAACACGACCCCATCGTGCGATTTACTCTACCATGGGTTTCAGAATCCCTTGCAAGCTTTAAGCTGCTCAACGTAACATCGGTGGTCTCTCCAATTACTGCAATGCAAATTTCATTTCAGTATGTTTCATTGTCTCCTAGAAGCCTCCTTCAATAATTATTATCTTTGAACTCTACACTTCAAGAGTCCAGTCCAAAAATTCCGCGATGCCAAGGAGGCCTTTTGACGTGGTCGCGATAATTCGCAGCGGCAGAAAATAGTAAACAAAATCGTTGATGGGATTCTTTACGTTTTTGAAAAACGCGGCGATTTCCTTCTCGTCCAAGGTTGTCTCTTCAAAGATGGGGGGAAATGAATGCAGGGCAAACACAGAAGAATCTCTTCTGTCAATAACACCCGTCTCCAAAAGGTCTTTTTCTTTTTAAACCGAGCCTTTTGCTCAAATACTGTCGCTGACTCTATTAGATCAATTTTTGAGTGACTTTCTACGACTACGACAGCTTCTCTGGGTATGGCTAGAGGAAACCACGTAGCACTTTATCAGGAGTTCCTGACTAAGAGTGAACAACAGCACTGTATTCCTGTCACGGCGTTTTCACAGACCTATTCATTTTTAGATTGAATTTTCCCCGAATGAAACTTCCTCAGGAGGCCGATGACCAATCACAAGAAACTCACCTGATGTCACATCATAGCGTCACTGAACTGGATTTGCCTTTGTTTTTTGGCGGAAGAGGTAGTCTAAAAATAGACCGGTCTGCAAAAATCCGTGACATAGGCCTACAATACTCGTCACAAATCGTTGAAACAGACACAGAATTTTCTGGAAAAATCCTGAGATTTCTACTTCACACTAATTCCCCCCCCCCCCCCCGAAATGTGCCTTGTCCCTCCCCAATGTTGAGCCACGCGTGTTTTGAAGCACTGAGACCACTGTGATACCCAAATCAACATTGGGGAAGGGGAAACAGTGTTTCAAGATTTTTGACGAGTATTGTAGTATGGTAGTTGTTCACTCCTAGTCATGGCCTTCTGATTTTGTTCAATTGTAGAATCAATTTAGCTTGCCAGATGCTTGTTAAATACCTTGTTCCCATCTATCTTCATAATTAGCGTCCATCCTCCATCGCCACACCCGGGAATTGGAGTCATGTGACAGAATACGTGTGCATACCGAGACGGTGATTTGGCGCGAATGAAGAACGACCCATCAACACGAATTCTAGCAATTTTAAGAAAGACTGAATCAACAACGAATTTTCGCATGACGGGAATTATCGGAACGACACCCGTGTTTTCTATCCGGATATGGCATGAATCAAAAGTTTTCTCTAAGAGTTCCCTTTCCATAGAGTTTGATTGCATAATCTTCGTTTAGATCGAAGGCTCCACCTATTTACAAGGTATGTTTAAGTAGCGAGCTTTCATCAGCTCATATAACTAAGAGCCTCCACATGCTATATAAAGGCCACCAAGACAGAAGACCTTGATGAAGTTATTTTATATTTGATTCTCTTCACGTCGACACAAAGGAAAGGGTTTGAAGTAAAATAATCGTAATTTAATGCACGAGGGACTCGTTTGTTTTTCTTCGACTGCAAAACAAAGCCGATTGAGTGGATAAATCTACCGCACAAAATGTCTTTCTAAAGTGAACTCATTTACTCCTGTGGTATTGCAAATTGCAAAACAAGTGTTGACGACAAACCCTTGAGCTCCTTTAAGTGGTAGTCTACTTCCAACTGGGTTTTTTCTATCAGTGTTATAAAATTTAAATGTTACGTTCAGTTCTTCGCCCCCAGAGGCTGCCAGCTTCAATAGTGAATATACAGCTTCTCTAAATTATATATTAGGGACTATATGACGATCTACGACGGCAACGTCGACCAGTAATAGAGCGTTTTCACCTGACGTCACGGCAGCCATGTTGGTGCTCCAAAACAAAGAAACGGCGGTCATGTTGGTGTTCCAAACTAATCCTCTGGGAATTGAACTCTATTTTTATGCGAATAGTTTCTTTTGTTTCATTGTACTAGCACCATTATAGTCACATGAGTGAAAACGCTCTATAGGGAGCTTCAGCAAAGACAACGGCAACGCGAACGTTACAAATTTGCATATTAAGTGAGCAAAAACAATAGCTTTGCACGCTCTGCACATGAATTTTTCATTTTTGTCCATTTCTTTGCCGTCGTTTGCAAAACGTCATTGTGAAATAGCCATATTGGAGGTTTTTTGGAGAACGTCAGCAATTGGAGATAAATTTTCATTTTCTCACCTTAATTAAGCGCCGCTCATAACGGTTTCATGCCTGAGGGACTGCCATACCTTTGTCATATTAAAAAGCTTGGAATAGTCGCGAAGTGATTGCAATAATGCGAATTTATGTTTTAAGATGACGTTCTCGATAATTTCCGCTACTCCCGTCATCGATGCTAAAGGTCCCCAATGTTGCAGCTCTCGTAACGTACAATTTGATTGGCTCGCTACCCAAGGCAAAAACGAAACAGTAATGTAGCAGCTCTCGTAACCTGCTATTGTTTGGTATTGTAAACAGCTTCTATTTTTTAGTCCAAGTCATTGTTTCAATTGTTTAATCTTTTGTTTTTGGCTAGGGTAGCGAGCCAATCACATTACACGTTACGAGAGCTGCTATATTACTGACGTCGACGAAAATGTCACATCAAAATATTGCTCTGCACTGTCGTAAGTCTTTTGCGATTATTCAATCACGTTCACTTCGTACAATGTAGGTGAAGTATCCTGAAAATAACTTGGTACGAGCGGTTTCAGAGTAAAAATATAAAATGGAGGTTTGCATTTGTATGCTCAAGTTGACATCAAAGCCTCGAATTTGGAGATTTTTCATCTTTGTAGTGCAGAGTACCGCTAAAGCTAAAATGCGAGCCGCACGTACAGCACAATAACTTTTCTTCTTTTAGCCAATGATATTGTTTTGTGGCGTCCTATTGTACTTAAATAAGTGAAGGAGATGGAGTAATTGCGAAAGACGTACGAATGGTGCAAAGTTCAAAAGGTAAAGGTCTTTGTTTTACGAGGAGTAACACGTGACAGTGAACCAGAATTACTGTTAAACATGTGGCCCTCGGTTCGCACATTTTACTCTTCTTTCTCCGTCAATGCTCCGTTTTACGGGTATTCAAAGCTACAACTACACGGATCAGAGGAAAGTCGAAACAGACGTCGATGGAAAGACGGGGATCGAACTAGCGCAGAATGCTGCGCACTAACCGACTGAGCTACGCCTGTCTCTAACGTTGCCAGCGACGTCGCTGTCGTAGATATAAAGCTGAGTCCCTATTCGCTGTCTCATTTTACTTTTCAATTGGTTCTTATCTAAAGAGCTGAGCTGTCGTCTTTTTGTTAAACAGAAAAAAAGGCATCCTCTTTTTACCTGGATATCAAGAGTTTGGTGGACAAGAGTGTTTTCTCTAACCACGAAATCATCAGCGTGTTTTGAAAGCCGTACGACGGCTACGATAACTCCACACAACGACAATTTAACTGGTTCAGTGAAGATAGAGCGAGTTTCAATTGAGTGTCGTAAAACCAAAACCAAAGTAATTACTTTGGCCAATCAAAAAGCACGGAGATAATCCAGCAAACCAATCGAAGTAATTACACGTAGCCGGCACAAAGCGCGGGAAAATGTGCACCCACGAGCCACGATTGGTTTTGGTTTCACTTTTGATTGGTTGAAAAAATGGCGCGAGAACTTTGAACCAATCACTGAGTGAAGTAATGCAAAACCAAAGCAATTAGCTAATTACTTTCGACACTCAATTGAAAACCGCTCTATTAGGGAGCTTAAGAAACGACGACGCCGACGGGAGAAACAACGCTTCTAAACAGTGAGATCATTAGGTGAAGAGACAGAGAAAAATAAGCGTTCTACACGTGCAGTACGCATTTGAGGACATACTTTTGCGGTAAACTGCACGGTAAGGACATGAAGACACCAAATCCAAGTTTTTGACGACAACGTGAGCTTACAAATGTGAACCAATCATTTTCTATTTTTTTGCTAAAACCGCGCGTACACATTGCACGAGGTGAGCGAGATCGAATAATTGCTAAAGACTTACGATAGCGCAAAGTTATATCAAGTTTGAAGAGAAGTTTTCGTCGCTGTCAAAAAAGATCTACGACGGCGACGGTCGACGAAAACTTGGCTCTTCCTACCATATGAGCGAGGTATCCCAAAAATAAATTGGTACGAGCGGTTTCAGAGTGAAAAATGAAAGATTCTCTGTTGCATGCTTACGTTATCGTCCAAACCTCAAATTTGGTGATTTCAGGTCGTCGTTATGCAGAGGACCGCAAACATACTTGCTAAAATCCGTGCTGCACGTGCAGAACGATTATTTATACTCTTTTAAATTAACCAATGACGTTACTGTTTTGCAGCGATGTCGTAGTCGTAGCCGTCGTCGTTTCTTAAATTCCCTAATAACCATGCTGCACGTGCGGCACGCATTTTAGTGCGTTTCTTTTCCCTATTGTGCATAAAAACAGCCGGAAAATAACCCCGTGGCGTAAGCATTTGACGATAAAGTAAGCATAAGCTGTGAATCTTTTCCCTTGGGGTGCAAGGATGGCGCAGTGGTGAGAGCATTTACATCCCACCAATGTGGCACGGGTTCGATTCCCAGATCCGGCGTCATATGTGGGTTGAGTTTGTTGGTTCTCTACTCTCCTCCGAGAGGTTTTCTCCTGGTACTTTGAGTTTCCCCTGTCCTCAAACACCAACATTTGACTTGATTGTGTTAATTGCTAATTTCAGTTTACAGTGTCCCCAATTGGTGATCAGCGCTAGAACGACTAGACACTTAAATAAAGTTCCTTTCCTTTCTCTGTATGGTTATCTGAAAAGCCTTTGTGCAAATGGAGGTAACGTATATTTTTAAGTGGGGATTTCGTAGCCGTTATCGTAAACTCAGTCTTTTAATCAACTTATTAGCCCACCTGGATTTTTCCCAGATTTCCTTACAAGAAACAGGTAAGCTGGAGATGGCAACTACAAGATCAAGATGGATAGTATACCTGTTAGTGACAGTCGTAAGCCTCTTGTTGTAATTATAACCTAGTCGGTACTTATTACTTCTCCTTTTAGTGGGCGTTTTAGTGGGACCCACAGTGGTGTAGTGGTTAGCACGCCAGACAGAGCTCTTGGGAGTGGGTTTAAATCACAGGCTGGAACATCGATTAACATCTTAATAACATGGGTGACAAATTGCTCCTTAATTTTGGCGCGAAATTTCAGCGTTAATTTATAATTTCACATGTGAAATTACATTGTTGCCGTGGCAACTTTTCATATAGTGCTAAAATGGCGTCCAGGTTTGAAAATTAAGTAGTAATTTGTCACCATGTTATTAATGGCAAATCAAATGGTATACCCCTGAAATTAGGGAATAATTTCACTTGCGTTTTGTCCAAAGTCAAGTAATTTCCCTCGCCTGAAGGCTCGGGAAATTATTTGAATTTGGACAAAACGCGCGTGAAATTATTCCCTAATTTCACGCGTCACCATTTAATTACCCATACTAAGAGTTCTTGATTCTGGCTTTGCGATACATATTTTAGACTTTGTAGTCTTCTTGAAAAGGGGCGATAAGCCGTTTACCTCGTTGCATATCAATCTTTGGTTTATATTAAAACAGTTGATAGCGTTGAAGGCGTGCGCTGATTGGCTACTCTACTCCGAATGTCCTTTGTTATCGAAAACTGAACTACGGATATCAGACTCCCAGCATTTTCATTGGCTCGCCGAACACAAGCTATCAGTTCATATACTCTGCTGTACCTAATATGGTCATGGAACGAGTCAGCAATAAAGCAGCTCTGAGAAAAATGGCCCACAAAAGCCGTTTCGGACCGGAACTGACCGAAGCAGAAATCGATGCTTCAGTGGAAGAGTTGCTGATCCAGGAGTTTTCAATAAAACAATCATTCTACTCGGGCTTGCTGGATATAAAATGATTATAACCAACTCGTTAAGAAACCAACAAATCTTTTGAAAAGAGTATAGCTTCTCAATCTTTCCCCCAACACGGTTGATGTTGCACACCTCTCTGATTAAGATCGACTCTTATAAAAGCCCAGTATCCTATTCTTGGATGTATTCAGTACCTAATTCCTAGATTCTTGCGAAAAAAAGTCAAATAGTTTAAACACTCACCGTCCCCTGGGCGGCAAGCACTCTCAGATCTGCACCTGCAGTCACATTGGCTAGCGGCGTCCACCGTTTTTGGAAGAGGAGTATTTTTCGCAGGCTGATGTGAAAGATAAGGTCAGAATTAGCATATCTTTACCTTCAAAATATCATCACTTTATTGGAGAACAAAAGAAGACTTACAAAACTGGAGACACAGAAGTTTACAATATGGTTCTTCTACATTCTTATTTATGAGTCCGGTTACTGGTGGAACGCCAACTAGTTACCTATTCTGGCTCAAATTGGTGATCGACACCGGCGCCCAAACAACTCGGTCACGCTTCCTCCTTTGATCGGCGAGAAAGTCCTACGTTAATTTTAAGGCAACCAGAAGTGACGCAAATGCAATTGAAGTTGTCACGTGCTCCACAGAGCTTTCCCTTGCTCGGTGGTGGCAGTTTAGTCATTGGTTGAATCGTTTTAAATACAATTTCTTTTTTTCCCGTCGATATTAATTAAACAGCTTCCTAAAAGAGATGATCCAAATCACAGACTATAACATTTAACGGAAACCTGTAGAAAACAGAGCCGAGAAATCTCATTCATATTGTCCTTGTATCCCGAGTCACTGAATTAGGCTGTTCTTCGTTAACTTCGAAAAGCACGGTTATATAAATACATCTGCATGGTACAAAGAAATCCCACTCTTGATTGTTGGCAGACCACTATAAGAGATTGAAAGAAGCCAGCTTTTGTCAGCTAACAGTTAAAATTTGTGCTTTATTCTCTACTTTATGACGGCGCACAGGTGGCTCAGTTGGTTGAGCCATCGGGCTGTCATGCGGGTGGTCGTGAGTTCGGCTCCGGCCGGATCAGCACTCAGGGTCTGAGGGAAAAGTGCTGCCTTTGTAATGACATCAAGCTTTCTCGGATAAGCAATGCAAACCGTCTCACAACCCTTCACTGTTCACACAACCCTGTGCATGCATGTTTACTCAGTCGTGAACAGAAGATGCTTTGTTTTTCGCAAGTTTAGTAGGCAAGATTTGTTAGAAAAAGGAAAAAAAGGCCGCAATGCGTTTCGAACAGGTGCAAAGATTCATTTTAGCGAAAAAAATATTTTGGGATTAGGGGCAATTTAGAAAATCTCCGTTTTTTCTATTGGCCAATAAGAGAGCGAGGCAAGTTATAATTTGGTGGCGTCAGATTGAATAAAATTGAAGTTTCTCCCATTTTTGTCTCGCGTTCTTCTCGTGTTTTGACTTAATGTTGACCCCTCTGCCTTTTTGTTATTGTAAAAAACGGATGGATATCAGTTTTTCATGCGTCTTTCCTGTTATTGACGATGAATTTCGTCATAACATTGTCAAAGTAGTCTGCGGATCTATTCGGCTATCGCCTCGTGGATCCACAGGTACTTTAACTTTGACAATGTTATGACGAAATTCATGATCATGCAATAACAGGACAGATGCATGAAAAACTGACATCAATTTGTTAAGTAGAAAATGCGCTATATAAATATTCATTTTACCATTACAAAGAGTTGGATATGGAGTTCCCGGGTGTTTTGATATAGCCGCACGCGGTGAAGGGTTACCCTCTCTGTGTCAGCTTGTTCAATAAGTGTTACCCGCCCCAAGCGTGGAGAATCTTCTCTCATTAATTATCTAATTTGATTTTCAGCTAATCCACTCAATTTAATAAGGCACCCTCCTTATCCCTTGCCGTCCATCAGATGTCCACTCCTTATTAACGACGAACTCTTAGCTGGATCAATATTGGGATTTGAGAAAATTTGTTTCAATTTCCGCTCGGCTTTTTTCACGTCACTCGGACTATTTTCTCAACAGGACAATAAACTGAAAGAGCAGTATGAGGAGGCGTGAGTGGCCATACATTTAATATTGAACTGAACCTGACACTTGCATTTAATTTTGTGACTGCAGTTTTATCAAATGGAAACATGCTTTTAACCAGACCCAAATTTATGGCCATGCAGTTGTTCTATCAAAATTAAAAGGTCAACTGACGAGTCTTTAGTTTCACTACTCGTTTTAGTGTTGACAGCATGTTAATGTAGCTGAATTGAATTGACATGGTTGAATATCATGTATAGTTGACTTTCATTGTTTCCGACAAACCTTGAAGGCCGACGGAACCATACTCAAAGTAAAATACATAAAATTGAAAAAAGGAAGTATTGCAACCCTATCTAAAATGCATAACGGTAAAATACGTTTACGAATTAGAAATTTTAAGATATCAGGGCAAATGATGTGTTCTCTGCAAACCTGGATAGGTATTATGCAATTCATGGAGATAGTATCTGTTGGGGTTCGTTTGCCCAAAAGCAAAAAAACTTCGAGGGACTGAAAACTTTTGGAAACTCATATCTGATAAATGCTAGCTCGCCCCTGAAAAATATAGCTTTAAAGCATTTTAGGCAAAAATAATAATTGACAAGTGGAAAGCGTATTAAAGTTAAAAGTAGTGTTTTCGTAAAATGATAAAATTGCAATCCAAGCTAGCGATTTTTTTTTCAAATTTTATTTCGAGTTGCATGCCAACTAAATTTCACCGGATAGCTAGGTAGCATCAAATTCACCAGAACAAACTGAGCAGTCTCGTGCAATCTTTGCAACAGACTGAACAGAAATAGACATTCAGTTAAAGCCCTTTAAGGATGTTGGGGAAAATATAGACCATTGCAATTTATCCAAAAGACTATCATCTTACCTTTAATATAACATTACATGAACTATAAAATTACTCGCCGAAACTAGCTGCAACTTGCGTTGCGAATGTTGTAAGAATACAAACGAAGTATATAACCTTACCCTTATTTGGTGAAACACAACTCCTCGCTTCGTGAACAGTAGGTCTGTCTGAACAAATTGTGTTTGAATACCTTCATTGTTCAACTCACAGAAACCTGTGTTCATGTCGTAATTGTACGAAACACACGTAGTATCACCTTGGCAGGCAAGGGTGCAGCTCAACCAGTCATTCGAGGAAAAGCTTTTGATAACATAGTTGGCCAAGTATCTATCTACTTCGGTTACCGAAACTGATCCTCTTGAAAATTGAACCGCGATAAAAAATGCAAGAAAACCAAAAAGGTTATGTAAGGTGATAGAAATATTTTGCATAGCTATGTCAAGCATGAACCTCACTCACAGCTTACAGCGTAAGCTATTTTTCAAGTTCGCAACACTGTACTGTCGATCCGTGCCTTGCCAGACAACCAGAATATTGCATATGGAGTACTTTGTCACTATTAAGATTCTCAAATCGGGCTGTTTTTGTGATGCAAAATTGACAGAACGTCAAGAGAGTCAGCCACCTGACAGAAAAGTTCGTATTAATTCTGGACTTTCAATAAAGGTGTCATCAAGAAAAAAAAACGACAATAATCACTAACAGAGAAAAGCAAACAAAGATCTTAGTTTTCTCTCTTGATTCAATCGCAGAAGTCGAAGGTAAGTTGACGAATTTGTAGTCCATTCACGGTAACTCCTGCTCAGTCAACATGAAGTTGCCAATGTATCGCTTTTCTATTCGTCGACAACTTAAAATGAAATTGGAGTCATACTTTCATTGGAAGCAAATAGGTTCGAGGAGATTTTCATAATGTTTCAGAGGGTGCTGTTGTGTTTTTTCAGCTGTTCTGGCTATGTAAACCAAAATTGCTCATGCAGGGGTTTGTGTCCGCACTTGTCAAACCGGTTCTGTTCTCTGGAAGGTTTCGATTCTTTGACAGCCAAGACAAAAAATGTTTCTTGCAATGCCGCAGTGGAACAAAATTAATAAAATCAATTCCGGCAGAAGGCCGTTGATGAAATTACTAATCACTAACATTTAAAAATATTATTTATTTGGTCCGGCTTTCAAAATGAATTATGTATGGACTGAATTATCTTACCACGTTCACTGGGGCTCTCCAAATACGAGGACGTTTAATAAAAATGGCCGTTATTTACTAGGTAAATGCAACGGCATGGGCTAAAGCTAACGTTTTTTTTTTTTTTTTTTTTTTTTTTTTTTTTTTTTTTTGTCTTTGAAAGATTTAGTTTTTGCTTAAGTGACTGAAAAGCCTCCAGAAGAGATGAACTCCAGCTGTGTTCAAAATAAGTTGTCATATACGTCATTGACAACAGAATGAACTCTGGCCAACTGGCCCCGAGGAGAAGACAAGGCAAAAAATGAAACTATTTAATTTTTTACGCATTCTAACCACATGCAGTCATAAAATTATTTTAAATATTTTAAAACCGCAGAGGATTCAAGACAAGCTAAAATTTTATTTTGTCAGCGAGTTACAGAAGTTGCGAAAATTGACGATTTTAGTGGTGTATCCGTCGCCCAACATGTACACCAAAACTTTAGTGCGTAAATAAAGAAATTATATGCTAGGAACGTTTAGTGTCACACAGAGTCACCGCGAGCACTTTTCATTCGACGCTATTTTCGAACATTTCGGGTGGTATCAGTTCCGGAAAAGATTTTTTTGAATTTCCACGCGAAATGTTCGAAAATTCCGTTTTTGAGTGAATGGATAGCTCCCAGAATAATTTTCTTTTCTCGCAACTAAAATCTTTGTTTTTTCTTCATAAAATGAATTTTTTTAAGTGGGCTCCACTTCTCTCACGAAAGCAAGGTTGAGGGTAACAACTTCATGTACAATATTGTGGTGATGACCGGGACGGTAGGGACAGCCCACAAATATTGTTGCCTTCGATTCAATTCGTTTCAGGTTATGGTCCAGGAGATAGGAAAAAGCATAGCTTTGAAGATGGACGCGCGTTCGTTGATGACGAACAGGGATTGAAAAAGACTAAAAAGCCACCCCGGTGATTGAAGGTTGAAAGTATGTACAAAGAATATTTAAAAAATGGAACTCAGCATGACAGGATTGTAAGAGAAATTAAAGGGCTACCATAATAGAGAAGATACCGTAAAGAGAGATATATCGAAAGCACTATCAAGATTGCAGCTGCAACTGATGATAGAGCGAGTTTCAATCGAGTGTCGTAAAACCAAAACCAAAGTAATTACTTTGACCAATCAAAAAGGACGTAAACCAATCAAAATTCGAAGTAATCACACCTAGCCGCGCCGACACAAAGCGCGGGAAAATGTGATCGCACGAGCCATAATTGGTTTTGGTTTCACTTCTGATTGGCGTGAGAAGTTGCCCGAGAACTTTGAACCAATCACTGAGTAAAGTAATCGTAAACCAAAGCAATTCGCTAATTACTTTCGACACTCAATTGAAAAACGCTCTAATGACAGTAGAAATTGTCAATTGACAAGCGAGGGTTACTTCTCTCATTTGTTTATAAACCGAAATTCAAATGTACATTCATTCCATTGATCCTTCACGTATGGGGCGCCAAATGTAAAAATATTATTTAAGTACTTTCCCCCTATATTTTGTGTTATTTATAAATAACACATTCAACTACCTTTGCGATTTATAAATCACAAGGTTACGAACTTCGCGATTTATAAATCGCAAAGTTACCAACTTTGCGATTTATAAATCGCAAGGTTACGAACTTTGCGATTTATAAATCGCAAGATTACAAACTTTGCGATTTATAAATCGCAAGGTTATCAACTTTGTGATTTATAAATCGCACAGTTGGTAACCTTGCGATTTATAAATCACAAAGTTCGTAATCTTGCGATTTATAAATCACAAAGTGTGATTTATAAATCGCACATTGCGATTTATAAATCACAAAGTGCGATTTATAAATCGCACTTTTGCGATTTAATAATATAACCGCAAACACATAAAATTAATGCCGCGGGCTCGTGGTCCAATGTTTTGACTTTTTGGTTCAAGACAAAACTTGACAAGACCGCTCTCCTCAGCCGTCTCACGAACAATTTCTGATGCATCAAGTGCTCAGGAATCATGACAGAAAAGCGAGGTAAGGATAGGTTTTATTTTCTTCATCAATTTTATTTCGATTTATGGCGAATCGGTCTGAATTGTAAGCTTCTTTTTTTAATTTGCCGAGCTCGAAAAAGTAGGATGAAAATCATTTTGTCCTGAATTTCATATTTACGTCCGACATAGACACTTTTGCGAGCGAAATGATGTAATATAATATGCACTTGTCAGCATCTTTTGCATCTTGGCACTGATGGAATTTCTGCTAATGTTAATAGAGATTCATTTCATTGATTGACTCCGTCACGGAAAGAAATGAGCCCAATAAATTGACCTGCTCTGAAGTATTCTGCTTCAAAGATTCATAGCTCAGTTGGTAGAGCATTGCATCGGTATTTCAGAGGTCATGGGTTCGACTTCCGTTAGAGTCTTAGAGCGACCTGTATTTTTCAGGGGTCTAGCGAAAATGGTTGCTTCAATTGTCGACTGAAGTCCGAGGATCACTTCTCTCATTCCTTAATGATAACTCGCAACGACACAGGTAAAGATGAAGCTAGATGAAATCGTTCAAACCTGAGAAGGAGCGGTTGGTGGGATGGATGCGCTACGTTAAAGATGCTGTAATCTCGAGCTCTGAAAATTGAAAACATGGCAATAAAACGAAGCTTACAATTCAGACCGATTCGCCATAAATCGAAATAAAATTGATGAAGAAAATAAAACCTATCCTTACCTCACTTTTCTGTCATGATTCCTGAGCACTTGATGCATCAGAAATTGTTCGTGAGACGGCTG
>NC_090874.1:54494596-54497096 GCF_036669935.1 Montipora foliosa | reverse complement strand
CCACGACCTTCGGATTAGATCACCGCTGCTCTACCGACTAAGCTACAAGGCCAGAACGGGAGCTGGCCGTGGGTTTGTGAGATGTTATTTACAAGGACAAATTCGGTTCGGCCCAAGCCTAATTTTAGGTAATCGCTAGTTGTTGTCCTTCAGTAGCATTTGGAGTAATGATTCCAAGTTCGAGTGAGGCCTAACACTACTGTGAAGTTTTTGTACAACTCTGGGTTGATCCCTGATGGAATAATTTGGTACAAAAACTTCACAGTAGTGTTAGGCCTCACTCGAACTTGGAATCATTACTCCAAATGCTACTGAAGGACAACAACTAGCGATTACCTAAAATTAGGCTTGGGCCGAACCGAATTTGTCCTTGTAAATAACATCTCACATACCCACGGCCAGCTCCCGTTCTGGTCTTGTAGCTCAGTCGGTAGAGCAGCGGTGATCTAAACCGAAGGTCGTGGGTTCAAATCCCACCCTGGTCAGAGTTTTTCTCTGTCCTTGTGTGAGCCCAATTCCAATACTAGGGCTGATCCCTGATGGAATAATTGGGTACAAAAACTTCACAGTAGTGTTAGGCCTCACTCGAACTTGGAATGATTAACCGCATACATGTAAGGATGAGTTACACGAGGACCAGCTCAGGCCACGATAGAAGACGAGTACTTAGTCTATTACTACTTCAATAGGCTGATTTAGCAACAGAAAGGGAACATCAGTTAACGACTGCACGCGCAAAAAAATGTCCATATTAGGCCAGATTAGAGTAGAATCCAGACTATTCCGTGCGCTCTCCCGGCGTCAACTTAGGTTCACCCTCTGTTGCTAATTAAATGAACCTAATGAAGTGAAGTGAACTGAAAAGAAGTGAAAAAGTCTTGACAGAGTCCTCATCTGCACAACTGACATCCGGAGCCTGGAGTTGTAGTATAATTAAAAGGGAGTTTTAACGCCAACGAAAACGTCACCCCGCAAACTAACTTTTAACCCTATTTCGAGTCTCGATTCACGTTCTTGTCTCGATCGCTGACGTTGTAAGACAAGGCCGAAATACTCAAAAAATTGATTGGAAAAGCACGGGCTTGAAGTAAGAAACAGAAAATGCAGAATGGACTTTTCGATGTTTTAATCTCACGATGTTGTAAAATCTTAAATTTGCTTATTTCACGTTACTCTTTTGCAGAGTACGGCAACGAAATTTAATCAGTAAAATCCAAGAATTAATCAGTAAAATCCGAAATTGCGAGAGAAAGACGTTCAGTTTTTCAACTTAACTTAATTTTTAACTCTTTTCACCATTAAACTCTCTTACTACATAATAGTTATGCATTGCAAAATCGCGTTATGAGCTTGTGGCGCCTGTGATGTGGACAGAATAATGGCAGTGGCTATTCGTACGGGACCCGTACACCGACCTATATTTGCTATTCATACGAGAGTCTTCTTGGAATGATTATGAACGACATAGCCACGCAGTTATTGAAATCTAACCGTTGTAAAATGGGTGCTTAGACTTAAATACTGTTCATCAGCGCTATTTGAAATGGGTGCTTAGACTTAAATGCGAGAAATCACAAGGCAGGTCAGATGGCCAGTAACATCGAACGAAGGCCGGGAGGTAGTTCGTGAAAATAAACCGGCATCAATGCCGTTGTTTGATAGCTGAAATGTAATGACAGAATTGAAGAGGAGGTAAGACTTTCCAAGTGTTATTGAACCTGTAATAACCATTCTAAGAAGACTCTCGTATGAATCACGGTGACTGTACGGGTCCCGTACGAATAGCCACCAACCAAAAATAAATGCATTGTTGCATGTAGTTTTAGACTACAAAGCCGGAAAAGCAGGCGAAGGAGTTGACTGGGAGACAGTAATTATAAGGAGCAAGTACGAAGACATAACCAAAATGTTTTTGGAAAAGTACCCTAATAACGACAAGAACAAATTCCCCCGTGGCGGCAGGAAGCTTCAACAAAGGCAGAATCCTAAACAAGCTAAAAAGTATCGTGCTTTTGGTTTTTGTCAAATTTAATTTAAACAGAGGGAAATGTAACTTTATGAAAGTAAGAAATTGCGACGTTGAAACATTTTTGCTCAGCAACCAAATAACATAAGTAGATTCCATGCCTTAATCACGCTAACCGTGCAATTCGGGTGTTTTCACGAGTCCGTACGCCTTGTGGAACCGTGCCGGTCAAAAAGTTGACCTGCCTTTTTCAGGTCCCAAACTTGCACACTTTGCCGTTCAAAAATTGGTCCAGTTCCACCGGTCCCCTGTGAGCGCAAGGTGGAACCGTGCAAGTTTTTGTCCGGATCCATTTAAACGGGGTCTGAATTGCTCGCGAATGAGACTCCCACTAGAGCCCGATGACCAATTACAAGAAACCAACTTGACGTCATAGGGTCACCGAACCGGAAGTACCTTTTTTTTTCGGAAAAGGTAGTCTAAAAATAGATCGAAGGGGGTAGTTTTTAAAGAAACTGTGGTGTTGCGTCGGTG
>NC_090874.1:54484596-54489596 GCF_036669935.1 Montipora foliosa | reverse complement strand
TCGGTTGAAACTCCTGGGAATATTAAGTCATTACAGAAAACGACATTGGCTAGTTTGATGCTGGTTGAAAGAGTTTATCAACCAAATCAGCCGAAAACGTTTTTTTCCCGTTAGAACACAAAAAAACCCAAACAACCTACAACAGTTGATCCCAATAGAACACGACCTTACAAACAATTAAGGGTCAAATAATTTTCAAATGTATTACTGATGGTGGCATAATGTCAAGTACAGGATTACCAATCAGATAGACAAACACAAACTTTTAGCTTCTGGTGGACAATGACATGGTATCTTGACTTGGAGATTGCAATTGGGCTGTTGTTTCAACAACCTTGAAAATATTAACATTCTTATCTTTTGAGAGGACTTTGGGTCATTTTGCCAAACTGTGCCTGTTACAATTAATAGAGGGCTTCAGTCAATTGGAATACAATATGCTTCAATATGATATGAAAAAGGGAGGAAGATGCAGTAACCAATATAACTACAGTTTTCTAACTTATGACCCTCCATCAAGCCTCATTAACCCAACCCACTCAGCCCATAGTTAATTAATTATCAGTGACTGGACTGCATGACAGTATAATGATATCTGCAATAACCAAAATGCAACTTAAAAAACAAATTTTCATTTTTGTGTTTAGATTTAAAATAATTTTTAACAAATGTAATAATGTTTTAGTCAGTGAAACTGCACAAACGTTTATGTCAGTGTTTTCCTGTCTGTGTAGATTTAATAGTGGAGTAGGAGGAATGGTATTTGAAGATCAGTTTATTCAGATTTCCTCACTCTTGCCATCACCTGTTTTGTATGGTCTTGGGGAACATGTCAATCCCTTACTGCTTAACGTCAACTGGAACAGAGCAACCTTGTTTTCCCGAGACCAGGGAACTCCTGAGGTATTTATTAGAAATAAGTTTAAATTTTACATGGTCCTCACATATGTTTAGTGCAAGCAGATGAGAATCTCAACTCTGCCGAATTTATGTCTTACATGCACAGGTCTTCTGATCTTCAGGCTTTTTCTCAAATTTCCCCAATAATTTTACAAAACACATGAAACAATTTGAGCAGCCTTTAATAGCTTGTAAGCTTAAGTGACCTTGCACCCTATAGTACTCAAATGTGACAGGGCACTCTTTACTCATGGTTGATAAGTTATTTTCCTTGTCCTTGGGAAATTGTATTTGTTTGTTTGTTTTTTTTTTTCTCTGTTTTTTTCAATAGGGCCTCACTAATTTGTATGGCGTGTTTCCTTATTATATCTCATTGGAAGATGATGGAAATGCAAATGGTGTTTTCCTTTTGAATAGCAATGCAATGGGTAGGTGTACTTTATTAGCTAAATTATCCTCAATATCCCCTAGATCCTGTCACAGCTCAGCAAAATTGATAAAAAGAAAAGATGAAAAGCCTATGAGGCAGGGAGGTAGGGAGACGTGGCTTCCAGCATATGAAACTGCAAGTGCTTATTACAACAAAAAGGCATTCAATTAGTGATTAATTATTATGACAAAAGATGGCCATTCATTGTAGGCCTTAAGCTAAATGCATGAATTAAGTTATGGGTAGCTGGGGTGGCCCAGTGGTGAGAGCACTTCCTTCCCACCGGCAGGTACAAATCACAGGTCACAGGTCATTGTTTAACCAATACAGAAAGTATCCTAAACATTCATAAAAACTAACCTTTGGCCTAAAAAACTTTTGTTTAGGCCTAATTAGGCCAAAGGTTAATTAGCTTTTATGTTTTATGAATGTTTAGGATACTCTCTGTATTGGCAAAACAATGACCTGTGATCTGTGACCTGTGTTTTGTACCTGCTGTGTTTCCCACCAATGTGGGCAGGCTTGGGTTCGATTCCCAGGAGTATCAAGTATTTATGAGTCAATGAATCAATGAGTCATGAGTCAATGAGTTAGTGCAGTTACCCTAACCCATATAAAATGAAAGCTAAAATTTCAGGGTGCTTAGGTCTAATCACTGAAACGAGGGCTTAGGGTTAATCAATATATTATAATTGCTATATTGGATGTGAGTCTCATTGACTCATGACTCATTGACTCATAATTTGACCATTTGACTCATAAATTATGGGACCTTGATTCCCAGACTTGGCATCATATGTGGGCAGAGTATGTTGGTTTTTTTCTCTCCTCGAAGAGGTTTTTTCCCGGGTACTCTCAGGTTTTCCCCTCTCCACAAAAACCAATAGTAAATTTTGTTTTCAATTTATAAGATTTGAGTTAATTTCATTAGTGTCCCCAATTAGTGCTCTTGTGCTAAGTCCATTGACAATTAAATAAAGTTGTTATTGTTTATTATTCTTATTATTGAACTTGTACAGATAATTAAGGAAAATGAGATTCAGTCAATCTCAGTTAAAATTATTTGAACAGAATATCATAATTTTGAACTACAAAAATACTACTACTGGTAATTGTCACCACCTGACTGCCATTATTACCCTCTCCATAGTGACACTTATCACAAAAAATGTTACCCTAACACCAAACAATATTATTTTACTCATCAATGGAGGTTGATTCAGAGGTGAAAGGGTTATATGTCTCAAGACGTGACCCATTCCATTAACCCTTTCCTTCTTAAGAGTGACAGTCTGACAAATTTTACTCTGTGTATTGCCAGATGATTTAATTTACTTGTCAATGTGAGCATGTGGTTCTTGGATAAAATGGTTTGAAATAATCCAGGCCTGAGTTTTTCAAAGCCTTACCAAGCTAATCCTGGATTATGGGAAACTTAAATTACAGTATCCTTGGGGCTTTCGCGTTTAATCATATTAACCCTTTCACTTGCAAAGGGTTCCCCATTTGCAAGTAAAATCGTCTGGCGTTATAGACCGAGTAAAATCTATTAAGTGTCAGTGGCAGTTACGGGAGTGAAAGGGTAATTGAAAAACACTGTGACTTTTTTTGGGTAAAACAAATGAAATTGAAATTGAAACTGACATTCTGGTAAAGGCTGTTACCAGCACACATCAATTTCAATTTCAATTTCACACGTTTTTTTTTATAATACCCGAAAAAGTTCCAGTGTTTTAAAACTTAAATATTACAGTCTATTTTCTGATCAGGAAAAGTTTCTACAAGATTTTTAGCCTCCAAAGTTTACTAGACTTTTGTTATCTTTCAGCATGAAATTGTATAAAGTTAAGTTTTTCTGGATTGGAAAAAATAAATTATTCATGTCTGAGTTTGCATTTAATCACAGATTAGTGTTAATCAGCTTTTGTTCAATTCAGCTAGGCCCAGAGGTTTAGAGTAGAGTTTTAATCCCATACAATGGTGCATACAATGCCAAAGGGTTATGCTGGAATCAAACCATCTGGCCAAGATCCTCAACTTTCTTACAACAAAATTTATCAATTGGCCATTCAAAGCAAATAAAGGTCCGTTTGAGGTTTCTGGAGAGTTCCTTAAAGGGGCTAGGTCACGCAATTTTAGGCAATTTCAGCACTGATCGAATGGTCATAGAATCAACTAAAATATCAAAATAACTGTTCAAAATTATAGAAGAACTCTAACAAGACACAGGCGGGAAGCCAAGAAGGGGCATGGATGGACAAAACTGGAGAGGATTGAAATGGATTGAATTTGGCTAAATTTGAAAAACGTCGGCCCACCTTGTTTCAAATTTATATCAGTCTATATCAAAATGTCATTTACAAATAAGCTGGAAAATCGCTCTTAGTTCTTATGTGGCCGTGATTTTGCAAATGAAAGAGCTCATAATTAACAAAATTAAACAAAATTACCTAAAGTAGCGTGACCTAGCCCTTTTAATCCATTCACACCTAAAGCACCCTCAATCAGCGAGTCTCACTCTCAATTGGAGAAGGTAACTGCAAAAGAACTTGATTTATATAGAGCGGTTTTGAATTGAGTGTTGAAAGTAATTAGTGAATTGCTTTGGTTTTGCATTACTTCACTCAATGATTGGTTCAAAGTTCTCACGCCACGTTTTCAACCAATCAGCAGTGAAACCAAAACCAATCATGGCTCGCTGGTGCACATTTTCCCGCGCTTTGTGTCGACTATGTGTATTATAGGCCTTTTTACCGATACGGCGACCATTTTGATTTCTATTGTTTCGAATAGCCATTATCATTTTTATGGGTTGCCCAGTGGGCAAATTAACATGTATTTTCCCCCTGGGCATCCCATAATGTCTTTCGAAACAATAGAAATCAAAATGCCCGCCGTATTGGTAAAAAGGTCTATTACTTCGAGATTTGATTGTTTTACCGGATGGTCTCCGTCATTTTTGATTGGCCAAAGTAATTACTTTGGTTTTGGTTGTACGACACTAGATTGAAATTCATTAAGGATCTCTAGCAGATCTGAGGTTAAAGATTG
This sequence comes from Montipora foliosa, assembly GCF_036669935.1. NCBI lineage: Eukaryota > Metazoa > Cnidaria > Anthozoa > Scleractinia > Acroporidae > Montipora > Montipora foliosa. The sequence goes on along the minus strand of NC_090874.1, from coordinate 54,485,215 downwards.
AAGCATCTCAAGGATTGTGAATTTTATTCACTAGGAGTTGTTAGATTCCTTAATTGTCATAAATTTAGGATGTTTTACTGGGCCGGTTGTTCAAAAGCCGATTGACTTAATCCAGCATCTAAGTGTAAACTTTCGTTTCATGTTTTCAACTTTTTGGTGAAAGTTCCGTTTGGTTATTCTTGTTTTTCAAGATTGACTTTTTCTAATGTAAAGTTTTCCCGAATATCAGCATTGATCAGCATTTGGGAGAAGAGAAATAAACTCCTTGGTTAAATTTTAATCTGGGGTTAGCGTTAATCAGCTTTTGAACAACCGGGCTTTGTGGAGTTTGGGTAAACAATACTTAAGAGGAATTTTTGGTAAGTTTTTAAGTCAGCAATAAAATTTTACTATTTTGTTGCTGCATTTCTCAGACATAGTTCTCCAGCCAACTCCGGCTATAACTTACAGGACAATTGGGGGAATCTTGGATTTCTATGTGTTTTTGGGACCCACACCAGAGTCAGTTGTCCAGCAGTTTACAGAAGTAGGTCAAGTAATTTTTAAGGACTCAGGTTTTTTACTTGCTACACAAGCATAAGCGCAAGCATACGAGTATCATGTGCTAGCATAAAGGGGG
>NC_090874.1:54457096-54482096 GCF_036669935.1 Montipora foliosa | reverse complement strand
GCGGCCAAATGACCAACTGCCCTCTGTAAAACTCGCCTTTTTGCGGGCCAAACGGGAAATGCCCGGGCTGAAAATGCATTAGCCACCCCGATTTTGATTGGCTGCAAAGATGTCTAACAACTTCGCTAGGCCAATGAGATCCTGAGGATACCATCTCAATGCCACAGTTGGTGCGAATTTTTTGTGGATGAGTTTTGTTCGCCTTTTTGTTTTTCTCAATTTTGCTCTTGTTAAGTTGATCGTATTTTAGCAACAACTTTCCATACCATGGTTTCATGCTACATCTCTGTTAGGCACTTTTATCTTGTTAAATGAATTTGTACGATTTGGCCTTGTGTATTGACAATAACGACAATTACATCGCTTTTGTCCGGCATATAGTTTGTTTGTGTCCCTCACAGTATCATTTGCACCCTCTTTCCGCTAGAACGCAAATGATGCTACTCGGCGCACAAATAAACTATTATGCCCTCCAAAAGTCATGAGATTGTCTTATTATTTATTTGTGATAACTGTAGGTGGTTGGACGCCCTTTCATGCCTCCATACTGGGGTCTTGGCTTTCATTTGTGTCGTTGGGGATATGGTAGCTTAAATGGGACCTTGACAGTCAATGAAAATATGAGGAGATACGGCATTCCACAAGATGTGCAGTGGAATGACATTGAGTACATGGATAAACACCTGGACTTTACTATCGACAAAAACAACTGGGCTGAACTTGGAGATGCAGTGAAAACCCTACATGAAAAGTATAACCAGCACTACATACCAATTGTGGTGAGTTTAACCTAGAGGAAGGACTTTACAATATGTGACCTCTCACGAGAAAACGTCGCTAACGCTTTCCCATTGTTATCCTGCGAGCAGGCCCTCGATCCGAGGGACTGGGGTTGGGGGTAGAATGAGGGCCCACCCCGAACCCCATTCCCTCGGGGGGCCTGTTCGCTGGCTATCCCATTTTAGTAAATTTTCAGCTCCGACTATTGCATTTCTAGCTTTTTGATTGGCTAAAAAACTCCGACTATGAGGCAAAAGTCGACGTTTTACGTCATATGGAAAATAGTGGGGCAAGATGCTCTTTCCGGACGCTTTGTAAAATTGTGGAAATAAAAATCGGCGGCAAAACCCGGTTTGAGAATTTACTAAAACAATTATGCCATTCGCCCTTGTTGGATATGAAGTGATTATAACCAACTCGCCCTACGCGCTCGTTGGTTATTTTATCAGTTCATATCCAACTCGGGCTCATGGAATAATTGTGGGTGACGGCTCGGAGAGACCCATCGCGTTTGCATCACGCAGCCTCAGTAAGACAGAGAAGAACTATTCTCAGATTGATAAGGAAGCATTGGCACTAGCGTGGGGAGTTAAGAAGTTCCACCTATACCTCTTTGGTCGCCATTTCACACTTGTAACGGACCATGAACCTCTGACTTCAATTTTCCATCCAAAGAAAGGGAGGACCATGTCTGACGCGATGAGCTCCTTCACTTTTATAAAAGCTTCCTCACATTCTGTGGACCACCTCCATTGTTTACCTTGTTCTAAGAGCTGATTCAGGGGGTTTAAGGTGGTGGCTAGGTTGGGCAGGAACTTGTGGTAGTAGTATAGTTCACTAGTCCCAATAATGAACGAACTTGTTGGACATTCTCTGGCCTTGGGGCTTTGACAACTGCATCAACTTTCTCTTGTGTTTTGTGTAATCCATCCTTGTCTACTTCATTGCCACAGTAGGTTACTTTCTTTTGGAGGAACTCGCACTTTTCCCGGTTTGCTCGTAGACCATGTTCTTGCAACCTCTTTAGAACTTCTTCCAGGTAGTCAAGGTGTTCTTGGTCGTTCTTGCCTGTAATGATGATGTCGTCTAGAATACAACTTGTACCTCCCACTCCCTCTAAGACTTGTACTATTGATCTTTGCCAAATGGCTGGGGCTGAGGTTATTCCGAATACAAGGCGGTTATATCGGTATAACCCGCCTTGATGAGTGTTGATCGTCAAATACTCTTGTGAGTTTTCATCTAGCTCCATCTGGTGATAGGCCTGTTTAAGATCAATTTTAGTAAATGACTCTCCTCCCGCAAGCTTTGCGAAAATGTCATCAATGCGGGGGAGTGGGTATTCTTCCACCTGCAGCTGAGGGTTTATTGTGTTCTTGTAGTCGCCACAGATTCGTACGGTGCCATTTGGTTTAAGTACTGGTATAACGGGGGTCGCCCAGTCGCTGAATTTGACTTTATGTATTATACCTTCTCTTTCCAGACGCTTCAGCTCTACTTCTACCTTTGGTTTCATGGCATAGGTCACGGGTCTTGCTTTGCAAAACTTAGGTTGGCTACCTTCCTTTAAGCTGAGTTTTGCTTTCGTCGACTTGAGCGTGCCAACTCCATCTTGGAATACTTCACTGTAATCTTCAAGGAGCCTCTATAACCTTTTCTGAGTTCCCTGTGTCGGCTGCATGTGTGCAATGGAACAGATGAGCTTCCAGTCAAGTTGGATTTAATGCAGCCAATCTCTCCCAAACAGAGCAGAACCGTGCGTGTCTACGACATATAATGTCAAGTCCTTGACTTGGTTGTTGTGTTCCACGCGAACATAAAGTTTGCCCTCGGGTGTAAGCCTTTCTCCTGAGTATGTCTTCAGAATGGCTTCTGTCTTTACGAGGGGTGTTTTTGGGAACAATTCCTTGTATTTCTGAAAAGGTAGGGTGGATATCGCTGAACCTGTATCCAGCTCCATCTTTAGGTTCTGTCCATTCACCTTTGGTTCCACCCAGATAACATTATCGAGTGTCTGTCTGACGTTATTGACTTCTAAGGATCCTATTAAGCTGTCATCATCCAGCTCTTTGTCCACCCCCAAAGAGTGTAATTTTTGGTTCACTTTCTTCGGTTTTCCCCGATGGGTTGTCTGCTGATTCCTTCCTGAACGGCAAACTCGTTGGATGTGCCCCACTTTCCCTCACTTACGGCAGTTCTCATTCTTAAAATGGCACTCTTCTGATGAATGTTAATTAGACCCACATCGATAACAAGGTCGTTTTGACCTTACCTCATCTCCCGCATTCTCCACTTTTCCTTTTTCCTTGTTCAGTTTGTTTACGTCTGACTCGTTCTTCCCTTCTAACTCGAGTGAGTCTTTTGCCACTGCTTCCATCGATAAGGCAATTTGTGTCGCCTTGGCCAATGTCAAATCACGCTCGGAGAGTAGTCGTTTCTGGATAAGTGCATTGTTTAGTCCGCACACCAATCTACCCCTCAGCGAGTCATCTAAATTAGTGCCGAATTCACAGTGAAGGGAAAGTGTCTTTAATTCAGCTAGGTAGGCACTTACGGTTTCACTTTCGAGTTGGTGGCGTTTGTGAAACGGAACCTCTCTGCGATAAGTAGTGGTTTGGGGCACAGATGCTGTTGTAGGGTAGCAACAATAGCGTCGAAGGACAAGGAAGATGGTTTTTCTGGAGCACACAAACTGCGTAATAATATATATGTTTTGTTCCCCATAAGGCTAAGTATCACCGCTGCGTGTTTTTCTTTCTTGATTTCGTTAGCATGAAGGGTAGTATTTTACGATATGTATAAATGTTTTTGAATGCCACAGGATCCTGGTATAAGTTCCACGCAGCCACGAGGCTCTTATGCAGCATATGACGATGGGCTTGAGATGGGAATCTTCGTTAATGCGTCTAATGGAGGAACATTTATTGGGAAGGTAATACACAACAGTCGATGCAGAAAATGGCTGACTTGTCCCAGAAGAATCCTGAATCGCAAAGAAAAATCATTGTAACGAAAGCCTAAAAATCTCAATTTAAGACTTGATGCTACTTTTTCGATACTTTTCCTTGTGTGGGACCTTTTCCATCACTAAGGAAAACGCTCAGATGAATTTATATTGGAATAAAGGCCGAGAAATGTAGAAAGGGTCGTAAATGATTACTCAATATCTCTACTGCAAAAGTCGGTGTAAACCTATCCGTTAAAATGGTTAGGTTTTTCGTATTGGAGTAAAACGTAAATTGTGTTTCACCATTTTGTACTACTGATTTCCTTTGGTTCGAGGAGTTGTTGGGACGATGTGTTGTCAAATTTCGCGGTTCGAGCCCATTAAGGTCCCAGATGTGTTGCAGCAATCAGGGCGACGGTTCTTAAATCTACTCAAGAGAAAATGAGGGGACAGAGAAGGAGGCTCCCGGTCCAGCCCTTGGGATATGTCATGTCCACGAAAGTTATTTTTAGACGAGCGGAAGTCTTCCGAGACGTCCGCATGCTGGCCTACCTCGATCCGATGCTTGAAAGAAAATAAATATTCTTCAGCCTTCCACGTGCGCTGTCATTTTCTCTTTTCACTAAGAACCTAAGAGCGAGGCAAGACTGCATGCGGACGTCTCGGAAGACAGACTTCCCCTAGAACAAAGACTTCCGCTCGTCTAAAAATAACTTTTGTAGACATGACATATCCCGGCCAACGCCCTGAGCCTCCGTCTCTGTCCCCTCATTTTCTCTTGATCTACTCCATTCCATTCCATAGGTGTGGCCAGGTCTCACTGCTTTCCCAGACTTCAGTTACTCAGTGACGCAGGATTACTGGGATAAGATGTTGACCCAGTTCAGAAGCCTTGTTGAGTTTGACGGTCTGTGGATTGACATGAACGAGCCATCAAACGAATTCGATGGGTCTCAACAAGGATGTCCGAGCGATTCACCACTCGATCACCCACCTTACATGCCCCATGTCAGTGGAGGTCGTCTTTATTCGAGAACTTTGTGCATGTCCGCAAAACACCATAACTACTTCCACTATGACGTGCATAGCTTGTATGGAGTCATGGAAATGGAGAAGACAATGAAGTGAGTCAGCAGTTTCAAAGATTTTGGTGTTAGTAGCTATTTTTATTTATCGTCTTAACGAGGCTCCCTAGAGTTTTAGGGCCGCGCGCAAGCTAGGCACTAGTATGGCGCTTAAAGCCTAAGTCACGCGTGTTTTCCTGGTTTTTGTGACGTTAACGTGACCAAATCTGTAAAATTAACTGCTAATTTTCTCGCGTTCCCTTCGGTAATTTTTTTTTAAAAATTGGCTCAGTTCTAACCACGTACAGTTCCTATCAAATACCCAAAATTTGTTAAAATCTGTCAGAGCTAATCGAATATATTTAGAAAAGTGACAAATTACAGAATATTGGCAAAACCGTCTGAATAACCTTGACGTTTTACCACTTCAAAGAATAACAAATATCACCGAAGAAAAGTATAAAGATTAAGAAATTTAGGTCAAAAACTAGAATATATCTGCCTGTCATTAGATGTGATGTTGCCATGGTAACGACCATGATCCAAAAAATTGGCACCAAAAAATAAGCCTTATTATATTGGTACACATACTGGTAAATCTCTACAGGTAACTATGTTTTCTTTTGTAACAAGTGCCCTGTAGTAAGGGTATTCGCAAATACTCTAGGGAGCCACCTTAAGTGGTTGTGAGATTGGGTGGTGCTATCCACTTGATAAGATGCCATGCGAGAAACAGGGAAGCCATGGAACCAATCGCGAGGCCTAAAAATCGTGTTTAGTCTTTTTTGTCTGCGTGGAAATCTAAGGACGGGGACTTGACGTAGAAGACTGGGTCTACGTTCCCGTCGTCCGAGTTGTTAGGTGAGGACGGGAAATGCTTTTTTCTTTTTTTGCATGCCCAGTCCCAAACGGTTTTGTGTTTTAACTTCCGCTAATCGTCTTCTTCTTCGTGCGCAAAGTGTCTATCGCCTAGGGAGCAGTAATTAATTGAGCATTTTCCTTTTTCACAAGCGCGTTAACGAAACTCAGAGGAAAGCGAAGTGTGGTGATTTCGCGTTCAACTTTTCCAAGTGCTGGAATGCATGGTGGTCATTGGCTAGGCGATAACACTGCTACATTCAACGACTTGTATCTGTCAATACCAGGTAAACGCATTTTACATCTTACTAACCTAAAGGTTTCTCTTGTTTTCCGTCCGTCACGGTTTCATGTCCAGTACTGTCATAGCCGGAGTCCACATTCCTTGATATGTTTTAAAGGGCCACCGACAACCAGTGTCCTTTGCGCGCCTTTGTTGTTGTTATTATCCGGGCAATCGAATCGGCCGGTTCGCTTCAGAAACATCCCGTGAAGAAGAACTTCTGCGATTTCGCTGTTCGCTTTGTTTTTTAATCCAAACGCCTTTCTCCTTTCGTTCCATAATCTTAAAGTTGAAGTAGTAAGCCAAATAACATGGCGCTTTTTCTTCCTCGGCGGACGACCTTTTTTCACAGTTTTCATTTCGCTTTTAACACGAACACAACACCCAAATAACGCCAAAAATACAATATTTAAACATGAAGAAAAATATTAACAAAGTTTGAAGCTACTGGGCATCCAAAACTCGACGATGTGAGGCGATGGAATTTGACTTTTCAAGAAATACTAGTTTCTGTATTACAGAAAATGGCGCCGATAGCTTGCACGCCCGCAAAGACTTGTGGTTGTCGGTGGCCCTTTAAGCAGTTGTCATAATCTCGACCCCAGAGCTCTTCTCTTGACTGAGGGAGAGAAGAGCTCTGGGGAACCCTGAAGCAAAGTGTCTTCTCATTGGTTTTCGTGAAGAACAATCAAAAGCGTCTCTAATTGGTGCATTCATGTTAGTACGAGGAGTGAGCAGGCGCCGCACGATTCAAATAACCAATTTTCGGCTATGAGAACCCTACGGCACATGTTCTCCTACATAGAGTTTCCCATAGCCTTGGATCGATCCGAGGCTCTGTTGACGAGAATGGCAGTTGTCAAAGTTCGTTCTGGAATCCTTTTCCCCTTTACATTTGTTACAAAGTGCATTTATTCGACTCAAAACTGGAGAACGGATGCCAAACAAATGAATTAAGAAACTGTGAAAACTATTATATTTGAACTGCGGAATGAACATGAAACGCAGGTAGATAAGGAAGTTATGCATCCAGGCAGGAATGGTTTCAACAACGGTAACCAATAATTTCCTTGAACACCTTATCGGAAAAGGTCTCTCCATAATTTTGTTGACGAACAAGACAAAGGTCCATGGCTGAACCAAAGATAATTCAAGGCTGGTTTTCATTCGCGACGCAGTTATAAACACAAGTTTCACACAAATTAAATACGGAAATTCAACAATATCTTTTGTTGGGAAAAAGGCGACTGATGATTTACTGCGTCTGCCAAAATAGCTTGTGCTTGTGTTTAAACCAACCTCAGCATTATAGGGCGTTGTTTATGCTACAATATGTCGTGCATTGCTTGCACAACACAGCTTTTCAAAACCAATCCTTGTGCAAAATTGTTTCCTTGATGCTAATTGGTTCCACTTTTCATATCAATAACATAATTTTCGTGACAGCCTTTGTTAGAAAACGGGGCTGATTTGAGACCCGGTCTTCCTCTGGCTCTCTCAACTGTTGTCTTCCAGGAATTTTGAACTTCAACCTCTTCGGTATTCCTCTGGTGGGAGCAGATATTTGTGGGTTTAACGGCGATACCAACAAAGAGCTTTGCGCAAGATGGACACAGCTGGGCGCATTTTATCCATTTTCAAGGAACCACAATACAATTGGCGCGCTGGTAAGCTCATATCGGTAAAACGAAACCGGTACCTATTGAAGTTTAGTGGCATCTAATCCGCGCGGGTCTGCAGGCGCCCTATGTGACCAGCTGCCGGAATCAATCAGATTCCGTATCTATATCTCTAATTTTCAGCTAGAGTCCCCGCCCCTTTGAATCATAGAGTGGTAGGCTCAGTTGGCTGGCCATCAGGTTACAGCGACGGAGGGTCGTGAGTTCAACTCCGGCCCGACCAACACTCAGAGTCTTTAAATAACTGAGGAGAAAGTGCTGCCTTAGTATTTACATCTTCAAATGGTGAGACTTTCATGTCTTCTCGGTCAAGGACTACAAGCCGTGTGAACCGTCGAATTACCCTCGTTCATTAACTCTGTGAACATTGAAGATCCCACACACTATTCTAAAAGAGTAGGGCACGGAATTCCGCTGTTGCGGTCTGCCCATTTCCTTAGCAATGTGGTCGGCTTGGCGTAATCTTCTGAATGAACTACTGATCGATGAGACCACTTAACAGTTAACAGACAGCAGTCAAATTAAAGGTGTCCAAGTGCTGAAACTGGTAGACTAAACTGAATGGTGTGCTAACATGACAAGTCCTTTTGGGCTGTCATGCTAAACCGGCCACATTTTGCTGCAGAGAATAGGTCATACCGAAACACAGGTGCGATTTTTTGGCCTTATCTCCGATAAAGCCCTGAATGTTGGTCAGGTCGAGGTTCAGACTTGCGGCGCCCCCCCCCCCCCCCCCTTTCCCCCAACTACCCTCCGCACATGTCCATTAAGGCCGTCACTATTGGGCCAGAGGCTTGGAAGACTTGTCAAAGCATTATGAACAAACTGGATAAGAAGCAACCTCGCCATTTTCAGTATCAACTATATCTTGAGTCTCTCGAGTTAACTCTTCGCTTTTTTTATCGCAGGCTCAGGATCCCGCGGCCTTTGGACCTGACTTCGCTGCTATGGCTCGTGACGTACTGTTGACGCGCTACCGGCTCTTACCATATTTGTACACTCTATTTGCGTATGCGCACGTAAGAGGCGGTGCGGTAGCTCGGCCCCTTTTCTATGAGTAAGTACACCAACTACATCTTTATGACTTGAATCACTTTACGATCTCACAGAACTTCTCCGAAGTCAGTTCAAATGAGGGTTTGTGGTCTTGTCCGAAGGGAACTTATTACTAGCTATATATACTTTAGCCTCTTGGTCATGAGTTTAATTTCTGCTGGTTTTAGATTCCCAAAAGATCGAACTACATATCCGATGGATCGACAGTTCCTTCTTGGTCCAGCATTACTTATAACTCCAGTACTAACACAGGTAAGTCGTCCGTACATGCAAAATTTTCTCACCATTTTTAATCGTTTTGTGTGTATTTTCTGCATTCATTCAAATTGAATATCAAGGGGCTCATTATGAAACGATACTCATAGATTTGTATCCTTTTTGTAAGGGATCCACCTCTGTACAAGGCTACTTTCCAGATGCAACATGGTATGACGGCATGGATGGTTCAATCCTGCAAACATCAGGGGGAGGGGGTCAGTACCACACGCTGCAGGCTCCCTGGGATAAGATCAACTTCCATTTCCGAGGGGGATATGTGATACCGACTCAACAACCTGATATCACTACTTATCAAAGGTGACAAAATGACTCATAGCATTTGCACTTGGCTTTCTTGCTAGCACAGGAATAAATGAGCTTTATTTTGGAACGACATTAGCGCGAAAAAAAATTGAAAAAAGCAGACAGGCAGGAACATTCCTCCAATTAAATGGCTTTGTTTTGCAGTTGACCAAAAACGTTTTGCGCCGGCTGCGCGACTCTGGTTCCGCAATAAATACTTTTTGTGACAGCAAGAGTCCATTACAACAAACTAAAATAATTTCGCCTTCAGTTATTGTTCAGATTTGGAAATTTCAGCAGTATTGAAACAAAGGGGGTTAGGCTGTAAACAGGCTCTCCATTGTGTTATTCTGAGTTGCTTCGATTCGCTTGTGAATGGCGCGATCTTTAATATCTTAGCTTTTGACCGGGCGCCATTCTCCGAAATTTTAACGAAAAGGTGAGCTTGTGTTTAGGCTAAAGGGAAGTCAGTGGTAAACTTTTCAAAATCGTTAAAACGAGAGAGCGCACTACGGATGTAAAGTTACCGTACAAATCCGTGAAATTACGATATTTCAAAATATAGGTATGTCGCCATTTTTTGTGTGCTGTTACACGTAACTTTCAGGTGAAAAGTTTATAATTTAACACACGTCTCCTTACAACCTCTAATTTCATTGGATCCGAATCACGATCACTTTTATTATGAATTTGGTAACTCCGACAAGCTCGAAAAGCACCATTTCGGAAATTGAAGTCCTAGCAGAATAGCGACACAATTGTCACCTACACCTATTGTAGTTGAATGCCCTAGCTCCGGGCTCCCTCGTGAAAGAGCATCCGAACTAGTAACCTCGCCTTCTGCAAGGGAGCTCTCGGAGTTTTCATGAGTACCCCCGAGTCACCTTTGAGAAATACATCATCATCCGGCATTCATTGAAAACAAAGAGAAGCCTCAGAACTTGGTTCTTGTCGTCATTTGCGAAGTGACAAGCTGATAAGGTTGTATTTATTTTCAGTCGTCAAAATCCATTTGAGTTAATCGTCGCTTTGTCGTCATCCGGCGAAGCACGGGGGACTTTGTTCGTCGATGACGGAGAGTCGTTAGGTGAGAACAACAACTCTTTATTTAACAAGGTTAGTTGTAATCTTACTGACAACTTAGACGTTTGCATCATGGCCTTCAGCCATACTATTGGTTGAGAACCCTGACTGCCCACGTATATATATATGTCCCGAAATGCATGCATGTAATTAGATGCACGGTAGAGCGGTTTTCAATGGGTGTCGAAAGTAATTAGCGAATTGCATTGGTTTTGCATTACTTCACTCAGTGATTGGTTCAAAGTTCTCGCGCCACTTTTTCAGCCAATCAGAAGTGAAACCAAAACCAATCGTGGCTCGCGCGTGCACTTTTTCCCGCGCTTTGTGTCGGCTACTTGTAATTACTTAGAGTTTGATTGGTTTACTGGTTTGCCTCCGTCCTTTTTGATTGGCCAAAGTAATTACTTTGGTTTTGGTTTCACGACGCTCGATTGAAACTCGCTCTAACTGTCAAAATGTTTGATGCGCGTGCAGCACGATTGTTCTTGCAGTTTAACGATGTCAACACTGAAGAATGCTTTGTGCTTGTTTCTTTCGTTTTTTTTTTTTAGATCCTATAACCAAAGCACCGTACTTGTCTGTCATCTACAGTGTCTCTCAGGTACTTAACAAGTGAAAATTTATACTTGCAGCTGTATCCTATTGCTACAAAATCAAAACAAGAGCCTGCGTCACCTACCAACAGTTACAAGCTACCCTACTTTGCTACGGCTACTCTTTTTTTCTAAGGCTATTAGAATCCTGAAACGTACTCAAAAGTCATCACCTTACCTTCCATTAGATCTTTCAAGGTGCCGTGTCACACCCGAAGTTGGTTAGCTAGAACGGCACTCTCAGGCTGGCACTGTTAGTAATTTGCTGGGGGGGGGGGGGGGGGCAGGGGGCAGTTACATCGTTTTTTGCCAATCACGCACTGATATGGGAAATCAATGGAACCAATCTTAACACAAAGCGAATACGAGGCACACCCGTCGTTAACGGCGGGAAAATGCGTGCGAGCAAATCACAATTGGCGCTGGCAAATGTGCGCGAACACGATTTACTTTGTTTATTCGCTGATAGGCAGAAAAATTGTCGTTTTCTTTCGTCAATTAATTGTTTAAATTTTCATTCAGAGTTTACAAAAGTTGGGGAAACTGTGAAGTTAAACCCTTCTTTATTCATCACACTGTCGTTACTTTCTAGGGAACCTTGAAGGCACAAGTGTCTTCCACTCGGCTTTATCACCCGCAACCACCAATGTCCGCTGTGCACGTGTTTGGTGTGTTGGTACACCCGAGCACAGTGACAGTGAATGGCTCGCCTGTACGCTTTAGCTATAACCCAACAACGAAGGTAAGTATTTTTTCTCTAAAAATATTGTTAGCTAACGAACAAGTGAACTCTGTCACGGTTGCTTATCCTCTGTGTAGAAACCTGTGAAAGTCAGGAATGAATTAACAAACCTAGCCTGCGTACAACTAGTTTGGGGCATCGAGCGAGTAATTTGGCGGCGGATCTTCCAGCGCGCGAGAAAAATGGGGCGAGCGAGAAAGACAAGTAATCCTGCTCGTAGTGCAGACCTAACCTCAGCACGAGCTAACGAAAGTAAGAAAAGTTTTCACAGGCTTTCACACCGAGGATACAATCCAGTACGCTAGTTTTGATTCTTTCTTTGAAAAATACAATATTCTATACGACACTTGTGTAGAGTTAGTTACCTGGCCTTTGAGGAAATGTGAAATTGAACCCTATTTTATTCAGCACGCTGTTGTCACCTTTCAGGGAAGTCTCTTCCGGCGATAGCCAAGATGGAGTTAAGCTTGTTATGATTCAGCCTCGCTGCTTTTCTCCTGTGCTTTTATGCTGTTTTTACGCCAACTAACTTTTCTTTAACTGTATCAAAATAAGATGAACTCCAGCATCGCCGTGGTTAGATGATCCAATCCCAGAGCTTCTTGTCTAGGTATATCCGGGGTAAAGTGCTTTGCAAAATCACTAGAAAATTACCAGTTTTCTCAATTGACGGAGCCATTACAACGTGGTTTTTTAGATGGTGTAAATGGATATTTGAAAGATCCAAAGCAAAATTTTGCATCAGCACTGGACACTCGAAGAAAAATCACATAAGTTGACCTCCCAGATTTCCAATTCAGTCGTATCACTTTTAATACGCATACGGCTGTTAGATTGAACAGAAAAGCCATGTCTTTTTAGAGCGAACCAAATAAACGTGGAAAGCTGAACTTGCATTGAAACCTCCAATTGCGGGCTGTTGCACTTTGATCCACAATAATTATCACCTAGGACATATTTCACCATTAAGCATCTTCAAAAGGCACTAACTTCTCTTCTTTTCTCACCGTTTTCTCAGGTTATCACCATTGAAAAGCTCACTCTACCAATGGACAAAGACTTTACCATCACTTGGTCCCAAGGGAAATTTTCCTGGATGGAATCATAAGTAGACTGCTTTAGCTACAAAATTATTGCAAGATTTCTACACTTTTAGGTTTTTTTCTAAATCAGTTTATGTCCTTTTATACGCACCGTGCAATTCGTGATTGGGCGATTTGCTTTTAGTTATTGGCCTCAAGAGCAAGCGGGGCTGCCTTGATTTTTTCCAATGCTTGCTTATTTTTGTTTCGCCGAAAGTCCCATTTTGGCACTTCCCTCCCCACCCCCCTCACTTAACCATTGGTCGTCGCCCTATATCGTTCCCTTGACCAGCGGTCGGGAAAGAGAGACTCTGGTCAAATCCAAAGAAGGCCATATTTGATTGCCTGTTGAAAAGCGGTTACATTTCCTCCCATTTTCAAAATTCTAAACTAAAAAATCGTGATTTCTTCTGGATTTTTATCCATACGAGGATGAAGATGATCTACAAATAGATCTTTTTACAACGTTTTTGTTTTTGAAACTACAACACTTTTGAATTTCCGAGCTGTCACTTGCGTTACACTAGATACTGAAATCTGTTTTGATTGAAAAAATGTGTCTCGTTATTTTTGATTGTCTACAGTTTAAGCGTTTCGAGTGTATTAGGAGATGTGTTTATAGTCATGTGTACTGTCTCGCGAGTGAAAAGTAAGCGTTTTCATGGCAAGGTGAACTCCGGATATTTTTGTTGATTTCTTTCCGTCTCCCTCACGCACGCGCAGGTCAACCGGAACCAGAGTTTTGAATTATTCCAGAGCCTGCCGCTCCTGTTCCGCTGGACAAGGGTAACGTACGATCTGGGAACGAGATTGTCGTCGCCGAGGCTAATTTGTGTAATGCTCAACCTATAGGTGGTTACCATTCGACAAGCCTTTCCGATTTAAAATTTCGAAAATTCCGTTTGCCGAATGGAACGCTACTATATTTACGGTTGAACAAACCCGCCCCAAGTAACCGCGCCCTAGCACGAGTTTTGAGCCAACCATGGAGCTTGCTATGAGCACGAGACAGACGAGTGGGTCTCGTAAGAAGAATTTGGTCAAATGGGACGTGCCGTTTCGGTCGGATCGGTCATTCGGGATCATCTTTAGAGGTGATCCAAATATTCCTGTCGGACCGAACCGAAAGGGACCGTTTCATTTGACTTCCAACCGAAATTTCCGGAATATTTGGTCGAATGGTACGCGCCCATAGATAGCAATGATGTAGAGTGCAATAGACCTCATTCACGATGGCCGCCATGTTGGATTTGCTGTCATCCTGCAAATTAGCTACACACTTCTGAGGGGGCAAACAACACAAGTTCGAGAGGTTATAACGAACATCTTAGCCACACATATGATTTGTTTCACGTTCATTGAATGTTTATCACCTAAGTAGTAAAATAGAATGATTACACAAGTTACTTCGGTGTCTTTTTAGTGAAAAATGAGCAGATAACGAAGTAGAAAGTCAAAATCTCAAAGGCAATCAAAGATATAAAATTATTATAAAAGGTACTTAATTCTACTAAATTCTAAAATGTACTTTTAGCAATGTTATTTCAATATTTCGACGAGCCAATTTTTCGCAATAGTGGCCGGGTTTTCTAGAAGTAATGGTCGTTTTTGAAAAAATCATATATTTGAACCAAATCAAGTACAACCAGTTATGCCACATTAACATAAATCTATTTTAGATGAAAAGAAGATTAAATTGTGGGAAATTTTTATGTCGTCTTGAAAAAGACCGTCAAGTATTCATAATGACGCGAAATGCAGTTCATTTGTATGCAAATAGCGCACGCAAAACAATTATTTTCTACATCACAGAGTACATTCAAAGTCAAAATAAACGCAATTTGCTATTTTCTTTTGCTCTTCTTTTATCTTTTTCTCTCTTTTTCGTTCATGGCTTTCAATGAGACTCGCTTAAATTGTGACTGACTTATTCACACTGAATGGTTTTACGTAGTCACTCTTGCAAACTGTCCACTAGCAAAATTCTATGCCAAGCGTTCCGTGCGCTCGCACCACCTTCGCATGATCGTTTTTATGAATGAAATAATGAAAACCGCTGCTTATTTAGCTCTGAGAGTTTATTTGAGGGTCCATTTCATTTCTGTGCGATCTTCGCGCGATTTGCCGTTACCAAATTGCTACGATTTGAGTTTCGAATTTAACCAAGGCTTAGTTAATCGAGACAGGTTCAGTTTAAGTTTGGTTTACGCAGTGAATACGCAAAAACACAACACTTGTAAACTTGAGGATGGTCAAAAAAGGGACATCTGCACGTGCAGTGAGTTCCACAATCAGAGGTGCTCGGTAGAGTGGAATAGAACACTATTCATATTCAGTAGGAAAAACCTACACTAAATCATCAACTTAATCATGTCAATTTAAAACTTTCTTTGTAATATTTTTATAATAGGGGCCGTCGACATATTCACTTTGTCCCCACTTAACGTCAACTGGACGTTTAGGGGGGAGGGGGTAAGGCCGTGGACGTTAGTGCGGTGCACTTTTGAACAGTAGAAACTGGCGCATTTTTCAGAGAACGCGAGTCACAAACTTGAAGATAAAGCAGGACAAGTTTAACAAGAAAGGAATGTAAATTGTGATCTTTTAAACTCTGTCCTTAGTCACCATAAATTCTACATTTTACATTGTTGTCTTTTTTATTGTAATCTTAACAACTAATAAAATTTTTACAATATCAAACTTAATGCTTAGCTTGCTAATATTTACGGGAACACAACTAAATCTTTTTCCATACATGTACAGTTTTTCAATGTCATAGTTCTTTTTTTGCGCGTTTAGTTTCTTTTATAGTCGTTCCGAACAAGGTTTGTACTAATGACAAGTCTCCGAACGGAGAAGCAGTGTGGTGGAAGAGTAACGCATACATGACTGGCCTGGGAAAATGGACTGCAGCTAGACCGCATGCTTGATGTGTTGATAAAAACATGGGGGCGGGGGCTAGCGATTCTGGCTTGTCCTTTCAATATTTTATTCAGAAGGAGATACAAATAGCATCAACAGGAAAATGCAGTTGTACAGGTAGGAGAAACTGCAGTTTTATGTAATTATGAAGTTCTCGCCACGTTCTTAAAGCACTCAATTATATTGGTCATGATTTCGGTCTTTGACCTCTCCCTGTAGTAAAGTGCATGTGAATATTCCTAATCAACAGTAACGAGTGGAGCCCGACAGGGACTTCTATGGCAGCAACATTTCAAGTAGACGTTAAGGAGGGAGGGGGGAGGGGTCTGACCTAAACGTCCAGTTGACGTTAAGCGGGGACAAAGTGAATATGTCGGCGAACCTTTACATTGTCATGATTCCTTTTGTTCTTATAGTTTATTAGCATTTCGCATTCAAACTGAAGATGACAAAAATTTTGTTGAAATATGTATTTTTTTTTAAACGTTTTGTTACTTCTTAAAATTGTAACGATGGAAAGAGTTGTCAACATTTGGGCTTTTATCGTAAGTTCTTTCAAACGTGAGAGATTGGTTAGTCTGCGCAAGGCGAGGTTAAATAAACATGAAGCATTATGGGAGAATGTCTCTTTTCGACAATTGCAGTCCAAGAAGCTCAGTGGAGTAGCTCAGTACACGCTTCCGATTCTTTCCCGGTTCATCATCCGAAATACATCTCTTTGACCCAGGAGGAGTCAGCTGTTTCAGCTGAATAGCTTCTTTTATCTTAAGCTGGAAGGTGGTAACATTTGGCGATCTTTATGACGTCCATAGGGTTCAAATGTGATCTAGGATACGGAAACAATCCTTAGAGCATGAAGTACGGCATTTCTGAAAAGTTTGTAAGTATTTAAAAATGTGAAAGACCCTATCACTGAACATGTGCTCATGTGCGCGCGGGGAAAAATGTTCAGTGCTAGGGCCTCTCGCATTTCTAAACACTTACAAAATTATCAGCAATGCCGCATTTCATGCTCTATATTGATTGTTTCCGTATCCTAGATAACGCTTCCACCACCTTCCAGCTTAAGGTAAAAGAAGCTATTAATATTCAATGGAAAAAACCTACACTAAATCATCAATTTCATCGTGTCAATTTAAAACTTTCTTTGCATTTTTTTACATTGTCGTGATTCCTTTTGTTCTTATTATAATTTATCTGCATTTTGCGTGCACTATATATTCAACTCTGTACGTTGTAATTCAAACTGAAGATGACAGAAGATTCTGTTGAAACATGTATTTTTTTTAAAAACGTAACAAAGGTTGTGTTATTTCTTAAAATTGCATGAAAATATCTGCCACTATCCAGATCTTTCCATCGTGTTGTAAGAGCTGTTCGGGCTAACCAACTTCTGAACATCATCCGTTCTATTCCTGCTATCGCAGACGGTAAATGAACCTATCCGCTTAAAGAAAATACATAATCGGCGAAAGCACAGGAAAAAACCAGGTTGGTGGGTTGACTTGTTTTTGTCAGTTTCTGCTTCATTGACTAAAAACGAGAGATAATATGCAAAGAGCCCTTTGACATTTGAACCCTATGGACGTCATAAAGATCGCCAAATGTTAGTCCTCCAGTGTTTAATTTTAGTGCACACTTTTCTTAACCTAAGACATCAAGTGTTTGAGAACTAAGCCACTGTTAAATGGAGTTAGAGGAAGCTTCCTTATGACTTACTTGATGGATTGAGCCGCTAAACATTAATTAAACTTCAATGCACCTAAAACGGTAAACATTATATTGGGTTTTACGGCCCATGTCTTTGTCTTTGTCTCAACTGAGCACCAAACCATCTTAGTATTGCTGCTGTGGTTTTTCGATGAAGACGTTTAAAAGCACTTAATCATAACTTTAGAAGTGTTTTTTCAACAACACAATGGCATCGAGCTTTCACCTCATCGTCTACCGGGTTGTTTTCGTCAAAACAAACTCATCGTGACGTCAAACTATTGGCATCTGCTTCGGAGGCAAGAAGCAAGTTCTTCCTTGTTTTGATCATTGGCAATCAATACATGCAGTGTCACAAATGCAGGCGCAAAGGAATAGCTGGTCTGGTTCAATTATTTATTTAACATTTTTAGGTAAGATAAGTACGAAATTCTTCATTTTTGTTGTAGTAATGTAATCTTTTTTAAAAAATAGAATACAACAAAGTATGAGAAAGCCAAAGTATGCTAAAGTATGGGAAATCGTTTAAGGTTGATGCCAGCGAAATTCCTTTTTTCTTATTACCTCTGAGGAAAAACTGACATGCACGTAACGTTAACCCAAGATACTTTGATTTTATCATGTTTTTTTCTAAGTTTATGTAAGCCTTATGTATGCTGCAAAACAACATACGGTGGCTCAAATAGTTTCAACACATAGAAGACACCTTCTTTAGATCGAATGACGCTACAACACTGTATCATAACAGCAATGTTATGGTACCATATGAAACGCCGATTATTTCCAAAGTGAAACAAGATGTGATCATTATTGTGATGTTACTAAAAAGTGATTAGAAGGCCACGGTGAAAATTTCGGCAAAGTTTCAAAAAATTCTGTTCATCACATTCAGAGCCACCTTTAAAAAAAGCACAGAATTAAGGTGGCTCTAAACCCGCTATACATTATTTTTTTAAACTTTGCATAAAGTTTCATCTTGCCCTTCTGAACACTTTTCAGAAATAAAACATGGGGGTCACCGAGTTCGTTTTAAAGATTTAAGCAGCTAAAGACAAAATAGGTGTTTTCACAGGGCTTGCCCGTTGCCACGGTGACATATTACGTCACGATAATGACTGTATCGTGTTTCATTTGGTACCACAATATTACTAATACATGATAAAGCGTTGTAGTGCCGATCCTTCTAATAAGATCTTGAAAGCGTTGAAACTGGTTGGAGTCAAGCTCTTTTACGCAGCAGTGAAATTTTGCAAATCTAAACAAAAGCTTGCACACTGATTTCCTTGACTATGTTTCGATGCTGTAACTTGGGTGCTACGTTCGCGCTTTACTTGAAGAAAGAATTGTGTTTTTAAACTGATCATTTTTCTGAGAGTCCTAAGGGATAATGTTTCCTATCGCTAATCAAATGATTGGTGTTCCTCGTGCCAATACAATGCAATCTGTTTTATTCACCTAAACATACAGTAAAAGAAACAGCCGGGACTTTCTTATGCATTCTCTTTCATTTTCAAACAGTCCTAAACTTTCTGCTGTGTGTGAAGGCACAGAGCAATCCGAATGGTGTGCCTCTCACTGGCTTAAGTGGAAGCTTTTCCAGTCCAAACTATCCATCTGATTATCCAAACAACAAGACTTGTCGATGGATAGTTTCTGTTCCGCAAGGCTATCGAATCCGGCTCGAGTTCACGACATTTATTTTGGAAACCTGTGGATTGCCTTGTTCCTGTGATCACGTCATAATAAGGGATGGCAGCACTGAAAACTCGCCGAAGCTGGGAGAATTTTGCGGGAACAACAGACCTCCGCCAACTTATTCATGCAAGTGGTCGGTACATGTGGGTGGAATTTGACAGTGATCGAACCTCTAACGACAAAGGATTTTTAGCATCATATACCGCTGTTGGTGAGTACCTAGGAACATTCATTCCTTGTTGCTCTCGATCTGTGATTTTGACGCCGGTTCTTCTGCATCCATAGCATTTGCTGAGAGACTTAACGACGTTTGCCGCAAAATAATTGAAAAATTCGAAATGGCATTTACCTTGTTAAATAGTGTCTTCTATTTTAGAAAGTCACTAACTATTAATTTGGCACTGCATGTGCTGAGCACGTGACTGTTGAAAGTAACTAGGCGATTGCTTGCTGCAATTGCTAGGCTTAGTGACTGGTGTAAAAATCTCGCGCCAGTTTATCAACCAATGAAAAGGAAAACCAAAACCAATCGCGACTTGCATACGCGATTTTTCCCGCGCTCAATGAGCAAGTTACATGCAAGTGATACGAATTTGGATTAGTTGATTGCGCCGTTTGCACCTTCTGTGATTGGTGGAAGTAATAACTTTGGTTTTTGTTTTACGACATTCGCGATAGGCCATTTCGAGTTCGTGTCTGCCTCCTCTTCAAAGCGAGTCTACGTGTAAAGTTTTTGTGATCGTAATTAGTTCTCCTTCACATATGAATGAAAAGTAACTCATAAGAAAAACTTCACACATATAGGAGGCAGACATGAACTCAGAAATGGCCCATTGAAAACCGCTCTAATAGAGAGATTTAACTTTGCGTTTACGGCAAATGGTAATCGTCGGACTGAAACTTGCGTTTTACCAAAACGCAAAGAAATTTTTTTTACAACCTCGTTCCCAGGTTCTCTCTTCTCTACCTCCATCGTCGTTGAGAAAAGACCCTGGTTCAGACTGGTCACGTGGCACTCGTCGACAAACATTTTACCACTGGGGTAGTATTTTGTTATATTTTGATCCCGCAATTGGGCGAAAGTGTATTCGCTGGACAAGGCATTTTTTTAAAAAAAGTAATCTTTACCTTACAATGTAAATATCAAAAAGGTCAAAAGAGCTGAATGTTATAAGTGACAAGATTGCGACTTTAGGAATCACGTTTTTTAACATTCGAAAGAAAAACGAAAAGCAAGGAACAAAATAAAATACCTGCACATATTAATACAATTTGATTTGATGATTTGAGGTAGATACGTGAAATAAGGACTTAAATAATATCACACCGGCTGATCGCCGGAATCGTTGGTTTCCCATGGATAAACGTTTCGCTTGTTTTCTTGCACGACAAAATCTTTTCTTTGTTGATCCGGACCTTCACGTGGGTGAAAACTTGAATGATGCGAATATATTTTCTGTGGCGTCCGTTCGATTTGACCACAAAGTTTTGCCTTTCACGTCGAATTCCCTGTGTGTAGTACATAAAATACTGCCGTCAAACGTTTTGTCGATGGTCATCTGGCCACAAAATCAATTGCGTGCTGATTCCCTTCTTCGCAATGTCGGCAAGGCATACATTGCCACCCCTTCCCTAACACACATTTGGTGAACCTCCCGGGGTCTGGGAGACACGTGATCAGCCTGAACCAGGGTCTTTTTGTCAACGACAATAAAGGCAGAGAAGAGAGACCCTGGGAAAGAGATTGGTTTTTAAATTTTAGGTCGTATCCAGTCTCTCAGCTACACATATCAAATAACGTCTTAAAAGACAAATACAATTTAGAATGAGAGAATTTTCGTGCTTTTATGACAAGCGGTAGCCTGGCGTTTTCCGTTTGGCTTTTGGCGTTTGCCGTTTTACGTACGTAAACGTTGTTCAAAGACCACATAACGTTACCTAGTGGATAAGTCATTATCCAAAGTGTAACGTATAATTCAGGTTAAACGCTAGCCAAGGTTCTTAGATGTGCTTGAAGTGTGCGTATTCGCGGTTAGTATACGTAAGCATTGAAATACCGAAGTCTTTGCACAGATTGAAACTGTCAGATGGTGCCGACTTATCCACGGGATAAAGCTTACGGCTTTTTAACTACTGGGCCAGTACAACAATTTTTTTTTCTCATTTCAGCCGTAAGACCACAATGTAATCCGAATGCCGTGCCTCTCACTGGTTCGAGCGGCAGTTTTTCCAGTCCAAACTATCCATCTGATTATCCAAACAGCGAGACTTGTCGGTGGATTATTTCTGTTCCGCAAGGTTATATAGTCCGGCTTGAGTTCCCGACATTCATTTTAGAAAGCTGTGTCGTGTCTTGTTCGTGTGATCACGTCACAATAAGGGATGGCACTACTGAAAACTCGCCAAAGTTGGGAGAATTTTGCGGGAACAACAGACCTCCGTCAGTTTATTCAAGTGGTCGGTACATGTGGGTGGAATTTGACAGTGATCGAACCTTTAACGACAAAGGATTTTTAGCATCATATTCCGCTGTTGGTGAGTACCTAGGAACATTCATTCCTTGTTGCTCTCGATCTGTGATTTTGACGCCGGTTCTTCTCCATCCATAGTATTTGCTGAGAGACTTTTGCCGCAAAATAATTGAAAAATTCGAAATGGAATTTACCTTCTTAAATAGTGTCTTCTATTTTAGAAAGTTACTAACTATTAAAATTGGTACGCTGCGTATGCTGAGCACGTGACTGTTGAAAGTAATTAGGCGATTGCTGCAATTGCTACGCTTAGTGATTGGTGTAAAAATCTCGCGCCAGTTTATCAACCAATGAAAAGGAAATCAATTGCGTGCGGATTCCCTTCTTCGCAATGTCGACGGCAAGGCATACATTGCCACCCCTCCCCTAACACACATTTGGTGAACCTCCCGGGGTCTGGGAGACACGGGATCAGCCTGAACCAGGGTCTTTTTCTCAACGACAATGAAGGCAGAGAAGAGAGACCCTGGGAAAGAGATTGGTTTTTAAATTTTAGGTCGTATCCAGTCTCTCAGCTACACATATCAAGTAACGTCTTAAAAGAGAAAGACAATTTAGAATAAGAGAATTTTCGTGCTTTTATGACAAGCGGTAGCCTGGCGTTTTCCGTTTGGCTTTTGGAGTTTGCCGTTTTCCGTACGTAAACGCTATGCTAAATTCCTCTAACTTGCTTGCGTCTCTCGTGAAAACCAGCCCTTCACTTTGTTATCGGAAAGAAGTAGAGGAAGGTAGAAATTTACCGACTGTTTCATTACCCACCCTGTGCACAGCTAGCAAAGCGAGCCGGCAGTAAACTACACGACGACAAATTAAATTGTGACTGTGCTCGGGAGAAAAAAACCCAAATCAATCGGTTTTACAATAAAGGTACAAATTTGCACATCATGTACTCAACAAAATTGCTGAAAGCCTTGTGAAAAACAAACTTACTCTTATTGCACAAAGAGCGATGATTGACATGCTAATATGCTTCGAACTGTAACGGAAAGCGCTTTCCAACTGCACGTTGTTACGTTGGAAAGCATTTATTTGCCACACAAAACATTGCAAGTGTCGTGTCGTTCTCACGGTGGCGGGCGACTAAACAAATGGTGGTAAAGACCAGTCATTCCTTTGTACGTGTCATATAGCCAACAGCTAACTTTCTTTTTTCTCAAACTCTTTTACACGTTACAGTTTCAACTACCAAGGACACTATGGTTTCTCAGCAACTGACATTAGGTAGGAACGTTAACCCCCTTGAGCTTTCATCAGTTCATGGATTATGAGTAGAAAGAGCATTGTTAACTTTGTGATTTTCCTATCATTCTTCCATAGAAACTCGTAAATTATTGGTAGAAGATTTTTTATGACGAAATTACGGGATTAATAAAATTGAAACATGACGTAAGTCATGCAGAGACTAGGCTTTAATATTAAAGGTTTGCTCCATCAGTACTTCCTTTATAGTTTTCCAAGGAATAAAGACATCCTTAGGGACCGTTCATTTTTTATGGGGTAGGGAGGGCTGGTGGAATTTGGAGGAGTGTAATTTGAAAATTGTATACCCCCCCCCCCCCCCCCCCCAATTTCCGATTTTTTTCTCCTGGTTTCCCCCCCCCTCATCAGAGTAATTTTTTGGAAGGCCCCCCCCACCTTGAATAAAAAATACATATGGTGTTAAAAGTTACTGCAGCATTAAAATTTCGTTTTGTTACATTTCACATAATTTATTGAAAGAAACCTGAAACCTAGAAAGCTGCTTTTAACAGATCACTCAAAAGAATGAAAAGTCAATTTCTGCTCTTCTTGTTACAGCTCGTCCTGAGCGTGTTGTAGCTGGCCGCTCGTCTTCGTATTCCTCATCTGAGGCGATAAAAGCAAGAACGACATCATTTGAGTCGTCTTCAGAGTCAGGGGCATCACTCTTGTAGTCATCATCAGTTTCCTCTCCCTCACTGCTTTCATCACTGCTGTTTAGTTGACCTGATTCATTCCTGCCTCCCACTTCGGCTTGTCCAGTTCTGAGAGTATTCATTCGCAAGAATTTGTAAAATTTCTTATCCTATTTTTAATCTAATTTTTTCGTCCAACCCCCCTTTTCCTTCTTTTTTTTTTCGGCTGGCCCCCCCTTTCAAGCCAATTTTTTTTAGTGGCCTTCCCCCTCAAATCCCACCTCATAAAAATCTCATAAAAAATGAACGGTCCCTTAGTAGTCATCAATTAAACTAAAATGCCAATCCCTTTTTGACCTCTTAAGTTCAAGGCCAGGATTGTTGATATGATCACCATGGCTTAGATTTTCTTCTTATCCCTAGTATTTAAATTGCTACTAGCCCCTAGGTTTTATTGTAAAAATCACGACCTTCCGCAACCAATACTGAATTATTCTTTTCTCTTTTTTCAAATGACCGTCGAAAGTAATTACGCGATTGCAATTGCTACACCTGGTGATTGGTTTAAAAATCTCGTGCACAGTTTATCAACCAATGAAAAAGAAAACCAATTTGAAAACCGATCACTACTTGCACGAGCCAATTTTCCCGCCCTTTGAGCAAGTTATATGGAATTGCTACGAATTTAGATTGGTTCATTGGGCTGATTGCACCTGCTGTGATTGGTCGAAAACCGCTTTAACATGGTCACTAACTTTTAATTTTTGTTTCCCTAGGCATTGGTGCGATTGTTGGAATCGTTTTGGGTTGTGGTATCGGTTTCTTCTGCATGGTCGTCTGCATTTATGTTTGTTGCAAAACATTTTCTTAAATCGTGCACTGTTTTAGAGATGAAATTTAATAGGCCATTTCCGAGTTCATGCCTGCCTCCTCTTCAAAGCGAGTCTGAGTGCGAAGTTTTTGTAATGGTAATTAGTTCTACTTTACATATGAATGAAAATTAATTTTCATAACAAAAACTTCGCACTTAGACTCGCTTTGAAGGTGAGGAAGGCATGAACTCGGAAATGGCCTATTTAGTTTAGCTACCTTTTAATTTTCTTTTGTTTCTTTTACCTTGTTATCATGTATTATTCTCTTTCCTCTTTTTAATGCATTTCCGTTTGTATTAATTTTACACATCACGTAGCCTTGTTATGTCATTTCCGGTAAATATAAAGATCTTGTAACAAGCATTTATCCATGCAATAAACCTGAAGAAGGCCGGTGGTGTTGGCCAGCCGAAATATTGTAACAACGCCTATGTTCACGTTGTCTTGATCAACCTTTGCAGTATATTTTGCCAAGTATATTTGCAACCTTTGCAGTATATTTTGCAGTATATTGGCCAAGTTCTGTTTTTGCTTGTTTATGGCACAAGACGTTGTCGAGGTCCATAAACAAGCAAAAAAAAAGAACGAGGCCAATATCCAGGCATCTTGACAGCACAAGCTTGGTCAATAAAGGATTTATTATATGGGATAAAATACCGAAAAAACTA
>NC_090874.1:54419596-54449596 GCF_036669935.1 Montipora foliosa | reverse complement strand
AAATTCATGTAACGCGAAGAACTCTTGCAACTAGTGTACTTTTTTGTCGAGTTGTTTTGCTTCGTAAGCGAGCAAATTGGTTTCAAAGTTCTTGTTTTAGGCCCAGCTGGTTCAGACATTGAGCCAGGTCGATGTACTTTTCTTACTATTTGGTTTTCTGAATTTTGGTTTAGTTCTTGACTCTCCGAATTTCAAAATCTGGAAATCTTTCCGCCACATCGGACGAGATTATTTCGTGATTTTGGTTTCCTTAGGAATTGTAATATTCACGTAGGTATTTCAAAAAAAGCTGAAATACCTTTGCTCTCAGCCAATGAAATTGCAGAAATTTCTCAGGTAGCAGTATAAGGTCCGAGGAAATTTCGAAAGTTCTGTTCGAAAATTTTGGTTGAATGGATCGCTCCCCAGATTTCGCGCGGCCATTTTTTCTCGTGCCTGTCTTCTTCCCGCGTTCGACTAGAGCAACCCGTTCTCGCCCTTGAATTCGTGTTTATCCTGAAATGTTAATTTGCTTTGAATTCACTATTATCGTGAAAGCTTGATATGGATTATGGGAAACGGTCATATTTATTTGAACGGTAGATTAACCCGTACCTAACAACGCGACCGCCACACCGCTAGCTGCTCAGGGACAATATTTTAAATTCTATTTGATAATGCTGTATTATTTATCACTGGCTAACAAACAACATTAAACAATACAAGAGGACGGTTTCCAAACTTCACGACAAAGGTAAACATTTTAAAATCAAAGCTTAGGCCTAATTACTCTTCAGCAGCGATATTCCATGGTAGACTTAAATCTTTTTTTTTTTTTTTTTTTGAGAAAGGCGCTGCCTGGGGCAAAGGACATTCCCTTTTCATCCTTATCCAGTCACTAGAAGCGTCACACATTTTTACTCTGTTTAGTCTGTTGTCGAAAAATGATCGCATAAGGTTAAGTGATCGCCGGCAGCATATCCATAAGCCTCCAGTTTCTTTATCGCCAGGGAATGGCTGAGAGAACCATTCAAAGGCCTTGCTCATATCTGTAGATAACACTGATACCAGTTGCTTGCTATCGACGGCTTGTTTCCAATCCTCAATCAGCGTAAGCAACTGAGGTTGTTTCGCAGCTATGTCTCTTTCTGTAAGCTGTCATTCTATAGTACAGAGTTTCATCATGCATAATGCCTAGTCACCTGATTGCTCAGCAAAAATTCAAAAATTTTATCGACAGCTATGAGGGCGATAATTTCTAGCCTCCTTTCGGTCCCCCCTCTTGAATGCGGGTGTCCATACACCCATCTTCCATGCGCTAGGCCAGGTACTCTGCTGTATACAGTTGTTATAGAGACTGGTCAACGATGCTGCTGTTTCTTTAGCCACATTCTTGAGTAATTTTGGTGGTAGTCCTGTGTCCCATCCGCTGGACTTCTTTGGATTAAGTGCCTGTTCCACTTCAGCCATTGTGAAGAACTTAAATTCAAAATTACTTTCTTTGTGGGTTTTTCGTATGGTCTTAACACTGCAGTGGTCACTGTGGTCCTCTTCCGTAAAATTATTTACGTGATCTCCGCCGATACCTAGTGCCGCTTTAATTA
The DNA here is from genome assembly GCF_036669935.1 of Montipora foliosa. Taxonomy (NCBI): domain Eukaryota; kingdom Metazoa; phylum Cnidaria; class Anthozoa; order Scleractinia; family Acroporidae; genus Montipora; species Montipora foliosa. The sequence goes on along the minus strand of NC_090874.1, from coordinate 54,448,013 downwards.
GTGAAGTAGTTGGCGAGTATCTCTGCCACTTCCGTTTAATCCTAATCTGCATTATCACCCTCCGTTTTAAGGTATATTGCTGCCGATTCTTTGTTCTTGTTACTAATAAAAGGTTTGAACGTGTCGTAAAATTTCGATGGTCTTGAAGTATGTTCGTCCACCTTAGTATACAAGTACGCTCGGATTGCTCTTCTGTGCTTCCGTGCCTGTAGCTGTATTTCAATAGTTCCTTTTCAGGGTCCAATATGAACTTAGCAAGATGCGGGACAAGGCGTAAAATTCAGGGAGGGAAAATGTGGGATAAGTTAGATTCTAAAGAAGTGAGCCAGGAATATTTTCCTTTGCGTCGAAAGGGACGAAACAGCGTAGGAGTCACAAGACTTCAAGAAAAGGAAAAGCTGTAACAGTATATTCGTAATACTCTGAGATTCAGATATCGAGCGTAGTTTTAAAGGACTTCTGACGACATTTGTAGACTACCCTAAGGGTGGATACGGCAGATATCCATCCGTGTCCGATCGCTGATGTTGAATGGGATGGGTCGGAAGGAGCTAATTACTATTTTGTAGTGTTTGATCAATGGTCATTTATGATAATTATGAATTGTGATTACTGGAGCGAAATTACTAAAAATTTGAACACAAGCGTGGGCGATAATCAGACAAAGCAGAGTTTTCTGGCCCCGCTCCACGTACTGCACGTACGGCGAAATTGGACGCTCTCGTCAGTGTTCTGACCGTAGTGGAATCGTTTTAAACATTCGCAGGCCGGGTTAATAGTTAGTAATTCAAGACAGTTTAATCCTCTGTAAGAGTTTTTGTGTGTGACTTCGAACACAATAAACCTCTTTTATCAGTAGACCAAGTTTTGACTAAGTATGCATGCTTCATGAGACCACATATACATTGAACAGCCTGAAAAAAAGGTATAGAAGTTGTCTATTAGTTGAAATACGGCGGGGAGCTGCAGCGGGATATTGGAATGAAATAAAAAACAACTACGACAACACCATAAAGCCGTAATATTATTGGTTAAAAGAGGAAATTAATGATCGTCACTGCACGTGCTCCTCAAAAGAACAACGCAAAAGGACTAATTTTCAGGTTTTGACAACAACGTGGACAAACAACCTTCTCTCTCTTTGCGTCACATCCGTACCTACCAATCTAGTTACAACATACTTCGCCCATACTGTACAACATACCGTAGACAAGATGAAAATATCGTGAAGCAGAATACCTCAAACTAATAGTTTGAAGTGACGTTTTCGTCGCCGTAGCCCTCGTGGTTTCTTAAGGCTGGCTTTCACTAGCGACGGAGTCGGAGTCGGAATCGTAAGAGCGCTTATGACCTAGTGATCAATGATCAGAGTCGTAAGCGGAGTCATAAGCTCGACGGAATCGGAGTCGGAAGAATCAGAACGTTCCCATTTTCTTCCGACTCCGCTTATGACTCCGTCGGTTATGATCCAGTGAAAACTAGATTGTCGGAGTCGGAAGCAGAAGCGGAAGAACCAGCCAATCACAATGCTTGGAATCGATCATCCTGATTGGTTTATTCTTTCGCCTCTCCTTCCGACTCCGACGATGCAGTTTTCGAACGACCGAGTCATAAGCGGAATCGGTGTTCTGCTTCCGACTTCGACAGTTTGATTTCCACTTGATCGTATCGCTCTGCGCTTCTGATTACGACTCCGACTCGACTCCTTCGCTAGTGAAAACCAGTCTTTAAACTCTCTAGTACTCCCAACTAGCGTTTGAGGGATACGGGATTGGAGACGTTTATTGGACCCTCTACCTTTTTATTCATCGGCTTATTGTGTGACTTTAAGACTGTCTCCTGTCAAATGACTACAATGAAGAAGTAAAGACAAATCTGAAAAGTTTTGTTCTTTATCTTTGTCTTTTTACACACATGATTTTTGTGGTAGCAGCTCGGTTCAATATTAGTCGCGGAAAGTTCACACACGACTTTAGCGCAAGGGTTTCCGTGAACCTGGAAACCTGATACAAATTCGTCCTCAATGCCACAAAATCCGTATTTTCAAGCCCCACCCCCCGAAATCATTCGCCATTAGCCCCGCCGAATTAACATAAAGTTACCAAGGCCGTAAGCTAGAAACTTTCAGCTACTGTGCGAACCAAGACTGAGAATAAACTATGTGTTCATGATCGAACTTAATATTCAATGTACCACAGTTTTTTCAAGACTCCCTAGTTTACCATTTATACATAAGAAATCGTGACAAAAACTCTTTCCCTGCGTGTAACTAGAATTCTTGCTGATTTTTCGTTTGTTAAATTCGGCCTACCAAAAAGCTCTTTTAAAACGCTAGTACCGTGGCTTATTATTAAGAGATTGTTTGCACTGAATTGGTTTTTGTTTAATTTCGTGACGGTGTTCTTCTTAAGCAAATATATTGCAAGCTTAAATCTGACGATATTGGGCATTGTATATTTTCAAAATCGCTGTGGGAAAATGTTGCGTACTGGCAAACATGCAGCTAGCATAAACAGAGACTTTTTCTATGATACGATCGGCTAAACTTGCGTTCCGAGCCGATGTATGAAAGTTGCGAGATGAATAACGGCTATGTCATGTAAAGACTTGTATTTATTGGGAAAAGGTAGGGTGAAACATACCAGAACTTTATTGTTTCCGCTTGAGGAAACGATGGCAACTGCTGTAAAATTGTGAATGCTCCGATGACGTCATTTTCCTCCTCAAAGTCACTTCTGCGCATACTCAATCATCCTCAATGGTGAAGACATCAACTTTTCCTTCGGAATTTTAACTTTGGACACTTCTGGAACAGACAACAAACCCTCAGACAGCTCATAGGCCTTTTTATAAGATCCTAAATTCAGTTTCTTTTGTCAGATTCTTCGGGCTTCACAGAGTATGATAGGTTTTCCGGTTTGTTTTGCTTCTTTTGCTGTTCTGTGGAGTTGTGCATTGTCATATCGTAAGTGTTAAGTTGCGTTATTACTTTGTCATTTCAGTTTGAATATCACTTCACAATGAGCAAGGTTTGATGAATGCACGATAACCAAAGTGTTTGTATTTCGCAGGACGGCCGCTTGGGGACTTCATTAACCAGTATGAAACGCTAAACTATGACACCGCTTCAGTTCGCCATCAACACAATCGCGTGAGACGTTCAAGTCCAAACAGTGATCACCTTATTGAGCTAAATTTAATAACAGAACGAAGGTAAGATTCAACGGTCCTTGAAATTTGCCTTGCGCTGCAGGTTGTGACAAAATATTAAAACAAACCTTAAAATATGTCGTATGCCGTACGTTGGTAACTGCTTTTTCAAGTTTTATTTTCAAAACTAGTGTCCATGGATCTTCAAACTTGTTTTCTTCGAAGACCTTTAACGCATAGTCACGTAACAGTTCTAGCATGATTATATTAAAAAAGATAAGATGTGGATGAAGATTGTATCTTTTTGACAGCCTAGGAAACACTGGATAACCATCAAGCTCTTATTTTGTATATATTTTGAGCAATCTCTTATACTCTGTTGTCTGTTTTCAAAACAAAGAAATTGCAATTGAGTTTCAGAGTACCTTCTAAGTTCAGATCAAACACGCCATTTGCGTTTTGTTCCAGCAAATCCTAGTTACTAGTTCTCAAATTGTCGCCTCCCTCTCTGGCATTGTACGAGGCATATTACGATAAATAATTACATGCCGTTAACGTGCAACTAAATGGCTGGGTGTTTTAGAAAGAAAATTTCTCTTATACAATCTGTGAGTGTCACGGCTATCAAGAGCTTTAAATTTGGAATCTGACCGATAAACGGAGTACATACATGCATAAATATTGTTTAATTAATTGAGTCTATTACGTACTTCACCCTTGTCATATCCAAGCTTCAACACACCTCTTCCCTGGCCACTGCTGAGCATTTAAACAATGCCCGTTCGTATGATCCGAGTGACACTTACCTACAACCTACCACCTCACGACAACTGGGCATTACTAAACCATGAAACAGCAAAACAAAACACCATGTGCATGATCCCACCATACAATGAATACTAACCGACAAAGGTTGGATTTTGAGATTACTTCTAATTAATTGAGATTAAGATTAGGATTAAGATTAAGACTGAGTTTAGGATCAATAACGCTTAAGGCCTAATTTGCCTAAAGCCACATTTAATCTCAAAATCCAATCTTTGTCGGTTAGTATTCATTGTATGGTGGGGACTCGTATATGGTGTTTTGATGTTTCGTTTCGCTGTTTCCTGGTTTAGTAATGTCCTCGCTTACTACATGTAGTTTGAATGCTTTACCATTGATAGCCTGGAGACTCATGGGAGCATTAACATTAGCCTAGGTTCAGGTTTTTTTTTTGTCCAGCTATACTGTTACAATTCAAGTTATGGTCGAAAAATGAAGCTTTTTTACTTATTCTACCCATAAAAAACGAGATAATTAACAATAATAATTATCCCCTGAGCATGTGTTGGATATGAGAAGTTTTTGGTAATGTGCAGAGTTGGCTAAAATCAGTGTCATATCCAACAAGCGCAAATGGAATAATTAACAATTATTCGCCGAAGGCGAAGTGATTAATCGCGGTGAATATTCACCGAGACGAAGTCAAGGTGAATATTCACCGATAATCACTGAGCCTGAGGCGAATAATATTATTGTTTTAGTACAAGTACACAGGTGATTATTTCAAAAAAGAGAAAAAAAAACCTTTCAACGTGAAATCATCTTCAACTTACAGTGGCAAAATGACTACTGGCAGCCATTTTGTCCGTGGAGGTGATTATTGGCCGATAATCCGAGATAGCGAGCCAATGAGAGTGCGCGATTTTGTATAATCACCTGTGTATTTATACTAATGATTATTATTAAATTTTCGGTTAATTAAAAATGCATTTCTCGTGCTCTGATTGGTTCACTCAATCTTGGTTATCAGCCCATATACCTTAGTTTGACCTTATATAGCAATTGATTGCGCTAGGTGTTGCTAAGCTAATTTTTTTTTCCGCCAGAAAGCGAAATTTCTGTCTGAATAAAGCAAAAAGAAAACTTTTTTTGTGGAAAGCTTCGATCAATTCTGACGTTTAGAAGTACTCAAAAAGGCAAGAAATGTTTTTGTGATAAGTCTGTGTCTCTCTGACCACAAGGTATTACAACATCACATCTTCATCACTTTTTTTCCATTTTGCTTGGATTTTCTTGCTTTTTTTGCTCTTACAGTTTTTCGTACTTCCAATCTTCTGGAGTTTAACGAATTTAATAAAACAATTATTCCATTTGTGCTTGTTGGATATGAGACTGGTTATAGCCAACTCTGCGCTACGTGCCTTGTTGGCTATTTACCATCTCATATCCAACGCACGCTCATGGAGTAATTGTTAAGTGTTTTATCAAATTTTCATTTAACCCATTCACAACACAAACCCCCTAGGACACCCCCCTTTGATGAGTAAAATCATCTGTCAATGGGTTAATCTGAATGCTTGGACACTTTTTTCTGCCTTTGTGTCCAGGAAAATTTCTCTTTTAGCTTGGCAACACTTGAGACAATGAGTTTTCATATTAGGTCATGAGCTGATAACCAGGATTAAATGAACCAATCAGAAAGCTAGAAACGCAATGTCCGAGGTCAAAAATTTAATATTTAAAGAAAAACAATGTTAAGCGCTCTTGAATGAAATTAAGAGATGTATTTTCTTTGATGGTGACTCTTGAATTTTTCAGAAAAAATAAAAGTGTTCCTTTAAAGCAGTTGAATCTACAACGTTCCTGTTACTAGTGTACCCTGGACCTAGAGGTTTTTCTTGAGGTGCGAGAGAGCCGCAAAGCTGCAAGAAGAGAAAAAGCTCTGGTTACCTTGGACTTAAAGCTCACTTTCATGCATACGCCAGCTGTCAAACGTGTGAAATTGATAATTACAAAAGGAGACTAATGGCAATAGCAATCACGTGCCCCTTCCATATTACCAATCAAATGAACCAATCATATTGATTTGCATGTTTGTAAAGATATCAACCAATCTGAGCCTTAGGGTCAGATGCTGACCCTGGCATCTGCATGAAAGTGAGGTGCGAGTCCAGGGTAACCAGGGGTTTTTCTCTTCCCGTCGCTTTGCGACTCGTCTTCGCGGCTTTCTCACGGCTCAAAAAAAACCTGTGGGATCAGGGTATTACTACTGCAGGTGCTCTACTGCTCTAATTACGTAGGAGACTTATGGCAGTTATAGGCTTCAGTAAGCTAAGTTCAGGTTACAATTATACGTGTATTATCCAGGCCTCGGTTGTTCAAAAAGTGGATAGCGCTATCCACCGGATAAATCACTATCCAGGGGATAAACACTAGCAGAACCAATTGAGTTATTCAGTGGATAGCAATTTATCCAGTGGATAGCGCTATCCACCCTTCGAGCAACTGGGGCCAGGTAACTTACATAAATACTGCCAGGATTCAAATTGTCGTATACATGTATGGAGCTTATAATTTGCAGTGAAGTAAATATTATAACCTTGGTGAATGAAACATTTGACAAGATTAAGATGTCTTGAAGCATCAACATCACAATCGGATAGTTTGGAAACAATTTACTGTGCCAGATAAACAGAGTTTGCATTAAAAAGAGTTCTAAAGTCCAGTGACATCATAAAAATCATTATTTTTTAAAGTTATTGGATTATTTGGGATATTTTGAAAGAACAACATCTACATGTAGTTTTTTTTTTAAATTTTAATTTTTATTTTTTTTATTAAAGAATTTCTTACGTTAACATACAAAATAAAAGACAAAAAAGATACACATCATGCTTACATAGTACAAATAGATAAATATATAACTAAACACACACAACAGCTATCTACATGTAGTTGCCAAAAACTAGCATTGTGGGGAAAATTGTCTTCGAGATACTGGTCCCATTTTGCTCTGGTGACTCCATACAAATCCTTCTGTTATGAACTGACTTAGAAGGATTTGTATGGAGTCATCAGAGCATAACTGGGCTCAGCCTAATATCTCAAAGACATTTTGCTCTGAAATGCTAATTTTTGGTGAGTAGGCATTTTGGATGTTGTACATGTACTCTTGTAAATTACCCCAAAAAATCCCATAATTTCACAACTTTAATTTTTTATGATGTCACACTTTCTTAAGGACTCAAAGACTTGTTCACACAAAGGTGAACTCTATTTATTAAAGTGTCAACTGTATTTATTATAATTATTTAACACTGGGGCACTAATCTGGAACACTGTACATAAATCAATTCAAATCCACTATCAAATCATAGGTTGCTTTTTGAGGAGGGGGGAATTCGGACCACCTGGAGAAAAACCTCTCTTACGTAGGGGAGTAGAGAACCAACAAACTCTACCCACATGTAACGCCAAGTCTACTCAGTAGGAATCAAACCTGGGTCATATTGGTGGGAGGCAAGTGCTCTCACCACTGCACCACCACTGTGCACAAAATACAAGCATGTACTTAAGGACGGTGCCTACTATTGTTGTTGTGCATACGTTCTGCGCATCTCTATATTCTCGGATTTACTATCATCGGTGCTTATTAATACAGGGATATTTAAATTGGGTGGTTCAAAACTATGTGGAGAAACCAGAACTTGGCAAGTGCTCTTGGTATCTAAAAAGAAAATTGGGGGTAACCATGCATTTTTCAGAAATAATTATGCTTCAATTTGCAAAAGAATGCCATACATTGCTTTGCATTTTAAAGCTTTTTACAAATATTTAACAAATAGAATCTGATTCCATGTTGCCAAGCAGGTTGAGGCTAAAGCGCGTGGGTGGGTGGGTGAGTCATGGGTAGGTGGGTTGTGGGTGGTGCGTTGTGTTTGTTTGAAGATAAAAAATGATATACGTGTATATTAGCTCCCTCAGTATTTACCGTATTTACCTGTGTATAAGTCGACCTTTTATGGCCTCAAAAGAAGCTCCAAAAATCGCCCTCGACTTATACATGGGTCAAAGATTTCGAGCCAAGTTCCAGGTAAATAAATTTATTCAAAATTAACATCATAATGTGGTCTTTGGGCATAACGAACGCAGTGGACGAAAGACTTCCAAAATGAATGTAAAAGCAATTCCAGTTGAAATGAAAAAGGATTTGTTTTACTTTAAATGTTGAAGATACTCACAAGCACAAATTTATATGAAATAGACACTGGAAATTTTCGTTTTCCAAACGCGATCCTTCAGCGGCTTAGTAACCTGGCGCAATACCTCGTGTTTGCGTGCAAGCATGATCGTCACTCGTGTTGCCTAAAAATGCTGGTTGGTAATGATTGTTTTTTATTCTTTATACAAACCTGGATGATTTAATTAAAAAAATTAATGCTTTTGCAAACTTTGTATTGTTTGGTTTATGAGTTTTGTTTCGTTTGCCATGTGAGAAATTATAAGTCAAGAACCAATAAACCTTGCACATTTCGCATCGTTTTTGAAGTTATTTTCAAAGATTGACTCCTGCTTCTGTGATGTTGTGCTTATCCCCTAAAGCCCTTTATCCTTGAACAACGAAACAGGTTTACATGTTCGATTTTCTTAGAACTTTTTCGAAATTCAAGGACAAAGAGCCCGCACATACAACAATCGCTGAACCACAAAACTATTAAGCGCTTGAGGCCCTTAATTTTTTGTGAATCCACAGTTCCAGAAATCGAAGAATGCAAGATTAGTATCCCATGAACATTTAGCAAAGAAATTAAGAAATATCTTTTTTTGCCATCAAAAATCGGGGGTCGACTTATACATGGGATCGACTTATACACGGGTAAATACGGTAGGTCTTAGGGCTTGTCTGTTTCGAGAATTTCCAGTCATTGATAAAAAAAGGTTAGGTTAGGGTTAGGGACCCACGACCCACCCACCCACGCAGATTAGACACTCTCGCCAAGCATCTATAATGCTCGAAAAATATGTGGTTACCCCCAATTTCCTTTTTGGATTTCAATAACACTTGTTAAGATCTGCTTTTCCTGCATATTCAGCAAACCGCTCAAAAATACCTTTGAATTAGTCCACCGTCCTTAATGTATAAAAAATTTGTAACCATCTGTATTTGGGCTTATTTTAAAATGCACAACCTCACCAAATCTTAAATTGATATTGCTAAAAATAGAATTTTTAGTTCGGTTTAGACTTTGCATTTTCCATTATTCTGGGTCATTTCTTGTTCCCTACAAACAGAGAATTCAAGATTCGTCTCAGAAGAGACAAAGAGCTTTTTACAGATGACTTTGTCGCCGAGAATGCAGAATTTGATCCCGCTAAGGTTGTAGCAGGGGATGTTGAAGGTACAGGGTATTTTATATTGAGTTTTGTGACTGCTGCGATAAGGCACTTACCAGATTATACAGTACTTTGTTCAAACAAGCTTTCATCAAGGCTAATACATTGTACTTGTTGTTAGGTCATGACAAATCTCTGGTCCATGGCTTCATATCAGATGACGGAATATTTGAAGGCAAGATTCATGTGGGAAATGACGAGTATTTTGTGGAGTCCGCAAAGCAGTATTTCAAAGATGTTCCTCGTGATTTCCATTCTGTCATGTATGAGAGCAGAGATGTGCATTATCCTTATGCATACGGTGCAAGCTGCGGCATCAATGACAGAACAAAAAGATGGATGGACGAAGTGAAAAAGTAGGTTTCCAGAGCCATAAATTAATAAGTTACAATGAGTCTGTATCTTTCAGATGGCAAGAATAGCAACCACACCTGCTTTTGGAAAAACCTTTTCTTTCTCCTGTCTCTCACATCTTCAACCATCTTTATGACCATTTGCTTTGATTTCTTGTTAACCCTTCAATGGCCAATCAACCCAGTTTGCTTGTGGCAGTCACTGGTCAATGCCACTGCTACAGACTGGCAGTGCAGTGGCAGTGGCAGTGGCAGTGGCAGTTCTCGTGGCAGACACTGATCAGTGCCACTGCCACTGCCCAGTTTGCTTGTGGCAATGCCTGTGTAGATGGTCATTTTACTGCCTGGTTGTGGACTACATGTGTGTATGTATACATATGCCTGCATGGTGAACTTGAAATTTTGCAGTTTTAGGTACTCAAAGCACTTCATGTCATAGCTGGTTGACTGTCACTCACATACAGTAACTGTTGTTCATAACTGAGTACATTCATGAATTTATATACATTATAATAGTGATACCATCTGAAATAAATTACACAAAAAAATGTGATATCTGCACAGAGAAGTTAACCCATTGACTCCTAACTGGCCTGGGAGTGAGACCTTTAGAACAGATTTTACTTTCAGACTGTCTATTAAACACCAGATGATTTTAAGCATCAACCGGGGGCATGCATCCAAGGGTGTTTGAGGTGTCAGACTACTTGGGTTAATAATTATTGTGTTCAAAATAACCAGCCACCCTGGCCTAATTATAATTCATTATTTTTATGTCAGGTCTGCTGTGAAAGGAGACATTATTGAAAAAGAAGACCATAGTCAATTTCAGCCTTATAATTACAGATATCGAAGAGCAGCAGGGTCTATTAACTCTGACAAACTCTCTTGTACTTTAAGAATGACGGTGAGATGAAACCATAAATTAGAAGCATTCCTCTTATTATAAGTATTTTTATTGTAATCCCTGTTTTTTTCCCCTTGTTTTTTTAGCCTAATCTATGCTTAATACAATAATCTAGACTAGTATATTTTAATGTTTCATACACTGCCTATGATCTGACATGTATACATACTTCCGTTGATAGTCTAATATATTAATAATTAATTGATTAATTATTTGAGGGAGCCTATCCCTTATAAGTCCAGTGGTTTCCTTTAGGCTTCCTCTCCATTACCATTTCAAATACTTAAGAAAACACTATGCTCTATACTGAGGCAAAACAATAAACTTGAACTTGACCTTGAACTTATAGTAGAAAAGCAATTTCATAAACATACTTCCACCAAAATACCTGTAGAAAACAAGGAAATACATGTATCAAATCAGTGTAAACATGTTTTCCCTTAAAATTAAAAAATAATTACAACAGTAACTGTTAATTAGCTAGCAAGAAATTTACCTCATGGGAAATTAAGTTTGCAAAACAATTAATGAGTTAATAGATGTACCCAGCTCTTATACAGTAGTTACAATTTGTATGTGAACTGTTAGGGTATAATAGAAAACTCTGTTGCATTCCTTTTGGCTTTGTATCGTTCTTTTTCACAGGCTGACCATTTGTTCACTGAAAATATGGCAGGATCCAACAAAGAAAGAGCCATGTTAATTATGGCAAACCATGTAAAAGCTGCCAATGCCATTTACAAGAGTACAGTATTTGGAAGTGGGGACAAACCTGAGGGTACGTATTTAGACACAGTTACAGTGACTCATGAAATGAGGCCCCAAATGACGCATTTTCATACATGATAGATCACTATGAAGGCTATATTCAATTTGGTGTCCCCATAAACATAGAATATTGGCAGCAGTGTTGCTGCCCCAAACCAATCCTTGGGTTTTAAAACTCTGTTTTGATGCAGCTGTGTTAACCATTTCTGTTTTGATTAAGGAGAGAATACATGTATTTGGCCAGTGATTAGGTTACATGTAGATTAATGATCTAGGTCATTTTCACAGCCAGTGTTATAACACTGTCACAGTTTGGCCTTATTCATATGGATTGTTTACAATAATTATTATAACCTGTTTGGCATCTTAAACTCTTAATGATGCATTCCAGTGTGTGTTTCCAGATTCAATCGCCCATTGTTTTTGTCTAACTTAATGTACTTGTATCATAATCTTATTAATCAATAATCATAATTTAATGAATTGTGATTATTAATGCATGTAAATTATTATCTCAACTAACAACAGTTTGAGTGGCATGTACAGTGTACCTTATAACCTGTCAGTGAATACATGGACAATGATAATTTCCTTATACGTGAATAATTACAGTGCTGCTGTCTTTTGCCACATCGGCAAGCAAAGCTTGGCGCTAACACAAGACACACCCCTGCGTGAAAAATGTGGTCACGTCCTTCAATTTTGTCATGTGTTTTTTTTTCTTCAATCATGCCTAGAAAAAATTAATACATGTATGTTTCACATCTTCCAAGTTCACAAATGCATTTGTAGCAAAAGATGCATCATAAAGCATATACCAGTTCTTTATGCCTTTAAAATTTTGCATTCTGGCATAATTTATCACCAAGGGAAGGTAAAAAAAACAATGTTATTATTGTTAGTAACAGTTTTGAATTTTCTGTTTTTAGCAAATTTTTCAAGCCTGTGTTTCCAAGAGATTGGAAAGTGTGGATAATAAATTAAAGCACTTTGACTTTTAGCACTTGAGTCTTGGTGATAAACAACAAAAAATAATAATAATAATAAAATTAAAAAATTAAAAAAATAATAATAATAAAAATAATAATAATAATTAACAACTACATGTACATGTATTCACCTCAGTGTCAGTTGCTAGTGATGTATATTTGTAACCTCGCTGCTAAGATAATAATACTAAAATGTAGCTGAACAAAAAGATGATTTTAACTGGTTTATCCCTTCAACGCTTACATGTAAGTAACAATATTTTCGGGCACAAATCCTGAGTTTGAGTAGCCAATCAGAGCATGCATTCAACGCTATCCACTCTTTTAGTATATACATGTACTAATAATACATTATTATTTATCATTGTTTTACCATTGCATTGTGCAGAAGGCTTATTCTTAAACGATCATAGTTACAAAAACAAGGAATGACCTGAAATGATCTAAATTGTCTAAAATGAGCTACAATGGTGCTGTCAACTCTATGTAAATCATGACGTGTTGCTGTGCAAATTCAAGATTTTTGAGCTGTCAGCTCAGCACCAATCACAACTGCACTTTTGGGCACACTAAATTTTTTGTGCCATCAGCTCTACTCAAATCAAAACTGTGTTGCTTGGCGAACTCCAGGTTTTTGCACTTTCAGCTCTAGCCTCTGTGCAAATGACAACTGCGTTGCCAGGCGAACAGATTTCTTTCACACCATCATCTCCACGACAGGTGACAAGAAGGCTTGTGTGACATGCTAATCCCGCTGTTTGTCAACTTTAGTCTGGGCTTTTGCGGAAAAAAATAGAAACTTATGCAGAAACTTTTTACCATAAACGTGTTGATTATGCGGAATTAAAAACAGTTTACATAACTGATAATTTGGCCCGTCCGGTCACTGTAACTACATTTTTTTGGTACATGTCATTTAATAGGGTACCCATTGAGCAAATTATTGCCATAAGCCTTTGAGAGACATTTCTAGGTTCCTTGTAATGTACAAAGACTGTCTATTAAAAGTGATGTTCTTATCACCTAGAAATATATGATCTGTTCGGATATCCTAGCTGAAAATTATAGTGTCCGAAAATTCTAGGCAATGGTATCTCCTTTTCAGAAATTGCTAGCTGAACGTTACATGTACCTTCTAAGAACTCCCAACCGAAACCATTTTCTTATCCGAAACTGCTAGGTGACATTTTTAAGTGCCAAAAATTGCAAAAATACCCCTTCTGAAAACATAAGGAACTACTTTTTCCTGGTTGCGAATCTTTTAGGCAATGTTTTAGTAAAGAAATCTATAGCTGTTAGGCAACGTAGAACCTAAAATTAATTGTTAGAACAGTGACTCTCCCGAACACATATTTCACCGAAGATTATCGTTGAGTGCCCCTGACATGTATTTCATGAAATTTTGAAATTGATGCGGTTCAGAACATGAGATCATTCTTCTTTTCCTCTTCATTAAGCTTCATTTAGCAACACGGTAAAGTGAATGGATCATTTTCACTGTCACGCCACTGTCACACTGCAAAAAAATAAATTCTTAACCATTGAAGGCAAAATCCCAAGAAAATGAAAAATGCTATAAAAGACAAGTACATCAACAACTTCTCAAAGTGTCAAGTCTGTGTGGTACACCATTTTTTCGGAACATTTCACACAACTTTTCAGGTGCCGATCATCAGTGTGTACATACATGTAAGTTGAACACAAAAATATGGCTGCCAAAAATCAACCATATGACATCTTGAAGTTTACCGGTACTTTAAAAAAAATGCTTTCTTTTTACTCGTGAGCTGCAATGTGTACACATACATGTAAACACAATCCTTACTACGTAAAACTTTTGAATTGTTGAAAATTAAAAGGAGAGAAAAACTTTCTTAATAACGTTTTTTAAAAATATTCGATCCCAGTTTTTTATCGTCAAATTTTTTAAAAAATCGCTTTATTTCAAATAATGATCTTGTTTCTTTTTTCAGGAATTGAATTTCAAATCCAGCGAATGGTTGCAAATGACAGCACCGATGCTGCACAACCAAACAATCCTTACAGGGATAACAATATTGGAGTCGAAAAGCTGCTTGAATTAAACTCTGAGGAAAACCATGATGCCTTTTGTCTAGCATACATCTTTACTTACAGAGATTTTACTGGTGGTGTCTTAGGACTTGCGTGGGTTGGTGAAGCAGGTATTTGGTGAAATTAGCCTTTTAGGAACCTTATTGGGGGGGGGGGGGGGGAGCTTTATGCTATTGACTCCTAGAAGAGTGAGACTTCATAGATTTTACTCTGTCTGGGACAGAGGTCAGATTTTACTTGTTAGTGGGGGCAGTTTACAGGGCTTGACACTAACTTTTGACACCACTTCCTCAAAATTTTACTTTCCAAAATGGATTACAGTATTAAAAATGCTTACGGCAGAAATAACAATGTTGCTTGGTACTGTCAGTGTGTTATTATTTTGATGTTATAGAAACGCCCCAAATGGACTACCTAAATGGACTGCTAAATGGACAACCAAATTGGACTACCCTAAATAATTGTTATCTACTTTGAAAAATAAAAAGATTACTAAAGCTTGGTTGTTTTGATCGATCTCCGCCATCTTTTCTTTTTAAATGCTGCTTGTCAGCACATTCATTCTTCACGCGTGTGATGACTGACACGCTGGATGAATTTATAATCTTGTATAGACCATTCCTTGTGCAAGATGGCAAGTAAAGAAGATACAACTCAAAAGTAGATCACATGACACATGATCAGCCCGCTTCCCAAATCCATTACCTTATTAATTTAAGACTAAAATCTGCGATATTCGCTACCGTTTAGTATTTATGACCTGAAGAAGAAAAGAAAAGATGGTGGAGATCGATCAAAATAACCAAGCTTTAGTAATCTTTTTATTTTTTCAAGGTAGGTAATTTAGGGTAGTCCATTTAGCAGTCCATTTAGGTAGTCCATTTAGGTAGTCCATTTTGGTAGTCCATTTAGCAGTCCATTTAGGTAATCCATTTAGGTAGTCCATTTCGGTAGTCCATTTAGCAGTCCATTTTGGTAGTCCATTTCGGTAGTCCATCGTGGTAGTCCATGGACTGGGGGTCAGCGAAATGTACCAACCTGTTAACATCTCCTACATCTACTCAAAAATTGTCACCTTTAATTTGCTTGATGGACAGAATGGATTTTCCTGTGTTCTGGTCAGAACTGCAAAGATTGCATTTTACAGTGTTACAGTAGTTTGGCATTCCTTGGCTTAACATTATGGAATCCCTGGTTTGGTTCTGTTCTTACCCCAGTCATTTGAGTTGCGTTGGATAGTCCTTGGTGCAATTGCACCATAATGTACATGTAGTTAACAAACCTCCTATCAGGTTTGACTCTTGAATCATTTAGGTGGACTGAGTTTTGTAACCTCATCAGCTGTTTTGATACATGAGATACCTGATTTGTTTAGGCAGAAACTGTTGTTTTGTCTGATTAGTCCATTCAGTGTAAAGATGTATAAAAGGAAAATTGTGCATCCAGGCAGACTTCTCATGATATTTTTGATTTCAAGGTAACGCTGCTGGTGGAATTTGCGAAAAAGCCACATTTTTCAGGGATGGTAAGGAAAAAAGTCTGAACACAGGAGTCGTTACTTTCATCAATTATGGCAAGCAAGTTTCACAGAAGGTCTCCCAGATCACCTTTGCTCATGAAACTGGCCACAATTTTGGCTCCCCAGTAAGTCACAATGATTATCCTTTGTTACCAAGTATAATACATGTATACTCTGTATGAAATAGTTAGAGACTGGTGACATCACAAAGACTAGCAACAGGCAAGGGTAGCAAATTGTTTTCTTAGCCACAAATCACCATGGCAATGTTTAGGCGAATTGATGCAATAAGCAAGAAATATGAAAAATTATCGCCATGATCACGTTCTCTTTAGAATGTTAAATTTGCACATTTTTATGTTAGACTTTGTTTAGCAGGTGACGTCAAAGAAATGTTCCAGACTGTATAACACATTTACTGAGCATGTAGAGCCATTATTTAACAATTATTCGCCGAAGGCGCAGTGAATATTGGTGAATATTTACCGAGACATAGTTGAAGTAAATATTCTCCATTAGTATATACTAAAACAGTGGATAGCATTGAACTCGCGTGCTTCGCGGCTCGGTAAATATCCACCGCTAGCCACCTCCACTTCGGTGAATAGTTGTTAAATATTTACTGAACCTGAGGCGAATAATTGTTTTAGTGTAATTTTCAGCGGTGAATATCAAGAAAGTGCAAAACAACGTGCTAAAACAATAAAAATAAAAGGCACAAAAAGTGCTTGATTGGCTTAGCAGCCGCACCTCCAAAATGTTATATTCACCAGGTAGCGTGGTGAATATAACACTAAATTCTTATATTCACCGCTGAAAATTATACTAATATTGCTTATTAAACCCATTCTTTGGTGTTTTTGTTCCTGTCAACATTGTTTTTGCGTGAGGTCCCTACAAACCCTACTCAAGAGTGCCTATTTTCAGTGAACACACGCTGGTGAACATTACCAAAATGTGAGAGAAGGAGTGACAAAGTATTGAGCAAACTGAAAAGCAAATATGGCCAAATTTTATGGTGGTTTCCCTATGGCAAAAGCTCATCATTGCCATCACATGAAATTTTTAGAATGGTACATGTATAACGTAAAATTCCTAAGCATTTTTATGATTTAGAGTAGATTCATTTTCAATCAATCAAATAATTATTGTTTCCCTGTTTGCAGCATGACAGCACTGCAGCTTGTACCCCTGGAGGAACTGATGGAAATTTCATCATGTTTGCAAGAGCCACAAGTGGAGACCAAAAAAATAATAGGCTTTTCTCATCCTGCAGCAGAGCAAAAATGAACACTGTGATGGATGTGAAAGGACGATGCACTGATTCTAAGTGTTGCTTTACAAGTAATTAAGACCTCAATGTTTTGATTTGTTCAGTTTTTTCTTCTGTAAAATTAATTATTTTAAGGTGGGATGTTTTGGACGATCAATTTTACTATATACTCAACAGAATATGCCATTTCTGGCCCGGGTTGCTCCAAGAATGTTTAGCCCTAACCAGCATTAAATACCATGGAAACCGCTTAGAACGGTTTTCAATTGAGTGTCGAAAGTAATTAGCGAATTACTTCACTCAGTGATTGGTTCAAAGTTCGCGCACCACTTTTTCAACCAATTAGAAGTGAAACCAAAACCAGTCGTGGCTTGTGTGTGCACATTTTCCCGCGCTTTGTGTCGGCTACGTGTAATTATTTCGAGTTTTGATTGGTTTACTGGACTTACTTTGGTTTTGGTTTTACGACACTCATTTGAAAACCGCTCTAACCAACAGTTAGCACTAACCAGGCTTCAAGCAACTGGCCCCTGATTGGTCAATGACAAATACATGAATAGGTTATTGAAAGCAATAGAATTTTTAGAGTGCAATACGGAAGTTGCTATGGAAACAAAGTGATGGAGTACTGTAATTTTGTAGAGTATAAAATGATCGTACATTTTATGGCTCCTTGTGATGTTCTGAAAGTTCTCAATTTTGAGAACTTCCAAAACATCACATGTGCCCATAAATCGCAAAATGCGCTCACATTCATAGTCTATTTCCTATTCAAAAACTTGACTTGATTTTGTTTCATCATGATATTTAGAGGCAGCTGAGGCCTTCTGTGGAAATATGATTGTGGAAGAAGGCGAAGAATGTGACTGTGGTTATACTGCTGACCAGACTTGCAAGGATGATCAGTGTTGCCATGGTCGCACTACTGGAACTGACCGTAGCAACGACTGTAAGCTTCAAAACGGTACATGCAGGTTAGTTGACATCACAAGCGGTGTGTTTGTGTAAAGCTTCACCTGCTGTTCATTGGTGGTGAGTCCCTACTGCATCAAAATACAAAGAAATTTTTTGTCCTCAAACTTTCCCACTCTTTTGAAAACTGACTTTTTTGAAACTTAAAGGTCTTATGCTGGTATCAGAAGTTTCAGAAGTCTCAAAAGTTTTACTAAAATGTCTTCTTTGGGGCTCTGTTGTGCCTACGTGTACATAATGTTTCAAGAAGAATAAACTATTACAATAAATTAACAATTATTGGATGAGGCTGAGCATGATAGCGATAATTAGTATCAACCAACTAGTGGACTAATGCAAATCCTGCATTTTGATTGGCTACGCTACTAGAGGACTATAATTCATAGTCCTCGAGTAGGGAAAAGCGTGACGCTTTCTTTCGTTTTATTCCCAAATAAATAGCCCTTCAACTTCCATTTGCTAACTTTATTATTGCTTTTCTGTCCGACTAGTTGGGTGATACTAAAACAATTAGACCCTTCGTCCTCAAGGGTCACGGGTTTAATTGTTAATTATCAAGGCCAAAGTTTGTGTTATCTGCCGAAGCCGAAGGTCCACCGATTTCAAAGTGGCTATCCCTTTCATTGACTGTGTGAAGTACCTACACTTGTACATTGAAATACTTGTAAAAAATTGTGAGTTTAAAGAACTTGCGTGGTAAGTAAAGCGAAAGGTACATCTTCGGGTCACTCCCTTCTGAATCTTTTCCTTTTACTAACCTCTTTCTAACCTAGCGCAAGGGCCGTACTGGGGATTATTGGCCCAAGGTCGTGGCAGCGCTCGGTCCGTACAGAAACAATCGAGGGCCAATATTCCCTGGTACTGTCCCGAGCTGGTGAGGTTAGTAAGTTGTTCATTATATGAAATCGTTTCTATAAGCGATCTGACTCTGCTTGGTGAATGTTCGTAATCTTCGTCTTCCATCAGCGAGCTTTTTTCAAACAATAACCTTTTACATGTAAAACTAAATTCCACTTGCTACAATTGTGATGAAAAATTAAATTGCATTTTGTTAAACTTTTTCTGTTTCGCTCGACTTGAATATCCCGGGAGAGAAAAAAATACGGAACGGACCATTTCCATGGTAATGGCCCTTACTGTAAACTCCCGACCGAAAACTAGCCAATCGGACTGCTCCATTTAGCATGAGAATTGCTTGCCATACAATAAATAATACGTTATTTCGTGGACACTAATTAATGTTATCCAGTTCAGTATTCTCCTTGCAAAATGTTTTTAGCATAGAAAGGGAGAAGAGAAAGGCAAACCTACCAAGGGGGGGTGTCACAGGCAATTAGGAAATGAGAGGATATAAGGGGAGGGTCGGGTCTCCTTATACCACCCACCTGAAAATCCAACATGGCAGCTCAGGGGCATTGATTTGTGCACTAGAAAGTTAACTGCCACCCTCTATTAAATAAGAGGCCTGTAATCCATGCTATGTTTATCCAGTATTTTCATGCTTCGTGTTCTCAGAATTAAGTCTTGCAGATAATTGTAGACCCTAAGGTAGGCTTATTTGAGCAATCAGTAGTCATTAAAAATCCTCCCACTGAATGCTGTCTTCCTGTGTGGGGCCTAAACATTACAATGGGGAGAACAACGGGTATCAAATTGATTGAACTACTCACTTCTCTTCTCTATTTATTCTCCTTCCCTTTTGCTGCTTTTCATTTGCACATCAAAATTAGGTTTACTAAGGGAATTAAGATTTGCTACAAAGAGGGTAAAACTTTGGTTATATTGATTTTGTAATGAGCTTGTGCCCCCTTTTCTTTTCTTTTTTTTTGCTACAGCCCAAGTCAAGGTCTTTGCTGCAGCAGTGGATGCAACCCCCAAAACGCAACCTTTTTGTGTCAAAACGAAACTGAGTGTGCCAATGCTTCTTTCTGCAAGTATCCTTTTACACTTAGTAAAGAAAAAAATACTCCACTTTGAGAACCTTTTTGACCCCAAATCTTTTCAAATGCAAATTAATTTGCCCGCATTAGCCTCCAGTTCATGCTAGATCCAGTCCAGCTGTGAGAATACGAAACTGGCCTATTTGGATCTGTTACGTTCGAGAGATGTTTTGAAGTTCTTAAAAGTGGACACGCCCTTAGGCAATTACAGTTTGAGATATTCAAAGCATCTGAGTGCCAATACCGAATTGAACGAGAAGATCGTGCGACTTTTAGTTTGTTATACAAAGTTTGTTAGTAGTTCAAAGGAGCAGGCCCAGCCCAGTTGGTTAGTGCTTGACTTTCGGAGCAAGAGGACCCCAGTTCGATCCTCGGTGGCTTCAGCATCTGTTTTGACTTTCCTCTGATTCGTGTAGCTATAGCTACACTAGCCGTAAAATGGAGCACTGACAGAGGGATGGGGGTGAAGGGTGCACCGTCCGCTTCCATTCGGATACCAGCCTCGTAGCTCAAGGAACTACCGACGTTAAGTAAAGTGACTTTACTTTACTTTACTTAACAATGAACAAAATTTTTTCAATCGATTCTCGGAGAAAGATATTCTATATGTAATTTGCGTTAAGCGAGGTTGTAGAAATCTCGTTCTATTGTGATTTTTTCTATTTTTCTTTAAGATTTGTCCCGTGCTTTTATTAAAAAGGAGTTTTCGTTTTTCTGCACTCAGTCGTACGCGCGTGATTGTCGTAGGATACTAACTCTACCGCGAGTACAATTTGAAATGAAATTGTACTGCTCTCTTCCATTCTGCGTGGAGAATTTTTCTCGAATGTATCGACGTTGATTCTAATTAGTTAATGCCTTTTTTGAAGTTTAAAGAATCAATTGTTGTATTGTGTTGAGCAGTTTTGATGTTTGCACGGTTCTCGAACATTCATTAGAGAGCTTAAGGACGGTGCCTACTAATTCAAAGGTATTTTTGCCCCAGTTTATGATTATGCAGAAAATGTAGATCTTAACAAGTGTTATTGAAATCCAAAAAGAAAATTGGGGGTAACCACGCATTTTTCAAAGATAATTGATGAATAATATTTGTAAAAAGCTTTAAAATACAAAGAAATGTATAGCGTTCTTTCTCAAATTGAAGCTTAATTATCTCTCAAAAATGCATGGTTACCCCCAAATTTCTCTTTGGATACTCAGAGTACTTACTAAGATCTACTATTTCCGGATAGTTTTAAACCGCGCAAAAATATCCCAGTATTAATAAGCACCAGCCATAGGAAATCAGAGTATCTCGAGATGCGCAGAACGTATGCGCAATGAAAATAGTACGCGCCGTCCTTAAGCACGCACGTTTGTGAGATGCTGACGACAACCGGAAAAAAACATTTCGCGTGCCAGGGCAGTGATGTCTCCCAGGTTTTTACACTAATCATCTGTAATGGAGAAAAGATACTTAGCAATGTAAATGTGCTTGTGTGAAGACAAGATAATAGGGAAAACAGCTCACTTCCGGTTGCCGTCCGCGTCTCAAAAACGCGGGTGCTTAAGCTCCCTCTTGAGTTGGTGTGAAGACTTCTGTTTCGCTGCAAACATTTCCTTGACAATCAACAGTGGAATGAATGCTACGTGTCCTGAGCCAGCCCCAAAGGAAAATCTAACTGAATGCAATGATGGAAGACAAGTTTGTTTGTCAGGGGTACGTCAAGTTATTTGTACTTATTTAAATACTTACTTATTTCGTCATTTTAAAAGTGGAACGATCTGACTATTTTGTGGAACGATGTGATCGTTATATGGAACGAAGTGACCGGATACCATGGGTTCAACAGCTGCGGACCCTAATAGGCCGTTATACAGTTCTGTGCTCAGTTTACCAGGCCTTTGAATAAAATCGAGGCTGGATTTAACCCTTTTTTTTAATTCACTCACATGTTGGCCCGAAGAGCTAAATGAGCTCATAACGGGGGGGACTTGCATCTAAACGGTCATACAAAAAAAAAAGATTTCGTTAGTAGCTCAAGTTTCTTCTGCAGAACATACACTATCATAAAACAACACACCACACACTTCGTTTGCTTGATAAAATGTCTCTTTTATTTTACCGACGCTAAAAATATACTTCACGATTTGTGTTGTAAACACTAACCAGCAAGCTGTGTCACTGCAGTAAAAGGAAAAAATATAACAACGGCAATTTATGCGAGGATGCTGGAATATAAATAAGTTAAAACTGTCTACTCGCTGTGCAAGCTTGCGACTTAGAAATAACTTTCTTTAACATTGAAAGAAAAACGAAACTCAAAGAACACAATAAAATACCTGCACATGTTCTTGTTCACACAGTTTGAGTTAAGGTTGATACGCGACATATTTTAAAATAAACATGACACCGACTGATCGATCGCCATGTTTGTTTCCCATGGATAAACGTCTCACTTGCTTTCTTGCACAGCTTTTCTCCTCAAACTATTAAGCATGCTTCTTCGTTATCCCTTAATTTGACTGCTCTGGAACTTTTTCAAGGAACTTTGAATCCGGACCTTCACACGGGCGTAAGTAAAATTCGAACGACGCGAGTTTATTTTCTGTTCCGTCCGATCGATTAGACAACAACTTTTGCCTTTCATGTCGAATTTCATGTGTAACGTACATCAAACACCTTGCTGTGAAACGTTTCGATGCTCGTCTTACGTCTGGCCATAAAATCAGATGAGAAGGCCGACACTGCCACCCCTCCCTTGACACACATTTGGAAAAGCACCCAGATTTTGGGAGCCACGTGACCAGCCACAACCAGGGTTTCTTTTATGAACGACAAGGGAGGCAGAGAAGAGAGACGCTGGGAACGAGGTTGACCAAGTGTAGGCTACTTGTCGCCTCCTGTTTGAAGTGACGTTTCGTCGCCGTAGCCGTCATGGTTTCTTAACTCCCTACTGTCTAACGCCAGTTGAGAGCCCCATAGGAGCGAAAGGGGTCATCTTCGCCACTCAAAACTATGTCCCCTTTACTCTTTTCCCTCTTAGAAGTGACACTTATAGGTTTTACACTAACGCTAGACGATTTTACTCGTCAATAGAGAACCCCCTTCCCCCCCCCCCCTTCCCCGGGGGCGAAAGGCTTAAAGAACTCCCACGCTGTTTGGAAAAAGTAGAGCATATCTTCTTTAGCTCGTGACCGAGAACAATACCACTCCTATATATTGTCTTGCGGATTTCGGTGTTTTCTTGGTGTGTAGAAAGGCTGAAATGAATCGTGTGCGCTCTTGTAGGTTTGCAGCGGTTCCATCTGCTTGAAGCATGGGTTGCTGGAGTGCCAATGTAACCAAGAGGAAAACCTCTGTGACGTGTGCTGCAAAAGGAAAGATGGTGCTTGCCAGCCAACTAAATCCTTTCCTGAAATGGACAGTAGGGATATTCGACAATTTCCTGGCGCGCCATGCAATGATTTCAATGGCTACTGTGATGTTTTCCTCAAATGCCGTGCTGTGGATGCCGATGGACCGTTATCTCGCCTGAAGAACAAGTTTTTCAGCAAGGAGGCTATCCTAGGTTATTTTGAATGGATCAAGGAATACTGGTGGGCAGTGGCGCTTATGGGACTAGGGCTCATTTTGCTCATGGCAGGTAATGAAATAACAATAACTTCGAAAACATCTAATCACAACAATTCTTATTATTAATGTAGACAGTCAAATTAGTCATTCACTGCGCAAAGCAAATCGGGGGAAAAGGCGTTGGACCAAGTTACCATTGGATTCTATTTTCCCACTCTTTGGTAGAGAAAGTGGCGTCATTTTTTTCACTAGTAACTAAGGCCTTTTTTTTTAATAATCCGAAAAAGGATCCTCGGAAACGTTTATATATACTTCTTACTAACCGAGTTCGAGGTCCGTACTGTAAGTTACAGACCGAGTTTTTTTGTTCATTTATGGCCCAAGCGCGGAACGCGCGGGCGATAAATCAACGGGGATAAAGTGATGATCCGTAACTTACAGTACGGATCAAGAGGACAAGGTTAGTAACCTAATTATTATCTCTGAGGTAATAAGTCGCGCGGAAAAGTCTGGGCGATGATAGGCCCAAGAAATCACTGTGGCCATGACTTGACAACACCCAACTGACAACCGCTCCAAAATCCTTTTTTCTGCTTGCAGGTTTTATCAAGGTCTGTAGCGTTCATACGCCCAGTAGTAACCCCAACAGGAAGCCGGCTCGCGAGCTGACTTTGCGCCGACAACCACAGGGGCGAAATCAACGCAACCCAAGATCTCGACCCCCACAAGGCAACTCCGGGGCACGAGGGAATCCCAGGCATGGAGGATTCGAGGAAGATCCCCCACCCTACCCTGGAGCACCAATGGAAATGCACGGTGCACGACGTTGAGATACAATCAAAACCCGCGCACAAGAACATAGATTTTTGATGGTCTAAAAAGGTTCTAATATATATAGTGAAATGAGTCCTTTTTTTTCTAAGCGAACAAAGGGAATCATTGCTGTGTCTGTAACTTATTTACACGTTTGCTCTCTTAGAGACAAAGTGTCTGCAACGACTGCAGCTCTATAGCAAACCTTTTCTGCATTTTAAAGCTAAACTGTACGCTCTTTGAACTTACGAATTCTTGCTTTTGACCCTATTTGATTTCAATAGGAACCTGCTTAAAAATTTTAGCCTAAAGCAGGCTCTTGTAAAAGGGGATCTAGATGGAAAATCTTATCCTATAAACATTTTCTTAAATCTAGGTTCTACGCGGGTTTTAATTGTATTTTCATAGCTCGCCTTTTTGTCCGCTTGCACGCAATGAGAGGTGGTGCTTTTTCACGCCTCGACAATGCGGTCGTGTTCCTTTAGCGCTTAACGGATTTGCCTCCATTCCCATGCTCAAGTAAGTCAAGAATTGTTCAGCGCTAAATTTGATAAGCTTTGTTGTAGATAACAGCAAGGATCACAGAAAGATTTTATAGATTCACTCACTTCGTTATAATTGTTTCATATAAAAGTTAAGCCGTATACTTATCTGGCCTGCAGATACCAAAGGCAATCTTGTTCCCCTCCAGGGAATGTTCTTGAAGCCGGGTTGTTTCTCTTTCGTGAACAGTGTTAATTCGCAATTTACCAGAAACGTTTCGCTGCAAGCATGCAGGTTGTAAGGCTCGATGATACCAATTCTGTCCTTGAAAATAGCGGCTTTTTGTTTTAGCATTTGTGGTGGGTGTGAAAACACCAAGAAACACAATACTTATCCGTCCACTTCCAACACTGCCCAAAAGAGTTGTTTTGGACCGTGCATCAAGGGTCCTCGGATCTGGTGGTAGTTGATGTAGGGTTATTATGTGTTGAGAGGAATTTGGAATAACTGAGCTCGAGTGTATTTTTTTTCAAGGACTAGTAAAAGTGCACGAGAGCGAGAGCAATTTGTAGTCTTTGAAAACATTTACGAGTGTTTATTTATTCCAATCTGCACGAGAAAAATCATATTATTAGTAGAATAATACTTTTTAATAATAGACATTAAAAAATATCAAGAAGTCCTGTCGGGATGATTAAGCAGAAGAAACGCACGCGTATCACGTAATCACGCAGAAATTGCGTTATCCAGGGCTTCCATGATCGGCTATCTGTGACTTTCTTTGATTATTGACCAGTTGGAATGCATTGTTTATTTCGTCTCTTGCACTGAATTATATGGAAAGCCATAATTTTTTTATGTTATCTTTATTTCTTTGCTCTTGAAGTTTTGTCTTGTGGTTAGGTTTTGTCATTATGTGACGAGGTTTGATGGTTACGTGTTGTGTTTCCATCACGATGTGACGAGGTTTGACGGTTGCGTGTTGAGGTCTTCTTTTGATGTGCTGTGTTCACATTTCATGTGGTGACGTTCTTTTATGACGTTCAGTTTCTCCCTTTATGTGATTATAAACACAGCACTTCATAAGACCTCAACACATCATGATGGAAACACAACACGTAATGAGATGGCTCTAACCAGTTTCAACACTTAGAAGATACACTCTCTTTAGAAAGATCCTCACTACACACTGTATCACGTAAAAGCAATGTTGTGGTACCATTTGAAACACCAACTATTGCTGAACAAGATGAGGTCATCATTATGACGTAATAAGTCACCTTGGCAACGGGGAAGCCCAGTAGAAACACCCTATATTTTGGCTTAAGTTGCTCATATCTCAAAAACAAACTTGGTGACCCCCATTTTTTATTGCTGGAAAGTGATCAGAAGGCCAAGATGAAACTTTCTGCAAAGTTTCAAAAAAATGCTATACTGCAGAATCAGAACCATCTTTAAAAAAGCACAGATTTAACTTGAATATGAATCCGCTGCCAAACCTTCTAAGAACGTTGCTTGAAAGCTTTGAAACTGGCTTTAGCCACCTTAAACCTCGTCACATAATGACAAAACCACACTACATAACAATTATTCCATGAGCCCGAGTTGAATATGAAGTGATAAAATAACCAACGAGCGCGTAGCGCGAGTTGGTTACAATCACTTCATATCCAACAAGGGCGAATGGAATAATTGTTTTAGTAAATTCTCAAACCGGGTTTTGCCGCCGATTTTTATTTCCGCAATTTTACAAAGCGTCCGGAAAGAGCATCTTGGCGCACTATTTTCCATATGACGTAAAACTTCGACTATTGCCTCATAGTCGGAGTTTTTTAGCCAATCAAAAAGCTAGAAATGCAATAGTCGGAGCTGAAAATTTACTAAATAATAATATTGCCACAGTACACTATGACAAAACTCCAAAACTTCAACACCTAAAAAATAAAGATTACATAAGAAAGTTATGGCTTTCGATAGAATTACCTCTTTTCTGCACTGTGTTACCTGAAAACGTCATTTCTCTTAGGCAATCAAAATGGAGAAATTTTATTCATGTATGTTATCACAATGCAAATGGTGTACGCAAGCCAAGTTCCAATCCGAAGAAAATATTATTTTATAGAAACCCATGACGTTTTAAAAGAAAAATTTCGTTCGAATCTCAGGGGAAGGGGGGGGGGGGGTAGGGAGGGTGTTAGAAAGGCAAATTAGCATCGTTTTTCGTGAGTTATTATGAAAGAGCTTTCCTGGTCCTTGCACAGGTTTTGGTTTTCTGAAGTTTAGTGTGAAGACAAAATATTCTCACATAAAGCGAATTTTGTTTCTTGCATCTAGAAAGCAGGAGCGCTTTCCTTTTTCTTGCATCTAGAAAGCAGGAGCGCTTTCCTTTTGAATGGAGAAAACAGTCGCGGGATAACAAATGGAACAGTTCTTCCTACTGGAATTGTTTCGGAAAAAGGGAATACTCCTTTCACCGAAATGACCGGTTAATCCCGATTTTGGCTTTCAAATTTTTGAACGGCGAGTCTAAATTTTCGCACGTTTAGTGTGGTTCGTGTGAACGCAAACCCCTAAATGCACGAATTTTCAACCGGTAGAAAATTCGTCGGATACCGTGTGAATGTAGCCTTAGGCTGTGTTAGAAGCTTTGCTTTGTTGGGTTTGAAAGGCGCCGTTACTCTCGACAGTTTTTCCTGCATTTTGTCTGGCAACGTTTTGGGGCTTGGCAAGTTGAGCAAATTGATTGATATGCCGTCGCGTTGGGAGACAAATTTAACGAAAAGCTGCTTAGTGTATCAGCGCCTTAAAATTGTCAGCTATTTACTATCTATTATTCCACAGCTTCGTGAGAGTTTGGGCAGGACCCACGCACGTTAATTCTTGTATGTCTGAACTGAAAAGCCACTTCGGGTATACCGGTATTTATAGCATCTTTTAACATTTTCTTGTGCTATTGGTATCGCAATGCGTAGACGCTGAAACGACCAAAAGCATGTCGATTTGGAAACAACGAGTCTCTCCTCGTTGGAAACCTTTGTACTGTTTTGTATGGCGTTTTATGATCTAAAGCGACTTCAAACCTAAAAAAAAATCAACTAGTGGTCTTTGTAAAGTTAAGGATCAGTTAGTGATACGTGTACATTGGTTGGGGAGTGATGATCATTAGAGCGATTTTGATTTGACAGTACTGTTTGAGTACGTTCAGTTACTTTTTATGCAATAGTGCTTGTAGTGATGTGTCAATAAAATTGTGTATAGTAATGTATTTACGTTTTCCTTTCTTTGGGATTACAATGGAGGAATTGTAGGCGCTAAACCAATAGTTAAAGAAGCATCAAAATCGCTAGACTGTCGTGGTCTTCATGACGCTGACAACCCGGGCTTGGGGCCCGTTTCTCGAAAGTCCCGACACTTTGCGGGCCATTTTCGGGTGTCACAATGTCTTTTGTATCTCAAGAACAG
>NC_090874.1:54407096-54414596 GCF_036669935.1 Montipora foliosa | reverse complement strand
TTAATTAATAATTTCCGTTTTCAACATTGTTGGGTGAAAATGTTGAGGTAGTGGCAAAACACTATCCAGCATTGCTTGACGAATTCAAGCTCAAGTTGGCGCTAAATTTGCAAATATGGCGTAGCGTTTATGCTACTGGAGCTGTTTGAGGACAGAAAGTACGTATTCAAACGATCGAGGAAAATCAAAGAATGGTTAAGAGAACGTGTAGAAAAGGGTATGGTCTTTGCAAGATACATCCGCGCTTAGGAGGTGATGATTATGAGCTCGGATCAATTTGCGGGAATTTTATTATAAACGCTATTGAACCAGACATCTCCAAACAGAGCGATTATGATTAAGGAACCTATAAAAGTGTCCCATAGGCATGGCCTTGCTACCTACTCGCTTATCAAGGTTT
The DNA here is from genome assembly GCF_036669935.1 of Montipora foliosa. Classification (NCBI taxonomy): domain Eukaryota; kingdom Metazoa; phylum Cnidaria; class Anthozoa; order Scleractinia; family Acroporidae; genus Montipora; species Montipora foliosa. Next base: position 54,414,196 of record NC_090874.1, on the reverse strand, counting down.
CTCAGTGGCTGTTTATCAACAACCACGACTTCCCCTTGGTCCTTGTCCGCCATGTCTGTTGCAAATGATGCTAGAAGCCTTGGCTTGAAAATGAGATAGCGATTCGTGATTCGATAGCAGCGCGAACGTGACTCGATTCAGGACACAAATTCGTTGGAAGAGCGGCTAAACACTGCGACATTGTTGCGTCAAGCAAAATTTTGGTTGTAATGTTTGATCAAATGCAAACTCTATCCAACATTTGATCGAACAAAAAATGTTGGACGAATATCTTCCAACATAAGGGGCCAAATATTGTTGGATCGAGCAAAGTTGGAGTCTTTGATCCAGCTTTGTTCAATAGTTTGGCCAGGGTTTACCGGCGGTCGTTTCTCTCGGCCAGAAATACGTCCGCGTTCGCAGGCTACCTGTCCACACTATCAAAGAAGGGTTGTCAAGACTTTGTGAGATTGTAGACGGACTGAAACGCTTCCAAATATAAATGGTTTTAAGCGAAAAGTTAGCGTTTAAACTAAATATGAAACGGAAAAATATACTGGCATCAAAAATGACCCTGCGGAAAATTTCAACAGGAAATGGGCGTTGGCATCCGGTTTGTGCTTTAATAAGGCGTGAGTTAACCTTTTACTGTGTATCTAGCTTATAACCTCTTTTGTAAGTAGAGTAAGTAATGTGCATTGCTCTGTGTAATTTAGTGGCTTGTTTCATTTCATTTCATTTCATGGAGAGAATTCAAGTGAGGCCAACGCTACTGTGTGCATATAATGGATGAAGAACCTTCGCTGATCCACAACATCGGGCGGGAACTTCTTCATCCATCACATTACCGTTGGCTTCACTTGAATTCTCTCCATACACATACACACGCTGCTTAGGACAACATTCCTTTATTTTATTTTACTTTTTAGGTCTATAATGTTTGCTTTTTGTTCGTTATATTAAGTTTAAATAAACAAAATTAAATTAAAATGACAATTAAAAAAGAAAGGTTGTCAAAACGCTGCGTCTTAGAAGCCAACATTTACCCAAAACGCATTACAGATTTCTTGATAAGACGTCCTTTTTTCGCTGTTTACCGACGTCCGAAGATATGAGTAAGGTAACGACTTAGTAACCATTTTTTCAACTTTGAATCTGAAATATAAACATTGGATTTGCTCGTTCAGATTTTCATCTCAACTTCAACCCCAGAATAATAACACTTAATAATAGAAGCAATACTTAATTATTTATATAGCGCACTCTCCAAAATTGCACAAATACGCTTTACATACACGTGTATATAAATATATACATCGAATATACAGTTCAAAAAGTCTAAAACCTATTTCATATATCTAATTAACGCGTAAATATGAAAATATAAATAATATAAAAAATTAATGATATGATAATCTAAAAAGATGTGTCTTAAGTTTCAGCTTAAAAGATTGAAATACTAGGACTACACTTGATGTCCATAAGTAATTTGTTTCACATACAAGAAGCGCTAACCGAGAACGCTCTGGACCCATAAGATTTGGTACTATACAATGGCTGGCAAAAAAGCAACTTGTCGGCAGTTCTAAGATCTCTACTTGGAAAATACGGTACAAGCAATTCATTTAGGTATAGTGGTGCTAGAACATTAACAATCTTGTACGTAAACATTAAAATCTTGAAATTGATGGGTTGTTCTACTTGAAGCCAATGCAATTCTACAAGCAAAGGCGTAATATGATCAGCCTTGCGTGACATGGCCGGATACAAGCAGTGTAAGCGCTGAATTAAGGACGTTCGCGCTAATTCTTTGTGCGCAACGTTACTGCGCATGTAACGCGACTGTAATATGTCACGCATTACTTTGAGCATTAGTGAAGTTGTGGTTTTAAAACCTTTGCAAAAACCGTGGACGGTGAGTCTTGCACAGCGTTGGATCAGAGAAGATCGTGATCAGTCAAAATTGATTTAAAATATTTATGAAAGTCAAGTAGACTACTGCACGACTGATATTCGCGAGGTTTTATCGTCGTGCACTAGTCTACTTGACTTTCATACAAACTTTTCAAGCATCAGTGAAAATAACATGGCGACAAAAACGCCGAGGAAAAAATTACAGGCCGGCAAAAGAATGGTACATTTATTTCCAAATCATCATGAAACTTCAAAGAGAAGTGAGCGGGAGGATGGAAAAGCTCTGGAAAAGGTAGCTGATCGAGTAGACTAGTGGCTGAAAGTTTGGAAAACTCGTGGACGAACCGTTGCGTAAATTTAATGGGGCTATTTCTTTTTAATGTTTTTATTACCCTACGAACTTAAGTTCAAAGTGAATGCATGTTTTTAAAGTTCTTTTCCTTTACTTTCATGAAAATTGAGGAGTATTTTCGTCCTCGTCCGCTTGAATAGTGCGGACCTGCGTGGAAACTATCAGCGATTGAATTTCACCAAAAAACACACTCCAGAGGATGAGCATGACGGCAATGGGGAGATATTATACAAAACACCAACCAAATGAAGATGACCCCTGCTTAAAACGTCGTTGCTATGCTCGAAAAAGGTTTTTTTTTTTTGGTAAAAACCTTTCATCTCTTCAACGATCGATCCTCTCTTGGGTTCCAGTCCTTGCCCGACAGATCACGCAAAAGCGTGACAAACTTTTCCATGAGCTTTGCAAAATCACATCGATTTTACTCGTTCAGATCATCGGTGACCCCTATTTTTTAAATCATGAATCACTTACTTTATTTACTATCTACAAAATATGATGAAATAAGAAAATTCTCACCGTAAGAAGTTATCTTTTTTTAACATTTTCTTTCCTCGTGCCATCGAATTCCGGTAGTGGTTGCAACGGATAGAGCTTACGAAAACACTCGTCGAGGATGAACTCTACTGTTTACCACATCCCTAGCGGCATACAATTATCTAAAAATCTCACTCCTAAAAAACCTATGCATGGAAACTTTCACTCCAACAGTTTATTTTTATGATTTTCGATGGATGAGCAGATGAGCTTACATCTCTCTATTATGACCGATTTCTTGAAATTAAGGCATTTTTCCACTGCCATTTTCTCCGAAACAAAGTTGGTGACCCCCATTTTTTTTTTTCATTTTTGGAGTAAGTACTTTATGACCTAACTCTAGGCGAGAAATGAAGAAAATCTCACCTTAGGAAGATTTTGGCGCGAACGTCCTTAAGTAGCTAGGCAGGCCATATAATAAGGAAATACAGCTAACAAACGTATTAAAAAGGTTTCTGGTAGATTCAGTACTAAGATATCTGCGAACTTGAGAAATGTTCCTAATGTGAAAAAAGGCTGACTTACAGATTTCACTTATATGTTTCTCAAAGTTCATTGTGCTATCGAACACAACCCCGATGTTCCGCGCGGATGGAATTGGAGAAACTGGCGAGTGTCCGACAGTCACAAATTCCAACGATGGCCGTGGACGATATCTTGAGTGCAGAGTCAGAATCTCTGTCTTATCATTATTCATCTTCAAGTTGTTAAACAGCATCCACCGATAGACATCACAAACAAATCTGCGTGTCGTCAGCATAAATGTGATATAAGATACCATGACGACGCGTTATATCACCCAAAGAGGCGGTATACAACAGATACAGGATCGGCGCAAGAACAGAGCCCTATGGTACGCCACAGGTCAGTGGACGGCTGGAAGCCATGATTTTGCATTCTCGATAACCACAAACTGCTTACGGTCGCAAAGATATGACCTGAACCATTTATGTACAGTGCCTTAAATCCCATAGCAGTTAGACACTCTTGAAAGGAGTATTCCATGGTCCACTGAATTTCCCATTCGGGAGTTTTTGCTTACCATTTGAACAAACCTAGTACCAACCGGTTTCCGCTTGTAAATGGTAAACATGCAACCACTCACTCTTTACAAGAGTCCATCACCCATTGCTCTTTCGGCTCGGCCCAGAAGCCAAGGGAGAGGTGCTGGGAACGAGATTGGCTCTTCAAGATTTCGTCTTATTTTGTTTTGTTTGTTTGTTTTTTTGTTTACTTCGACAGACGGTAACAGGAGCCCATTAATGGGCTCCTGACGGTAAAAGGAGAGAAAAGGGGGACGACGTACAGCCAATCAGATCACGCCTCTTCCTCGACGTTGTTGGGCATTTTAGTTTGGAAGATAGAACGTGACGCACACAATTATGCCCAAGAACGAGTTTCCCCAAAGCAAAACGCAACGACTTCTATTCGAAGAAAGATCTCAAATATTGTTGTCATGCGTTTGAAGAAATATACGAATCCATTCTTACGCCCACGTATTTCCAGTCCGATTTTATGTTTTTGTCAACTTGGTATGAAATATTAATATGAAAATGCGTACTTGAAACACCGCTTGAATTAGTATTAAATGAATTACTTTGACAGGTCAGCGTTAGCGGTCCTTAAAAAAGCGGGTGGCTAACGAGCCAGAATTTTGCACACATGAAATTTGAATGATTTTTTTTTTGACAGGAAATAATTAACTTTTGATCAAAAGTAAGAGAATTTTTCTCCTTTCAATATTACGTATAAATCTCAGCCGGTAATTATTATCATTGTTACAAACTTCCTTTCTTTCACAGATTACGTTAGCTCGATATTAAAGATAGCTCAGAAACTGGACTCTATGATGGGCCAATTAAATTTTCTCTATAAGAAAAGTTTCCATTCGGTCGAAGTGTTCGGCTTACTATTAATTATTAAAAAACGTTCTCAGATGTGCATACAGCTGAAAGTACAAATAAATCGTGTTCTTTTTTATTGTTTGCATACGGTTATTCTTGAAAAAAAGCTTCAACGACACACAGTCTAGAGGAGAGATTTATTCCGTTTTTAGGATCAATCTCCCATTTTTCAAATTAAAAATACTGTAGCAGTAGAACGGAGATCTAAATTTTGTTGTCAACTTCTAAAAAAAACACTTTTGAACGATGAGGAAACAGATAAAATATCAAATTTATGTCATTGACTCCGATCAAGAGAAAATGATTTCTCTTGTTCCAATAAAAAAGAACTTTCTACAATGATTGGCTGAAAATAGATATGCTAGCATAGATAATTAAAGTTTATTCCGTTGATTCAAAACATCAGTCCTCTGTGCTACATATAAGCGTTCGTTTTGAGTCACTGTTGTTGGTAATACGTTGAAATGATATCGACTCGTAAAATTCGTAAATAAAGTGGGTCAATTTATAACGAGTTTGACTGAGTCAAGTTAGTTCGTTTCCTTCTTGTTCACCGGATAGTTCTAGACCTTGTGATTTATCAAGACCTCGCCAGCTTTCATAACTCATTGTAATCTAAAAATTGAAATTGACGTCTTCAAATATAAAGAAGGCAAATTTGCTGTGGTTTTTTTTTTCAAGTGACTGCAAAGGATTGTCATATGTTAGTTTGAGTAGCCTTTTTTAAAAATTGTTATGCATCAAGAGAGAATCGCATCATGACATCGTACTATGGGACATACTATAGCATTTACATAGAGCATTTACGAATATTTTTGTAAAAGAGAAAAAAAAAAACATCTGTCTCTTTTCGCAAGCCCGGTATAAAACACAAAACACAAATGTTTGCAGCACCCGATAGAAAAAACTTGTCCACAGAAATTGTCGATACAGGATGTGCGAAGGCCAGCCGCTAACCCTTCTAGTTATATAAAGCAACATGAAAAAAAAAATCTTGTATATATTGAGCTAAAACTGCTGTACTTGCTTGCTTAGTCCGTTATACCACGGTATCGCTAGCTTAAATAATGAATATCGACCCTCAACGAATGTTCATACCTTGTAACGAGCCCAAGTTTCCAAACTGTTGTTTCGCGATTTGTCATGCTGGGAGATATTTTCGCCGAGTTTCATTCTGTGCAAAGAATCGACAAAATTTTCTTCTTGGAGTGCCAAAGCGCGACCATCTTGTCTAGAGAATCTGCTACTCTCTAATGATAATTCTTTCTTCTCCGCCATGAAGTTTGCTGGCAATCGACGACCTTCAAAGCCTTTTTTTTCGAAAGATCCTTCGTTAGTTGATCAGGAAAAGGGAGTTCCTTGTGAAGCGATCGTGCCCGGTTAAAAATGTAAACTCCGTCAGTTAAGAATGACCACAGTTTTCCACAGCTGCTTAGTTAGTGATAGGTGCATTAATATATGACTTGAATGGGAGAAGTCCTTTTTAGGTATACGGTGTTACTTCTTTTGAAATTTACGAGAAAGAGCTACACAGAATTTAGCCCTGTGTGTTCAGTCAGATATATCGGCTTGCGATATCAACTTATCTCGAAACTTGGCGCTCTTGATAGATCTTCATTTCATTCGTAAAATTGACGAGAAATGTGTTTATCTTCAACTCAAAGCTCTTTGCTCTTCGACTTTACGGTTCTCACACCTCACTGATGAATCTCAAGTTTTGAAGACAGCATCTTTTGAAAATTGTCTAACACTTGGGAAAGATTTTTATCTATCGTTGCTTACCGTCGTGGCTATATTATATAACTTTGAAACGCAGTTGTGGTAGCTATATTTTCGAAACTGGTTGGAAACAGCTGAGCAAATCTTCCGTCAGCGAAATGTATTACATGTCAAAAACCCGGCTGAAAGAATCAATTCGCAACTCCTGTTCCTCAACTTATGATAATTGAAGTTCTTTTAATGTAAATTAAAAATTGGTACGGATATCCGAGTCGCTTAAAAATAGTAGCTTTTTCCTGTCAAAACAGGTGTTGTTTTCTCTAAATGTAATATGCAGTGATTCTTTTTAAAATGAGAACCGAAAATAAGTAAGCGTTTTATTCAAGATTTGCGTTTTCTCTGAATGAAATATTTGAAAGCAGATTTTTTACCTCGAGTATTTAAACATCGCTAAACCACTTAGCACAAGCCTATTCTCATTTAAATTATTACATGGCACTTGTACGCTTTCTCTCTTTCTTTATGAACATGACAGAAAGTTTGATATGTCATGATTATCGTAAATCCCGCTCACAAACCTCAGCCGAATTTATGAAAATTTCGTGGGCTTGTGAACGCCACTAGACGTTTGTATCCCGGGGCTGGCTTTCAAGTGAGAATAAAAAGCGTGTGAAAAAAAAAGAGTAAAATAATGA
>NC_090874.1:54384596-54402096 GCF_036669935.1 Montipora foliosa | reverse complement strand
TTTTAGCTTACTACGCATGCGCTGCATTTAGCTGGGTTCTTTCGATAACAAAGAAAAATCTGCGAATTGCGGAGTTCTTTGCATCGTTACCTTTTCTATCATACATTTCTCATTAAAGAATAAAACAATCAAAACACTTTTTTCAATTATGAGGAAAAACGGTGAAGATAGCGGTAGCATTGAGCAAATAAAAATGTTGTGTTAGCAAGAGCATGCGCGAAAACTGTGATCGGCCACCTTTTATTAACTGAGATGAAAGAGCTACCATGCAAGAACTTTTTTTTTATCTTTTCACTTTGGTTTTTCTTTCCTTTCCTTTTTACAGCTGTTTTTAACGCTGCTATTTTCTTTGTTCGCACAAAACCCTCTGCCTTAGGAAACGTTTCGTCCCTTATGTTGAACGTAAGCTGTCGTTACTTATAAATTCCTTTTATGTGATTGGCCAAATAATAAGCCCTTTCCCGCGCTATGTAATTTGAAGCCCATGAGTAGGGGCCTCCCTATACAATATATCCTTCAGGAGACTTTTGCGTTTATCTTTCTATTTTTAGAAAGGAGTCTCACATTTACATCAGTTTCATTTTATATCAATTTAGATAAGAGAAGGGGAGGGGGGAGAGGGATATAGAGAGAGATACCATGGTCCCTGGCGTGGGGTGGTGGGGGCTATAGAAGATACCATGGGCCCCTGGCATGGGGCGGTGGGGCTATAGGGATATAGAGGATACCATGGACCGCAGGCATGGGGTGGTGGGGATATTAAAAGATACCATGGGCCTCTGACATGGGGTGATGGAGCTATAGAAGATACAATGAGCCTCTGGCATGGGGTGGTGGGGCTATAGAAGATACCATGGATCTGTACCATGGGGTAGTGGGGCTATAGTAGATAGATACCATGGGGTGGTTAGGCGGTAGCAGGATGAAGGGAGGGGGGGGTTGTAGTGGAGACAGTGGGTATGAAGTCTAGGGTAGCTGGCTATAGAAAGTGGCAGTCACCTCAATCACTTCTGGTGTGTCCCTAGTATGTTTTGTTTTTTTACTATTTCCCTTGTCATAGCTGAAGTCCATCATACCCGGCCCGTTATTTGCCACTTATTTTTATCTACCTCGTTCTTCAAACGATACTGCTAAAAGAACATATAATAGTGAGGGCCAGGTACTCTGTGGCTACTCCCTGTCACCTGTATACATACCTGCACTGGTGTCTCATGCCCAAACAATGTCACATGTTCAGTATCTGAAGCCTTTTATACCAAGCCATACCAATCACCAATCAGAATACAAGAAAGACAGTGTCACAATAACTGTATATTCAGCTGTATTGTACCAAACCTTGCCACTGCAAATCAAATTGCTTGTGGAAGGATATATGTAACTATTTCCTATGACACGGTAGACAAAACTTTCTCACTTTTTGCTTGTCACTCAGTTGTATTTTGTTTGCATATACATGTACAGTATGTGAGCCTTGACAAAACAAATTCAATTGTCTTGTGGGGTATTCCTTGTGGTGTGCAGAGTAATTATGTAAAAAAAATGTGTTCTGCTTATATTTGGTATCCCGAGCAAATCTCTACAAAAATAAGTGCTTGAACACATTTTCTAATTTGAGCAAAACTACACATTTGGACACAATCGCTATTCTGAGCAAATCCCTGCAAAAGTCGTTTGAACAGTTTGCAATTCCGAGCAAACAGGTACAAAAATTAATATTTGGTCGCTTTTACTCACCTCGTAAAAAGGTGCAATGATGACAGTTTGATCAATTTTACAACTTCAGGGAAAGTACTTGCAAAATTTTAGTTACTACCCCTCCAAATATAAAAAAAAACCATGTTATCCCTACTTTTACCTACAACAGCAAATTTAAGACAAATGTGGCATTTACGAGCGTTGCCTTGGGAAGAAAAACTGTGGAAAATGTGATGTTTAAGTTTGCTTCTCAACAAATTTAAGCAAACGTGCACAAACGTAGCATTTGTCATGCATTTGCTGCACATTTGCTATATCTGAAAATCCGTTTTTTCCTCCAGAGCTATACACGTCCTACAAGTTTGCTTTTCATTCTTCTTTTCAAAGTGTGTAAAAACTCCATGCTAAATGCCGCGACAAAAAAGAAATAGAGCCTGCTGATAATTGTCTTTTCCTCCCTCGATTTCTCCCACTGCATATGAATGAAGAGAAAAACTGAATCCAGCCATCACAGCTGACTTTAAACTTGTATAACCCGTCACATGCAAGCATGTCTTTTCAGCGTAAGATAGAGAGAGAATGTGTGTGTGTGTTTTCTCCGTGTAGAAGAAAGCAAAGAAACGGTAGCCCTGTCGACGGGAAAAAAAGTGTTCTGTTTCTTGAAAATCACCTCTAACTTAAAGCAAGCCGCGTTTCTCTTTTCATTTAGTTAAGCCAGACAACCTGACTTTTTTAAAGAATCATCCTTCCTTGCTCCTTAAAAGTGAAGTCATATGTGGCAACCGTTGAGAAATCGACCCGATACAATGGTTTTGATCTTAAACTTGTTACTCAGAAAAGTCGATTAAACTTACCGGAAGTCCAGTGAATGTTTGATTCGGGCAGTAACATGCAGCATAAAGCCGAGCCTCAGACTGTTGTCAGGAAGCCTTTAACATTTTCATCCAGAATCGACCTAGTGCTAATTTTCCTGACAAGCTCTCTGAAATTACGCGATACTAAGCAATACGTTGTAAAATAACGACACATTTTTAAAATGTTTGACGTGATGTATGACGTTAAATTTGACACAACGTGCGCGAGCCAACGTGTGCAGCGCCTCGCTTTCAAAAAAGACTTGTACCCAGTTTACTGTCCAGTCGGACCAAAAGTGAATACAGAGACGAACGATTCCTGTCAACCAGCCTTTCCTAGTTTCATTGTGGACAAATCTCATTAAACCTTTCTATCACGGTTAAGCAGTCATTTTGACGGGTGGGTTTTAAAGGAATGGATAGTCAATGTCAACAAATTTTAGGTATTCGTTACAAAGGATTACACTATCTTTAGCTTGAAATATCTCTGCAGCGTTTTCAGTTTTCCATAAATTTGATTGTTTCTTTCCCGCAGACTGAAAATTACCGGGAAAAGATTACAAACAAATATTCGAAAAATGAACACGTTGCCAGGTAACTTCAAGCGAGAATTGATGCTTAAATCTTTTTTTATAGCACAGTCTTTTGCTATGAGCCTTCAAGGTAGGATTTGCCGAAAATTATTTGACATTGGATCCCATTCCTTTGCGGTTTTTCTACTTTTAAATCTTGATATGGTAGATTCAAAAAGATATTCCAAAAAAGAAAATTTCCGAAAAACAGGAATGCTTAGTTCACTTTCCGAAAACAACCTGTATTACTTCGTGTGAGGTAAGCTGAGCTGCCGTCATTCCATGTTTCGCGGTCTCTGCGGAATCAAGAGGTGTGGTCTACCTTGCTATCAATCACATAGAAGTCTCGCAGAGAGGCGAGGGTGCGTTATTTCTAGACGGTATGAAGTGGATAAGACTAACAGTGGCTTTATTTGAACTAATTTTTGTTGTTTCTAAAACAGTTAGTACAGAGAAAGTAGGGCTTAAGCTTGATGGGGATGATTTTGTGTCGTACAAGTTAAGCGGATATCGCTGGAAGATAATTCGCGCAAAGGACAAGGTTAAGATCAAGTTTGATTTTAAAACTATTCATCCAGACGGCGTGTTGCTATATATTGGGAGAAAGGACGTACTGGCAGACTTTTTGATCGTTGATCTGATTCATGGAAAATTGAGGTAAGAAAATTGAGGTTTTGTGAGACCCATTGTATTTGTTGTGGCTTCTGCGCGATCTGCCTACTTGTAGCTTTAATTTGTCATCAGCATGCGCCTCTAAGATTTTCCGGATCACGGTGAAAATAGTCTAAGAATGCATTGAAAAGTTAAAACTAATAATTTGCCGGGTAGATCTCTCTCGAGAACTACACTCACAAAGTTGAAGGAACCATTTGCCTCTTCATGATATTGATACAAATGTATCTAGCAAGGTCAACGAAAGATGTAAACACCTTGTGTAATTTCTAATCTTACTTTTGGCTTTCTACGATACCCTTGGATATCGTAGCAACACACAAATATTTCGTGCGTGGATAGTATTTTAGTTCTAACCTCCTTGTTTAAAAAGCAAAATATCCAATTGGCTGGGCTCAATCTGTAGCTGTCAAAGGCAAACAAGCTTCCCTTGAATTTTCCCTTCTTTTTGCGACAGGGTAAATTACTGCTTTATTTTATGGCAATCACAACTTCGTTATTAACTCTAACAGTTCCTTTGTAGTTTTTACATCCCCGTACTAGCAGTAAAATTTATTGTTTGAGAGTTTTTTGGTCACAGTCCATATTCCATATAATTGTAATAACAACAAGATCGTCGTAGGAGGCGATATAACCCCTATATGTTAAAAATTTACAGCTTTGGTATTTTGTCCAGCTGTAGTCCCTAATTATAAAGAGCAACTTTTCAAAGCGTAACCAATTTGCGGGTTACCAAGAAAGCTCTTTTTGCTTCACTTGATTGGACTTAAACTCACACGGCATAAATGAACCACATATCAATTTGATATTTGCGACTCAACTAAACGAAATCCTACGACGGCGACTTTGTCAGGAACCCAGAATGCGACGAAATATCCCCTATGGCGTTTATATCTCCGCCAAAATTCAACATCGGAATATTTGAGTTCCAAATCTTGATTTCGAACGCAACATTTATTTAATTAAACTACTGAGTTTGACTGAAATTTATTATTCAAAGTTTCATATTCATTCTCAATAATAATAATAATTATTATTCAGTTTTATATTTGTCATCGAAGTTTCGAATTGACATCGAAGTGGAAAATACACAGCAACAATTTATACAAACCATTAGCACTACGTTTCCGATATACGTAATTTATCAGTGATTTTTGGCATACATGTGAAGATTTTCGTCCACTCCCCAAATAGGCTGGCACATGGCACTTTTGTCATGCCAGGGGCACCCAACGGAGGTGTTCCGCAGGTGTGTATCTGCTGGCTGCGAAAAAGAAGTATTGGGAAGTCGCTGGGGAAAATATTTTTATCGTGCTGGCAAATTGTTTTCAATCTGCTGGCGTTCCCGCCTCTCCTGGGAGAAATTTTTATTTGAGGGCCATTTGTAGTTAATAAACCCTCCGATTCTGCCCTCCCCTACCCCGACCCCCATCCTCTTGAAGGGTAAATCCGAGGCCTGTTACCACGCCCATTTGGGTGTACGATGCATTCCCCTGTCATGCTAATCATGATTGTGATGTATACTGCATAACTGGCGGGATTATTTGAACACGCGCGCGAGTAACGTTGTGCTTTGGCCGCGAGTGGCATGGTGACAAGTAGTTTAAATGTCGCAAACTATTTTTAGGAAGGGGTGTTGTATTTGCAACCTTTTCTAGCTTGTCTATTAAAGTTTACCCTCTCAATACAGTTCTTTATTTTATAACAACAATAAAAGCAAGATGACACACGCTAACACCAACCCGGTGTGGCCAACACATCACGCATGCACCGATCTCTTAACGTGATCGACCTTCCCACACTCTTGTTTTGGGAGAACAGTTTTGCTGCTCCCAACCCAGCTTACCACATGTATGGCATGTGAAGCTGCCACTTAAAGGGGTGCTAAAGCTAAACACACCCGCCTGGTATGTTAGCTACGCCATTCTGATGAGACCCAAAAGGCCCAAACAGCTGTCCATGGCTGCTTATTGACCGGGTGAAATGGTTGTGCGCATGCGTGATGTGTTGGCCACACCGGGTTGGTGTTAGCGTGCGTCATCTTGCTTTTATTGTCGCTTTATTTTATGGCTTTTTTCCCGAATTTTTACAACAGGGTCTTTGTAAATCTTGGTGACAACAACCTCAAACGAAAAGGTGATCTGTTGGTTGAAAGCAGTTTCGCGGATAATAAATGGCACAAGATCCATTTGAATCTAAAGGGGCGACACCTACGTGTCAAAGTGCGAGGTAAAAGGTCCTACGTCATACTGAAAAGAAGGCACAGCCGACTGGATGCCACCGGGTACACTTACATTGGCGGGATGCCTAAGGTAACCCATGAGCTTCTACGGGGATATAAGCCATCGCAGAACTTTAAGGGATGTATTAGAGATGTCCTCATGTATGTTTTCGACGATGTTCCGTCCATTTTAGAGGATCGCTACGGTGGGGTCGTGGCGACAGGTTACCAAGAATACGGATCCCCAAAACGCGGTTGTCAAGAAGCTGACATCGCTTTACTAACCTTTGCACATCCTGGAGCCCATCTCAGGTTTCATTCCAGGGGTAACATACAGGTCAACGTGAAGATGTATTTCCGCACCTATGTTCCCAAGGGTACTTTGGTGTGGAAAGGTGCGTTTTGGGAGCGTGGCCCTTTCATGTGTGTCGATTTGGTGGGAGGAAATTTGGTTTTGAAGTTTAGGATAGTTAAGCACGGCCAGGTCATTAAGTTGGAAAAAGGAAAGCGTTGGAATGACGGAAATTGGCATTATCTAGCTGTCGTTGTTAACGAATCTGTGGCGATACTGAAAGTGGATAGTCAGCCCAAGCTGGCTCACTTTAATCCCGAGCTAAAGAAAGCTGGAGCAACACGCACTCCCCTAATAATTGGTCGCGCTGGGCCAGATTTAAGAGATTTTGTGGGTTGTATACGCGATTTACGAGTCGATGACAAGATAGTTGGTTTGCGCCGATCAAGGAGCAATTATTTGAAAGTGATCAGTGGTTGCGATCTTCGCAGTAACTGTTTTCCAAATCCTTGTCATAATCATGGCGAGTGTATTCAGGTGAATACGGGTGGAGTCAATTGTAATTGTGAAAGGACCTTTCATGGTGGAGCCTTTTGTGAAAAGCCCACTTATCGGAAGACATGCCAAGAGTACAAGAATCTAGGCCTTGCTCAGGAAGCCCACTGTAAGGTAGACCCCGACGGAGAGGGTCCTGTGGCACCTTTTGTTGTCCGTTGCAACGCGACAGCGGATCAAGACGACGCAGTAACTATTGTCAGTCACAGTGATGCAGTTGCATCACGAAAGGTTTCCCAGGCCAACTATATCGGGCAAAGAGAATATTATCATCATTACAAGTACCCAGCCACCCGTAAACAAATAAAAGGCTTGGTTTCACAAAGTAAGTGGTGCCGCCAGTTCGTGCGATTCAAGTGTTATGCTTCTAAACTCCTCCCAGCCGGCCATCCGACAGTGCGTTGGATGGGACTTGGGCACGACACAGTGATATCAGACCACTGGCCAGGTGCGCCCGCAGGCAGTAACAAATGCGCTTGCGGAGTGAACGGAACATGCGCAGATCCCAGCTTACCTTGCAACTGTGACATTGGAGACAAGACTTGGAGGGAGGATGAAGGTAATCTGTAATTTAGCGGTGCGCATCGTTCAGCAGCATGTCGCTGAAGAGCCTACGTACTTCATGTATCCCTTAATATAGTCGACACAAAGTACTTAATATTAAAAGAGCTTGAGATCAATAAAAAGTAGTTTTGTTACATTCGTTAAAAGATTTTTCTTTTTGCTATATAGCTTTTCGTAGGAACTTTTGGTATTTTCTTTAACAGGAATAGAGTTCAAAACACTATAAAATCTGAACGTCGCAAGAGAGTTTCGATGTTGATTTAGAAGACATACACAGGGTACGTCTTGCACGTATTAAAGCTACGTTGGGTTTGTTCAGCCCCATCTATTTCTAAGAAGGTATAACTTGAGTTGTTGTTAGCTAATTTCCTACTGAGTGAGGTTGCTAATGGTGGACATAATAACCTAAAACAACCCTAACGTCACGCGACCTAATTCTTAGATTTCGTTGTTGTCTTTAAAGGTTACGTCACGGAGAAGGCCAACCTACCAGTTACCCTGGTGATTTTTCCAAAGTCAACTGCTACCCAATCAGAAATCACTGTCGGACCCCTGGAATGTTTTGGCACATTGACAAATTTTTCTAATATCAAGGAGACACTGAGCTTTTATCGAAAAGTAACTCGCTTTTTCCGCACCTCGTGTTGTGCAGTCAACACAAAGACCCTTCAAAGCCTTGGGCGTCATACACCACGAACAAAAATGACGCCTGCTCTTGGTACAAATCTTCAGGTATTGACGTCGCCTTCACCATATTTACCTTCTACAGATTCAATCCTTCCCTTCGCAACGAAAAGCTCATCCGATGCGCGGACAAAAAGGAATCCGGCGCTTGCTGTAAATCTCCAGAAAACGTCGACAACTGCATTTACTTCGTCTTCACTTTCTTTATCTTCAACAAATTCGATTGCTCTTTCAGGGACTAAACCCGCGTCTGACGTTCGCGATAACGGCGTCAGTGAAGATCCACCGTCCAAAAACACACAGCTTGTGCAGTTTGCAACGAAGGAAGTTGGTGCCTTGGTCGACTTGACGACCCCTCCTCCAAAGGTTGATCTCGTAACTCCGGTCGAAAGCTTTCAAACTCCGACAGCGCGGCCGAAAGAGACGCTTGTTCTCGCTACGACAGTCCATGAATCTTCGACCTCAGGAGAGAAAAGTACGAAGTTAATAGTGCTTACAGAAACCACTTCCGATCTCCGCGGTAATACTAACGTTGTTGGTTTAGTTGTTGGGAACAAAACTGACATGTTAGGCCGCGCAAATGATGTTTTCACTTACCCGGGCACCCAACAAGGAAACTCTCAAGAACGAGTGGTTGTCCAAGTTCCGTGGCAATTACTGCTGATTTTCGTGATTCTGGCTGTCTTTGCCATAATGTCCACAATTGCATTAGCTTGTTTCATAAAGGAAAGAAGGCGCGGGATTTGCGGTGGACGGCGTCTCTGTAGGAGAAAACAGTCGAACACGAGAAGAGGAGATGAACTGAACGCTGGTTTCCCAGAATTCCATCTGCGGTCTCGATCCGGCGAGGTCCACTTGTCTGATTACCGTCAATCAATTCAAGCTGGCGTCTACAACGTGAGAACGGGAAGTGCGTTTGGTCGCTATGACAAGGTATGGATTAATAAGCACTTATTGACTGGCTCCAAGGGAAACCCCTGAGGGTCTCCGGGCAACAAAACTCACTGTTTTCTGTGGGGCTAGTAATTAAGTGTTTGATAGTTAATGCTCTTGTTTTTCTACCATTTTAAACTTAATCATAAAAATAATCACGTCAGCGGAAAAACCCTTGCAACGGGCAAAAAGACATCTTAAAATTATAGCTCGAGCCCCATACTAGATCTATAAACCTACGACCTCAGTACCCCGGTTATAAACGCTCTATCCGTGGAACACAATAACTCCTGGGAAATTTCGGAGTACGCTTATATAACTCGATTCCTTTTAGGCAGTTTCCTCCTGGTCTGAACGCTCGACAATGTCATGTGCCTCAAACTACGTGATTGCAAAATGTAATTTGTGATAATCCTGATTAACATGAATTGATATTTTGCCGTCACGTAGCAGAGGCCTGGTTGTGAGCGGCAGGCGCTTGGAGTGCCACGTGATCGTAGTTTGTATTTGGCGATCGTTTAGCGAGTGAGGCATTCTACGGTCAGCCTTCGCCGCGTGCACAAGTCTTGTTTCGTTTTTTGTCCTATCGATCTAATGTAGTGGTTAATGCCTCCGTTATATGATAGCGTTCATTTACATTGTAAGTCGTGTCTTTCAATTAGAATTCCCTAGAACCCATCGGGTCGCACCATTGCCTTGGTCGGGGCTACACGTTGCCCGCTTTTTTCCACCTGCCGGTTTTCAGGGGTTTTCGTGTCCGGCTCTGGGTCTCTTTATTTTAGAATTGGTGTATGGATACTTTTGTACCTATTCCAATGCTTAATAAACTGCACGGTGGCTTGGCTGGCCAACACGCCCATATATCACCTGGCTTGAATGTCCAGTTGAGTGTCAACCAGGGACTCCTTTCGCACGTAGCCAAGCAACCAGATAATCATCTTTAGTATGTAACAGTGGATAGCGTTGAACGCGCCCGCTGATTGGCTACTCAAACGCCGGATATCCTTTGCTATTCACCTCCGAACGATTCGGGCGAACTTTGCGTCAGCTAGATAGTGAAGGAAACTCTCAGCCAGCCGACTTTGTGTCATTGTTTCCAAGCCATCAAAGAACTTCGTGAATCTCTAGTAACCGCTTTCCAAACCGGTCAAAACAGTTTTTTTTTCTTAACATGCGATAAGTCGAACCAGCGGAAAGTTTCTCGTGAACAAGTTGGTTATAATTCCGTGTCCACGTACACTAAATGAAAAATCCCCTTAAAATTCATTATGCAATACAGTACTCAACGTCAGTACTCAACGTCATTTTACGTCTAGTGACTAGTATTAACTTCTAGTTATGTGTAATAACGGCTGGTGATGTGTACTAAGGTCTAATGACGAGTAGTAACGACAAGTAACGCGTAATAACGGCAAGTGATGTGTAGTAACGTCTAGTGACGAGTAGTAACTGCTAGTAACGTGTAATAACGGGTAGTGGTGTGGAGTTATGTCGATCTACGTACAGTAATGGCTAACAACGTTGGATAACACCTTGTGATTGGAAGTAACGTTAAGTTACGATTGATCGTGTAAGACTATATAAAGTAACTAGTATTGATGCATAGTGTTGGCAAGTGACGTTGAGTATTGTTTTGCATAGGGAATTGTATGTGGATTTTTCATTTAGTGTACTTGGACACGGAATTATAACATGTTCTTCTCCAGTCTTCCCCCAGTTCCTGTCCTCATCCAGCCAGCACGGATTGAAATGCTAAAAATATTTAAAGTTTCCTGGTCAGCGAAAGCCTGAGTATGAACATTAAAAACGTGTCAGTTGCAGCTGAATTTCCACTGCGGAACAGATATTTGACAAAACACCTTTGTTGCTGGGTGCCCCTGCAAATCGATCTGCTACCAACTAGCTCAGTTGCTAGAGAATTGCATCGGCCGCGTCACGGATTCGAATCCCGTTGGAGTCACATGAATTTTTCAGTTGTTTAAAAAAGAGACAATAGCTTAAATTGTAAAGCCAAGTGCGCAGATCTCTTTTCTCATTTGTCTAATTAAATCCTTGTACTTCCTTTCTGCAGTATGATCATGATAGCAAGCCATGACCAGAGAAGGAAAGGCTGTGTTGTGGCCACAAAAAAAATCAGTATCTTGAATAGCTCACAGGAGGATCTAAAATTGAAGGGTTGTATGTTTTGCGTTGCGTTTTGTAATTTTATCGATAAATGCAGGAGAGCCCCACGCGAGTTGTCTTTTCTAAGGTCTTGAACCAAAAAATAACTCTAAATCACAGGAAATAACCGTAATAAAGTCAAGCCAGTCTAAAGTATTTTCAAAGAAAGTGTTTGTATCCGAAACAAATAAGTTTTAAAATCGCCTTTTTTTCAAATTTCGCGGGCGCCGCCATCTTGAATAATTGTCGCGTCACAATTTTTCAAGATGGCTGCGCCCGCGAAAATTGAAAGTGAATATAAGCAATTTTAAAATTCACTTTTCTTGATATTAACACTGTTTTAAAAACAATTTTAGAACAAATTTGTTTGTATACATGATTTCCTTTGGTTTAAATTTATTCTGTAGTAAGAGTGGACGTTCCCTTTAAATCCACTAAACACTGCTTTTTTCAACTTTTACTGTTGAACTTGAAGTGTTATTCAAGATTGGAATATAGGAGAGTTGAACATTTGTGCATTTGTCCGAAGTTAACCGTCATTTTCATGGGCCCAAGTTCCCAAACCATAGTTCTTTTTATTTCGAGAATAAATTACTAAAACCAATTAAAATAAATTGACTAAATCAATTTATGCGCTTCGTTCATTGATTGGATAAGCTAATATTACGGAACCAGCTGTTCATAGATTTTACTCTGGCGTTGGTTGTTCATTCATCAAAAAGTGAGACCGTCTGTAACTTTATGATTGCAATAATCTAAATTCTTTAGCGACTTTGTTGAAAGCAAGACTTATTTGCATGGATAAAATATAAATTAAATCTTGTCAACTATATCAAATGAAACCATTCCGAGCTTCATTATGGAAGAAAAGAGAATTAAAAACTCGGTAGTGTCCATTCTACTGACGAAAATGCATTGTATTGTTTTCCTCCCGGTAACCGGGCTGAAGTATTCATATGGCAAAATTTCCAGCCCGCTTACCGAGATCCCGGTTGGAAAAACCGAGAGAGATCTCGGCAACCGAGCCAGCCCGCTCTCTCATATGAACACATCGAATTTTTTTACAAAGGATTTAGGGGTGAGGCGAGGTCTCGGAAACCGGGCTCATACGAAGAGGCCCTAAGTGCGATGGTCTTGATTAGCATTTCTCTATGCTTCCCTTGGTGATTAAATCAGCCAATCGGAGACTGAAGCAAAGCCCATTGTGACTTGCGTGCGTTTGTTCACTTGGCGTTGTGAGTGGGTTAAAATAACTGAATGCGTCAATTATCATTAGCCCAGGTAGTTAAGTTTGGTTAAGTTAGCAACTGTTGGTGATAACGGGCGCTTTCTATTTCACAAGAATTTGAAAAATGTCGAAAGTTCCATGTGTCCCACACAAACCCGACCCAAGCCTCCTAGCATTCGCGCCACGAGTGCTCAACGATTTGGTCAAGTGGAAAGAGTTTTTCGGAAGGTCCGCTAGTCGGTTAGTGCGCGGCCTTGGTGCAAGAGGTCCAGAGTTCGATTCCCGGATCTCGCATCCTTGTTTCGACTTCTTTCCTTTCCGTGTAGCTAAGTAGCTTTAAATACCCGTAAAACGGAGCACTGATGGAGAGGGGGGAGTAAAATGAGCGCACCGTCGACCTCAGGTTTGTCAGTTGAATTACTGTTACGAGTTATCGACGTTAAATATGGTTACTTTACTTTTTTTTTTTACTTTTTAACCACCAATGTAGGTAAGTCCAAATATTTTCATCTTGTCTTCCAACCGTGATTTCCAGAATTTTTGTCGGAATGGAATTCTCTTAAAGTAAAATGTCGACAGGGACCTTCTCTCATGATACGACAAGACCGCACCCATTCCCGAGTATGGCCATCCCAGACATTCACGAATGAATAAACGAGTTAAATTAATGAGCTATGGAAGAGGATGCGTTATTCCTGCGAAAACACCTCCGGTTTAGCGGATTATGCGGCAATTATCTTACGGCTTCATGATATTCGTTATCTATGGAGGTATATCTATGACAAAATTCAATGATCAGTATTTGAAATAGAATCGTCCAAATCAAGAATGCATCAATCCAAAGCTGAATGGCAACAAGCCGATTCTGCAAATGGCCATCACGGAAAGAGGAATAACGTAGAGAGGCATAACGCAAATAGCCATAACGTAAAGAGCCAAAACGCAATTGGGCATCACGCAACTAGCCATAACGCGAATAGGCATCACGCAAAAAGGCATGAGGCAAAGACGAATAACGCAAATGGCTATAGCGCAAAAAGGATAACGCAATGAGGCATAACGCAGAGCCATAACGCAGAGGCATAACTTAAACAGGAGGAAAAAGTTCGATAGCGGTTATATGTTCTTTCCCTTGAACAATCAATTGACGTTTTGTTTAGAGCTGAAATTATTTACGGAATACACAGCTAGTCTCCATTCTTCAAAGGGCCTTTGCGTTATGACTATTTTACGTTATGCGTTTTTGCTCTTTTCCTCTTTATGCCTCTTTGCGTTGCGCCTTTTTGCGCTATGGCTGTTTGCGTTATGGCTTTTTGCGTTATGCCTCTCTGCGTTATGCCTCTTTTCGTGATGGCCATTTGCAGAATCGGCTTGTTGCCATTCAGCTTTGGATTGATGCATTCATGATTTAGACGATTTTATTTCAAATACTGATCATTGAATTTTGTCATAGACATACCTCCATAGTTATCGACTATATTTTCGATAGTTATGGAAGTTTCCAACTTTCTGTTCTTATAAAAGGGTGATAAATAAAACGCCGTTGATCAGTTATATCACGCAGTATTTACAGAAAGAAGTAATTTAATTTATCCATTTGCCGTTCAATTAATTTCCCACGAGAAAGGAAAGGTATCACTCGCATATTGAGCAGGGCCTGGACGCGTATAGTTGATCGTTCCAAAATTTTGCCAATACCATAACGCTGGCATCGCACTGTGGAAGCATTTTTTCTGTAAGAAGTGATCTAAGTTGGAACAGAAAATGATGGATCTTCAATCCGAGGGAAAACGTCTCGGGGAATCGCCAGCTGCCGGGATCAGATCTGGCCCGGACCAAGATTTCAACAAGGAGAAGTTTCGAACACAAGAAATATCTGCCGAAGAAGAGGAATTTATCCAAACACACTACAGCCCAAGAGGTGTTATATTTTTGTATTATAAGGGAGAAGCATCGTCGGAGGTTGATAAACATTTTAGCCGGAGTTTGGCGGAACTCTGTTGCTTGTCTGAAGAGGATGAGATTCAGGACATTAGCGCGGAAAGTAGCATCCAAGGTGCAGTTGACCGACATCCTTCTAGTTTCATCTTGCGTTGATTTCCAAATGTATACTTTTACTCTCACTGGTTATTTAAAGTCGGTCATGCAGTAAAATTATTTGTGAACAAAAGATCATTTGGTCGGACTAAATGAAGTTGAAATTTACATTTCCAGGTTACCTGTTTAATTATGCACAAATTCATACAAATACATGCCGGAGAAATGTATTGTAGATTTAATTGGCTAAAATCTTAAAGAAAGAGCTGACATAAGTATTGAAAAAATGCCTCTAAACATATACACTTGGGAAATAGAATACTTCTACAAGAAAGTGGATGACGTGATTTTTTTTTTCTTGACAGAATGTTAAATGTTTAATTTTTATATTGGTTTAATTTAGGGGGCAGCCAAAACGAGGGGGCGGGGCTGGGGCCGGGCCGGGGCCGGGGCCGGGGCCGGGGCCGGGGCCGGGGCCGGGGCCGGGGCCGGAGTCGGTGTGGTTTTTTTTTCAATTTTTTTTCTTTCAATTTTTGTCTTTATTCTCCTGTACTGTTATTTTCGAATGTTTGGCATCTTTCCTTCATTTATGGTGGAAATTAGTCAAAAAAATAAGGAACACCCGGAAACTCTTAGTTTGTTTTTCGAAATTTAGAGAATTTCCGACTGAAATTGGAGTATTTGTGGGGAATATACGCTAACTCCTAGAGACACTGAAGACTCGCTTAGCTCCACATTTTAAAACCACATTTTAATGTTTACTTCGTAAAAACCTTCTGCGCAATGCAATTAAAACGAAACAAAACATAGTCACTGTTCCACGATGGTCGTCACGCAAAGTTCTCATGTGCTTGTTTTCGCAAAATTGTTGTCAATGTCGTTGTGTTTTTATCGTAAAATTGGATTCGATCCCTTGACATCCGAATAGAATTGGCTAGCAAGTTCGTGTGCGAGTCTGACTTTACTACAAACCGTTTGTAGTAAAGTCAGACGACAACATTGACAACAACACGAACAAACAAGCAAATGATAACGTTGCGTGATGACCATACTCTTGGAACTGTTATTCTGTTGTTTTTTTTCAAATTAAAAATTACAATGCGATTTAAAGTGTGGAGCTCAGCGAGTCTTTAGTGTCTCTGTCAGTTGGCGTATATTCCATAAACTCCAATTACGGAAATTCTCTTAATATTCGCAAAACAACCGAATAGATGAGTTCACGCTCTTGAGTGCATTATGGGTAATCAGGGCAAGATTACGAGAAATTCAAAGGTTTGTAAGGAAGTTCAAAACGATGAAAAGCTAAGTACTCATGACATGCAATTTTGGGTCTTTCATTTTCCAAAACAGAAGATATGCGCTCAAAGGTGCGGCAGAATCAATTTGGAGAGAATGGTTATTGTAGAAATTAGGAGTTTCTGTCATACATTTCCTGTAATTCCAAAGGCACAAAATTACAGAGAATGTATGGAGACAAAAAAAGCAATATTTAGGAATTCCAAAGAACGAATACCAAGTCTAGTTCATCTCAGTTGTGAACATGAACTTATTTGTTTGGTTTATGAAGGCGAAAGTCTATAAAGTAGAGTCACGTACAGTATATTTTGCTTTGAATTTCCATACAAACCTTTGAATTTCCCGCCATGTTGCCCTGATCATTACCCATGATACAATCAAGAGCGTGAACTCGTCTATTCTCGGAAAGACAAAGTTAGATGCTCGCAAAAACCAACTTCGATTTTAAACAAAAAAGTCCGATTTACAAAAAAAATCTATGATGTCCTTAAGAGCATTCATAGCTTCCGTAGGTTCCTTAATTTTTTTTTTTTTTTTTTTGTACAATAAATGACGGACAGATGCCGGTCATTCGACAATAACCGTACAGGAAAATTGAACGAGAAAAATTAACAAAAATAAAAAAAATTGGAAAAGAGAAGACACCCCGACCCCGGCCCCACGTTTTGGCTACTACCAAGTTTGATTCGTTCTACGCTTTGTATTACCGCTATAGAGAGAAAATGGTGCTGAAAGTCGTCTTTGAATTGCAATCAAAGCCTCTTAACTGCTAAGGTGTCAAGGTATGGGCTAGGCTAGCTCAGTTCGGTAAATTGTGCATTCCTCGGACAATTATGTTCGCTGTCAGTGATTGCTCTAACATTGGAATCTAAAATAACCTAAAAAATACATTTTTTTGTGGTTCGTTACAAAAGACAAATCGTGATTCTACTTTTCTGTGTTCAGGTGAGCCAGCTCTGCCGATGCCTCAAAGGGAAGTTCCTGCTTCATTTTGGAATCCAACTCCTACGAGCCGTAGTCAACAAGTGGAAACTGTTTGCCATTGGCATAGTAACACCGTAGATATTGTTACAATCTCCAATTGCCATGGCAATGCGGTAAACAGCACTGCGGCAAACTGTCATGTTAATGGCTCGCAACTCTTTACTGGCCAATATGGAAGCTGCCAACAAAACCTGCCAAATCTGATTCGCGCAGTTCCTGTGTCACATGTTTCGCTTTCTGTAGGAGGCTTCTCCTTGGGGCCAAATCAGCAGCCCGCGCACTCCCCCCGCGCGCCCGTTCTTCCATACCCGTACCCACTGAAGGTTTTTGCACCGTATTATGATTCACAGGATTCGTTAAAGTTTGATCCTAGGTATAACCCTCTCCTTGTCCAACCGGAAGTAAAACCTCACCTTCCCACTGTGCCTGGGGAACCACGAGGAAAGCAACATGGAAGATGCGAGAATACAACCGGCGGTTTTTTGGGAGAGCCATATACCCGGAACGGAGAAAACTAGCACAATTCGATAATTACAAACATTATCTCAACGGAAGCAAATTACTTGCATGATATCTACCCTGGGTGGACGGCTGGACTGATGTGTGCCCGTGGTACTGTTATCCTGTACAGTGCAAATGGCGAAGGATTTAGCACTCCAACCGCCATTAAAATGAATGAATTTTCCCGCTTCAGTCCAGCCAGCTGCCCAGTCTTGATATTCAACCTTCATTCCGCGTGCACTCTGTAGT
>NC_090874.1:54377096-54379596 GCF_036669935.1 Montipora foliosa | reverse complement strand
AGGGTTTAAGTCTGGCCACAGACTAGAGGTAAGAACCAGAGATGTTTTTGTTTGCTCTCTACAGTAGACTCTACATAAACAATATTTCATGCATTGCATTCTGGCATGCAGCTCAGCTTGAGCTCACCATTGACTTGATGTGAGATGGTAAGATTTAAGCCCAGTGAATACACAAAATGACAAATAAAATCCAATTTGATTGAGGGGATTCATCAAAGGCTGGGCAAATTGGCCAGTTGTTAACATGACTAATGCCTTGTTGTTTCCACACACCACACTAGTCTTTCTTTTGCCAAAGAAAAATGCAAACCCCAATGACCTGTGCAAAGCCTTGACAAAGAGAAAGGCAGAACACTTGACTTTGGCGGGAGGGGTGAAGGGCTCTTGGAAAATTTTCTTAGGCAGCAGCCTTAAAACCCTTGCTGATTCAGTTCTTAACAGGAATTGAACCCACATTGTATGGCCTTCTGATTGCTCTACTTCTTCAACTAAGCTTGTTATTTCTAATTTACCAAATAAATTTAACTTTGTTATGTTTCTCATTATCATTTTTCAGACACAACATACCTTTAAAAAGGTTTATGATGAGAAGACCACCCAGAAAGTGCTTTTTGACAGTGTAGCATTTCCTGTGGTAGATGACCTTATTCATGGAAAAAATGGTTAGTGGAAAGGAATAGACAAAATTCTTAGCATCCAAATTCCTCTTTAGAACTCCTTCTACACTTCGAACACATCTTCCGCATGTGCTAAATTTTTGTAATAGTTATTCCTGAAAATATCTGCAAAAGTCTATTTAGTTAGTTAGAAATCTCAATATTTTACGGAAATTCTGAGGAAGCCTCTATAGATATATGACATTCACCAACTTCAGTGGAAAGGCATCAGGTTTCTTGTTGAAAACTGTGTCCTTTTCAAGGCTTTGATTCATGCAAGTTCTGTAGAGAACAGAAATACATGTGGTATTTTTCTAACCATGAAACAGTAATGAGATGATTACAGAGTGGGAACCTAGATGAAAGGAATGAAACACTGTTTGTACATGTACAAATGGTTTTGACCATTATATTTAGTTACAAATATTATTTCATTTTGTTTCCTACATGTATGTATTTCTCACACTGCAGGATTGATATTTACCTATGGTATCACTGGGTCTGGTAAAACTCATACCATGACTGGTTCACCAAGTGACAGTGGCTTGCTTCCACGATGTTTAGATGTTATATTTAATTCAATTGGAGAGTTGCAAGCATTCAAATATGTAAGTTCTTTCTTATTTTGTGTTACTTTTCTTGACATGACCTGGTTTTGATTTTGGTGTTTTTTTGGTTCTTGCAAGGTATTCAAGCCAGATAAAGCAAATGGCATTGAAATTCAAAGTGAGCATGAGGCTAAGCTGGAAAAGGAGAAACAAGACAGAGAAGCTGCTTTGCAGGCTCCACCTCCCACACCTGGCTCAAGAAATAGGTAAAGTTTATTCAGGGTGGTTTGCCATTCACTGGCACAATCATAAGTTACCATTATTTGTTACCAACAAATTACATTGTCTTTGTACACGTATAAAATGGTTTTTGAGAATCCTAGGTTATCTACTCATTATTTCATCATCGTCATCAGGTTTGCCATTCCATCTTGGTTTTATTGAGGAGAAGGGAAGGGAAAGGAAAAGCATGCGCGCGAGCAAGCAAGGAAAGTGTGAGGGAGAGGGAAAGTATATTTCCCCTCTATCCAATCCCCTCCTGTTATCCCTCCTTTAACGCCTGCCATGCAAGCTACTACCGGGTTGATGAAGGTCAGCAGATGGTATTAAACTGACGTTGCTTATTTTCAGGAATGCAGATAATGAATTTTCAGATGTAATAAGAGTACCAGAAACTGGAATCATTAATGAAGTAAGTCATAAGCTCTGTTTTAAAAAAAACTTGTTGATTTTGCAAGTGCCATTTGGACATACATGTGTACATTTGTACATGTACAAGGTTGCCAAGGGTTTGACCAGTATGGTGTCTTTTTGTTTCCAGGTGGATGATGACAACAGCTATGCAGTGTTTGTTTCTTATTTTGAAATTTATAACAACTATATATATGATCTTCTTGATGAGGCTCCAGTGGATCCTATTTGTCCAAAGTAAGTTAGAATAGACCTGTCACTCTGTAAGTCAGTGCAGATTCACTTTAAACTTCAACATTCCAGCCTTCCTTCCCAATCCCTCCCCATCAAGGTATCTCTGACATTTTGAACTTTTGAAGTTTGTATTGTTAAAAGTCCTGCTTTCTTACCCAAAAATAGTGTTCAAATGCCCTTCTATAATGGTAGTAGGAAAGTTTGCCCCCAAAGATTTGGTAATGATACCCAGCAGCTACTTGACATCAAATTTTCGACTTTGTAAAAGCCAAATTATGTCATTTTATTGAAACGTTTTCTATAGAAGTTTGTAGATACTGCAGAGCTTTTGCAGTCCTTTTCTTCATGAGTGGTTCACACACCTCTGCGAAG
>NC_090874.1:54362096-54374596 GCF_036669935.1 Montipora foliosa | reverse complement strand
GTGATGTTAAATTGCTTTTTGTGTTTGGTGTTATTAGGTTCGAATGGTTGTTTGTTTGAATCCTAATGCCGACGACTACGACGAGAGTGTGGTAAGATCAAAGTTTAAAGAAACCTATTAGATAAAACTGTGGATTTACATGTAAATACACTTTGCCTTTATTTCATCTCATTGCTTTGTTTGTCAGTACATTTTAATCATTTACTGTATTTATGCCATGTAGGAAGTAGAAACTCATCTAAGATGTGAAGTTGTCTAAAAGCAACTCTAACATCTGGTACAAACACAGTGTATTTGGCAAACATTTTACATCTGATTCATGACAGCAATATTTCAAGACTTTAATTAATATTTGTATTGAACAACTTTAATGTCTTTGGTATAAAAACTACCATTGCTTAATTTGACTTGTAGGTCCATATTATGCTGGTACTCCATGCACATGCATTTTCTGTGGGTTGTCAAAAGTATATGGCTGCCAGCAAAAATCACCAGCTGTTTTGTTGTCTTGCATTGGCCAGCCACTCTACTGCTATGTCAATTACATGTAGCCATAGATTCACCTCTTTTTTTTTTTAACAACATTC
Source organism: Montipora foliosa (assembly GCF_036669935.1). Lineage (NCBI taxonomy): Eukaryota > Metazoa > Cnidaria > Anthozoa > Scleractinia > Acroporidae > Montipora > Montipora foliosa. The sequence goes on along the minus strand of NC_090874.1, from coordinate 54,374,009 downwards.
GACTGCAAAACCTTCCGACATCCTTTGATTATAGGTGCAGTTTTGGAAAATCAAACAAATCAAATTATGCAGGAAGTACTTTAGCTTTTGACCCCTTGATTCACCTATAAAATATAAGTTATGCTTCTAAAAGTACATACTAGTTACATAATTATATATGTATATAATTATATATATGTAAATCACTAATGATAAAACACTAGCTTATAGTTGCTGTGGTTTGAAGAAACATCCATTTAAGTACAAATTTATCGTTTTAGCATGTCATGAAATTTGCAGAGGTCACTCAAGATGTAGTTATTGCAAGATCTCAAGCCATCAGGTATGGTAAACCTGCAAAGCTGTATTTTTTTTTTCATTGTCAAATGCAAGCCTACTTTAAGCTTTCTTGACTCCAACAAAAAAATAACTTTAAGCTGGAGGAAATCATGTTTGCATGATCAAAAAAAAAAACCAGTCACTGCTCTCCGTATGTGTATTTTTGTGCATTTCATCTACATTCTCTCATCTTTGTGCAAGTCTCATTCTGCATATTTCATTCCTCTTTGCAGGTTTGATACAGGACTAACCCCTGGAAGAAGGAGAGGTAAAAAAATTGTTCCTCAAGCCTTTCTTTCACAAGGTTGTTTTAACAATTACTGCAAATATTGTTGATAAAACTAATCTTGACCGTACATTTAATCTATTCATGACAATCATTCTGCAACGTTTTTACCATAGACTACTCTGTAGTCTACAGTAATTACAGTTTCAATTAGTCCAATACAATTTGTAGTATTTTTCTTGAAACCACATGTATTAATTTTTCCTTTCTTTTTGACTGGACAACCCACTTCTTAGTTATAAACAGGATACCGGTACATTAGTTTTTTCTTTGACCTACTAGCTAATCAAATGTACAAGGAAGCATTGGCTCACGTTGAAGAAAATGGTGGAGGTGAGTGTGTTGCCTACATTTAGGATTAATAGGAGAATCAATCACAGAAAACGATTGCCTAAAAGGAAGGGCAAACCACTTTGTTTTGTCAGGGGGCACCATGTCGGTTTAAAGTCACTCACTTGTGGAAATAATATTGTGTTTTGTCATGCATTTGAGAGGAACAGCCAATACACAATTAACAACATTCGTCGCAAGTGGAGGTCAGGTGCCCAAAACAATCCTACGGTTGGCCAGGAACCCAACCCCTGCAGGATGGAACCACCCCCATAGCCAGCAGTATCCACAACCCAGCCACAAGCCCCTGCCCCAGCAAAGGGAGAAACAAATTACGATAAGACAACAACTGAAAGACATTCAGTGGAAGCCGATCAAAATAGATTAAAGTTAAATAATAGCAATAATAATAGTATTATTATTATATAATAATAATGAAAACCCATTGAAATAAAGGAATGAAAAACAACTGGCAAATAAAATGACCTGAGATGACTGCAAACATGCCAGACTATAATAACAACCCCCAACTACCAAGATATAAAATGGGAGGGGAGGGAGGGGGAATGCAATCTGGAACAACCCAGTAACTAAACGCTCCACTAACCACACAGTAAAATACTGCCGAGCTGCCCACGTGATGAGAAGACCCCTGACCGTTGCTAAAGGACTGACCTTAGCAACCGGAGCCGCTGACTGCATGCACTGCAGATATGGGTGTAATAGAGTTGAAAAGGCTTGGGGAAACAATGCAACACTAAGATGCAACACAACCCTAAAACAACTACGCCCACAGGTATAACGCTTGCTCCTCTTTGTTAACTTGGTTAAAGTGTATTATTTTAACTACATTGAAGTCCAAAAGCGTGCATCACAACTAACAGAGAAGGAGCTGCTAACAGTCTTGAGTGGTAATTATAGTTTACAAGCTTCAGATTGCAGACAGCGTTTACTGCAAGAGCTATCAATGGAACCATGTACACATAGATCAGTCCACATCACAAAGAACTTGGTGCCAGTCTTAGTACTCATGTCAAGAACTCATCCTTTGTGATTGTTTCAGATAACAGTGAACAGGTGATCATAGCCAAACCTCTCCACACTATGGGACCTCCTTTCCCATTATTCGAGGTAAGGTACCTAGGAAATAACCTAGTCGTGGCGGAGATCAACTGCCTTCCCTTAGCTACTGTTTTTGTTATTATACAAAAATTTGTTTTTATCAACGGAGTTGATTCTAAAAGCTGATGTTTCGAGCGTTAGCCCTTCGCTAACACTCAAAATGTCAGCTTTTAGAATCTCTGTACGGTGGCCAATTTACATTATCAACTCCGTTGATAAAACCAAATTTTTGTATTCTACTTCCCCACCGACGCAGCACCACAGTTTCTTTAGAAACTACCCCCTTCATATAATAGTATTAGCCAAGCACAAGTTCTTAGTCTATTGGGGAGACCACACATCAAATTAAATTAAAGGAGATCAAGAGACATTAAGGAGCTTAAGCACCCGCGTTTTTGAGACACCGACGGCAACCGGAAGTGAATTGTTTTCTCTTTTAACTTGTCTTCACACAACCACATTTATATTGCTAAGTATCTTTTCTCCATTAGAGATGATTAGTATAAAAATCTAGGAGACACCACTGTCCTGGTACGCGAAATGTTCTCTTCCGGTTGCCGTCCGCGTCTCAAAAACGCGCTTGCTTAAGCTCCCTATTCTTTTAAGAAAAACCTTGGGAGTAAAGAACCAACAAAATCAAGCCATATGACTCATTTTAACCTTGGACATGGAAGGCGAGTGCTCTGGTCACTGCTATAAGCACCTGTTTACCCACTTCCCTGCTGTTACCATTTGTATCTTTTCCTTGAACAAGTCGTGATATGTTTAATACATGTTACTACGATTTTCATAATTCTGCGGAATCTCATCCTCAAACACTATTTTTGGCTTCCGTTAATCATATGGAATACCTATCTTAAACTAAATAAACAAATTGTCATGTGATCCGAAAAATAATGTCACGTGATACAAACAAAGTGTTTCTTGTTGAAACAACGCACTTTACACGAACCACGTGACAACCTTTTTATGTCATGTGACGACTTCTTTTGCGGATCTTGTTATAAGTTTTTTGGAGCCTGCATTTAAAAATTCTTACGGCAGATTTACCACTCTAGTGATTTTGATAGTATCTTTGGTTCCATCTGCAAACTCGCTGCCGATGGAATATGTAATATTTTTCCAGAAGAACCTCTTTAATGGCCTATCTTCAACCGACGGGCTTTTTGACCGTTTGTTTTTGTTATGGAAATTCGTATTGCTTATCGTGGTGAGCTGATTGGATGAATTTCAGCTTTGGCGGGATTTTCTATATGAAAATAGTCCACAGCTCGCAATGCCTGTCAGTTGAAGGTGGGCATTTAAAAAGAACCTGAAGAACCTCTTAAAAGGTGTCATAATTGTATTTGAGCTGTGAACAAAACGAAAACTCCAATTCACTTTCCCAAGACGGAGTCGATCTTCCCAGATACAGTATGTAGTAATATGATGGTACATGATTATGCAATCGAACGAGAGATCACATGACAATTGTAAAGCAGAGAGCACATGGCTTATAATATAGCAACTTGATTATTACATCTGCATCTTCACTCATGTCTTTCTAACATAAAGAACCCTTCGGTTACTACATTGGCGACGAGGAACCTTCGGTTACTACACAGTATGTTCGGAAGCTTGGAGCTGAGATTCCGCAGAATTATGAAGATCGCAGTAAGGGCCACATGGCCTAGGTTTGCTTCAAACAGTTCATCGACTCTCGTCTTAAAAAGATTGATGGGAGAGAAACAGATCCCTGACCCGGCTTTGAGATTTTAATGTATCCTGTTGAAAAGCTTGTTTAAGAAAAGTCTGTCTGCTTTTTATCGTTTATTGCAGCTGAATTCCCCGGAAGATGACACAACTTTGATAAACCTGATTCATTTTCTTCAAGAAAGACAAAGGCGGAGACAAACATTGATTGATGATTTATCGAGAAGAGGTACTATTTAATAATGGGCTCGTACAGCGTTGGTACGGAGGAGGCCCAGCAATATATACCCCGGAGGCTTGGGCATATTGTAATTGTTGCTTAAGCCATCCACTGACTTTATAAACAGGCACAAATGGAAACATTTATGCCTGCACACTACAACTGAGAACGTCAGTTACAGTAGTATATGTTCATTTTATAGTCGTAAGGACAATTCCCTGTCTTCAGAACCTTCATTGGCTTGGGGAAGACATCATAGGACGTTTCATATATATTAAAGTGGTAAACGGCTAACACAAGACTAATACATGTAATAGAAAACAGCGAAGACTCTCTTATTTTAACTGACTTAACTGATTAGAGTGTAATGTGAAGTGCGTGTTTTCTACCCCATATGAACCATGTGAGCGTTAGCCCTACAAATGGAAATGGGCCCACACAAGGACAGAGAAAAACTCTGACCAGGGTCGGAATTGAACCCACGACCTTCGGGTTAGATCACCGCTGCTCTACCGACTGAGCTACAAGGTCAGACGGGAGCAGGCTGTGGGAACTGACGATCTTAAAGTCACGGCAATGTGTTATTTTAGTTTTTTTCCTTCTTTTTCACCTCGCTCTATTCCTGGTCAAGACAAGTTAGGATATAAAGAGGTTTCTCTAGTTTTTGGCAAAATTACGTGTAGCCCTAGTGTATTTAGAGCAACTTGCTTTGTTTTCAATACTCTGACGTCGTTTCTCAATAATACGCACAGAAAATTATTTGCTGTTCTTCTAGCTTCTGCCTAAACCCACGGTCTCATCAGGAATTGTTATTCGGCAATCTAAGTGGCGGCTGCTTTATCAGACTAAATGATGCCTCTATGCCTGAAGAAGAACAGGCATGCTGCCTTCGACTTTGCTAAACATTTTAGTGAGTAGTAGCTCGCAAGCTTAGTCCTAATCTTGTCCCTTTGTCTTTAACAGAGGGGGTTTTAAGAGCTCATCTCTTGGAGGTAGAAAAGGAAAACAGTCAAGCAAGTAATGTAAGTTTAACTTTGCGAAGGGTTTGCTGTCTCATCTTGTCCTGGTACTTACTTGATGATGTTATTGCGATTTCGTTAGGTTATCGCCAACCTTAAGTCAACGGTCGAAGAGAAAGACAGGTAAGAACGCCTTACGGTTGATTAATAACTATTTTGTTCGGATTTAAGTCTTGATTGCAACCGTATACTTCTCAGTCGAGTTATCAAAGTGTTAATTTAGGGAATTTTCTTTCATTCTTCCACAGTTTGAAGAACCTGTTAGTTTTGATATTACACCTGATTTATTGTTTTAACAGTGTGGCACATGATTTTTTAGCGAGGAGGCAGTAAAATGAAAAGTCTGAACGTAATTACTTCGGCAACTCACCGATTGTAACACATTTTTTTTCTTTCCGGCTGCACTCATTTGAACTCACGGGTTTCTTGAAAAATATGTCGGTGGAATCGGCATATTCTCTCTGACTGGTACATTTTTCTTATTCATTTCTAAAACTCAAATCGGGTTTGGTTTTTCATATTTCAAGTGGTGAAACGTTCTTGGGGTGCGAGGAAAACCCAGGAATGGGCCATTAACAGCTGGCGATCGCATGGTACAAAAACCGCCATTCTGGAGAGCAAATTGTGCACTGCGAAATCTAAAACAAGCAACTTCATTAAATTTTCGTTGGTGCGCAGTTTGCTCTTCTACCATGTGATCACTAGCTGCAAAAGGCCCATTCGTCAGTATAGTATTGGCTCGAGCTATAAAGTCAGGTGTCAAAAAAACGTTCATTTTTTTAGAGACATCCAGAAGCTTGAGAGAAGAGTGAAGGCTCTGACGCAAAAGGTACATGTCTATCGAATCTTTTTTATCACTTTATACAAATGTGATAAGCAATATCGTGTAGTATTAGCATCACATATTACGAAACGAAAACTTGAATCTCCTGGAAAACAAAACGCAGCTCAGTTGACAGTTATGGAATAAAGCACTGTGTCAAGTTATTGCACTACCACACGTACGCGATGCGTGCCTATTTTTTGTTCTTTCTCAACACAGAATGAGATGCTGCAGAAGACAGCAGAGATGTACGAGCACGATAAGAAGGAACTTCGATACGAGGTATTTGACTTGAGCTTTGACTTGTTTTCTGCTTTTCTTTTTCCTCCAACTTAAAAAATATATATTTCAATGAAAAGCTGAAAGGTAATCATTTTATCTGGTTGTTAACTTCTTCACTAGCTGGATGATCAAAAGAAGAGGGCAGACAAAGAGAAAAACGACAAAGTTAAAATGAGACAAGTGAGTTGCTCGTATTAACACCCATAACTGATTTCCCTTTTTTTTTCTTTTTTTTTTTTTAAATGGTGTATTAATAATATAAAATTGCATAATCTGTGAAACACAATATATTTTGCATTGGAAAGGAATTGATAAAAAAGGTTATATTATTGACATCGCTGTTGAAAAAAGAGAAGAACGAAGAATAGCCGGGGACTGAGACGGCTTATATTAATATGACGATTTTTCTAAAAAGTGATTAAATACAGAAAAATAATGAGATACAATGTTCTTAAGCCTATTTTTACCTCAATTGCTTGTAATCTCGCAATCTGATTGGCTAATTTGCCGTTGTCGATAAGAGTCTAACCTGCGATCAGGCCCACTTTTAGCTTCGCCCATATGTTCTCTAATGTCGTCGCTCGCTAAAATTGGGCCTGACCAAAAGTCTCTCAAGAATTCCGAACGGTCGGCCAGATTTTGGCCGACCAATCTCGTGATCTGATTGGCTGTTGAAACGCCGGAAGTGAAAATGCCATCGTAATAGCGCAGAGCTCTCGCGAAATCCTCGAGACTAATCCGCCATAAGTGTACGAAAAAAATTGCTCCATTTTGTTCTTACAATGCCGTGGACGGTGCAACTCGATTTTATTTGTATAAATGGAGATATGCCATCTGAAACATCTCATAACTTGTCCAGAATCGGGTTTGAATCTCTGGAACGAGTGAAATTAGCGGTTCCGTTGTCGAGCTCTGTGGCCATGTGGTTGAAAGTACTTTGGCACAAACTTCCCTGATGTTTTGAAAGCTGAATAGCTGGTTCTTTCAAATGGCAATGAAAGCCGATGCATATTGGTTTCCTGAATGAGACAAAGGACCGGCGGGTCTAATTTGCAGGTCGCAGGTCGCGGGTTGCAGGTCATTGTTTCACCAATACAGAAAGTATCCTAAACATTCTTAAAAGCTAACCTTAGGCCTAATTGAGGCCTAAACAAAAGTTTTTAGGCCTAAGGTTAGCTTTTATGAATGTTTAGGATACTTTATGTATTGGTGAAACAATGACCTGCAATCCGCGACCTGCGACCTCCAAATTAGACCCGCCGACAAAGGACATATATATCAACAGGAGGAGATGCTGATAAAATCGCAAGTTACACGAATCGAATGCATGTTTTGAATATCTGTGTATCAAACGGCTTTATTTACTTACTGTACATGACACGGTTTATTTGCACAATTTGGAGTCAAGATTGCTTCATAATATTTCCAGTTGATTTAACTTAAAACTCGCACTCCAGAAACTAAAATGGCATGTTTCCAGAGAGACCAATTGTACAAAAATAAAAGGAACTTTGCGAGTCCATCTTACTGTTCGCACTCCATCAAAAAAATAACAGCCAAACTTCTCATGATTTTACTGCGCGCAATTCTAGAAATACACTGCAACTGAAGATATTACACGAAAAAATCACCAAAGAAACCTTCATTGGCAAACACGTCCAACGACAATATGCTAGGTTATCTCAATTACAAATTAAGATGTCAAGCTCAAAAGATTGCATATTCAGTGAAGTTCGGAGGAAGAATTACACCGGCCTTTGCCGCAATATAGTCGTCGAAAACATTCCCCATGCTTTAAATGTGTTTTTCTCAAATTAAAGCCAACGGTAACTTTCGAATTCGTTTAATTGCTGGGTTGCCAGTATGGCAAACCCAGTCGGCATCTGGGTTGGTTTTTTCTTTTGTTTTTTTTTTTCCGTGTCGGTAAAAGTCTTGCCTGTCACTCCCCTGCTAAGTGGTGTCTTTGTGCATAGAGCCTTCTGCGCGTATTTTCTTAGGATCGAGAGGGTAGTGGGAAATGCGTAGATTTCTCTGGTGGACACAGTAGAATGATTAACTTAACCGGCAATGGCGTCGAAAGTCATGTAACGTGAATGGCGTTTTAATGGATCTTTGAACAAAATATACCCTTATGAAGCTCAATAATGGCAAGTCATTTGGATACTGAACAAGACAGGCGGTGGAATCTTAAAAGCGACGAGTAATGGACTTCGACAACAATCTGTCGCCCGTCGAGCCGAAATCAAAGTGAGCTGCCTTTCTAAGATGTTACCAAGTGTGCTGTTATGTAGAAAGTTCTGTAGAACACTGAAACCAAATGGAAAATTCTCTGGTAACTTATGGGTTCAACAAAGACAGAGAACGAATCGAACACCTTAAAGGAAACCTCCACTAAAATAAGGATACAACTTCAAAATATTTAACATAATGTTTACAATCAAAATTGTTCATACGTTTTCCAATGGAATCCTTTGTATCCGAAATAAATGAATTTCAAAAACGCTTGTTTTGGTTTTCAAATTTCCTGGGCGCCGCCATCTTGAATAATTGTGACGTGTTATGGTTGCTCTTTTGTATTTGCACAAAGAGCTTTTGTTTTAAAACAATAGGGCAACCATGACACGTCACAATTATTCAAGATGGCGGCGCCCGGGAAATTTGAAAACCAAAACAACCGTTTTTAAAATTTAATTATTTCGGATACAAACGCTCCCATTGGAAAACGTTCGAACAATTTTGATTGTGAGCATTATGTTAACTATTTTAAAGATATATTCCTTTTTTAGTGGAGGTTCCCTTTAAGTGGATCTGTGATTAACTCTGCACAGTCTTCAGGTAAAAAAAAAGGAAATGTGACAGCCAAGAATTATTTGAAAGAAAGCTTGTCGTCTATTTTGTGCTTCATTATTGAAGGAAAAGGTTCTTCATGGAAACGGTTTGATCCTGAAATTTTAGTTTGTTGTAATATTGCGCATATTTGACACGATTGAGTTTTTTCTCTTCACGCACGTAATGAAATAGGAAGGGGTTTTGCCTCTAATAGCAAATATGTTGTTTGTTTCAAAAAATTGTTCGCTGGAAGAGGTGGCCTTTATGAATTCATCATGTTTTATGATATGCGAGCTTAACTGGATAGTTTTTATGGCAATAGTAAAGCATTTTCTTGTTATTCAAGGAAAAGGTTCTTCAGGAAAGGGTTTGAACCTGAAGTACATGGTAATTTGACACGACTGAGTTTCTTGTCTTCCCGCACGCAATGAAATAGGAAGAGGTTTTCGCCTGATGAAATTACCTGGTGATAAATAACCTCGTCTTGGAGAGTAAATTTTTGACTTTGCGGAAACTATGGTCAACCTTACTCAGAGTTTGGGCGATTGTGATCTTTGTTTTGACTTCGCTCATTTCATTGTCAAACTTTATAACACTTAACAGAAAAAGAAACTTACGAAACCCCGGTATCTTGCCATCATTTGACACAGATGCTTCACTGTTTGGCGAGTAAACATGCCGCGGTAACTTAATCACGGCGCCCGCTGAATTCCGGCGATGTCACTTTCGATTTTGCGATTTATTTGTGCAACCAAAAGTACAATAATAAAATTGAACGTAGAAAAAATCTCCCAAAATGTTTGTCGCTGATCGTAACTTTTGATATTTTATATTCACGGTTCAAAATTAATGTTGTTTTCATGTCGTAAATATGTTATTCTCGAGCGACCGTCCTGGAAACTTCCTTCTGCTCTTTCTAAAAACTGTGTATCAATTTACTTTTGCATCAATACCGTCGCTTTCACCTAAGCGTGGACACGTCACGGGGAAAACATGCTCTAACTAGTTGCAAACATGACAAGTTTTGTCTTCAATCCTTTGAAGTTTGAGGAATGTTCATGCAAGTTTTCCTAGAATGGCAGCAAGACTGGATATCAAAGACTTTTTCTAAGAGATTGACACTAATCTGATAAAGTATGCTTCAAATACGTTCAGTCAAACTATAGCACGCAAAAGTTTGCTTATGTTAACGGCTGCCAAACTCAAACTTCAAAGAACATGTTTTTCCGTCGTGTGTCCATACTTAGATGCATAAAGCAAGCTAACAAAATCTGTAGCTTGCTGAGTTCGCATTTGTTAGCGTTGATAGTCTTAATAGTATTTTCGGTCCTGTACGCGTCATGCTCCCGTCAATTTGTCACGCAATGACTATGTAATAGCCAATTAGGAAAGCCCATTTTGGGAAATAAACCAATCATATTGCGAGAAAGTTATAGACAATGCTTGCTCTTTCTTTGTGTCATGATTTTAGTCACGCTCTGAAATAAAAACTTGCTTTGGCATTGAATATTGTGGTAGAAAACAAATCGAAAGTGGTTCAGCGTTGTCTGTACTATTACAGACAACGATATTCGTCATCATAGTGGTCAAAATTTCTTGTGGACTCACGAGGCGGAACATTTTGACCACTATGATGACGAATATCGTTGTCTGTAATAGTACAGACAACGCTGGACCACTTTCGATTTGTTCATTATATAACTTGTAATAGAAGGGAAAAACCTGCGCTTGAAGCGATCTGTGTGTTACACATAAAGGCAGTAAGCTTGTTATTGTCGCGCGTAAAAGCCGGTCACACGCGCGAGCTCTGCTCCCCTAAAGCCAAATAAACCTTTTCTCGCGCTCCATTGGTGTAAGAATGCAAAAAGGGCCTTTCCTCTCGTGAAATCAAGGGCCATTTGCATTTGTACTGCGTGCCATGCAGCTGTTGGCAAATTCCAGATCAGAGAAGAAGGACCTTTTTGCGGTCAATTGTTAATAGCCCTTATCGGAGTTATCAGCGGTTTTGCCACATAAACGAGGCTAAGGAGTCATTTTGTATTGAATTGACTCTGAAAGTGCCCCAAACCCCAAAATATTTTTTTCGCTAAAATGAATCATTGCACCTGTTCGAAACGCATTGCGGCTATTTTTTCCTTTTTCTAAGAAAACCTGCCATTTTATAGGCTTCGAAAGTTGCGAAAATCCAAGCGTCTTTTGTTCACGACCTAGTTAGAAGGGGAGTGGGTCTATTCCTGTTTTTACGTCACAAACTGATTTACATAGCATTAACTCTTTGTAAAAATGCATGCAAAGTAGATTGTGATGTAAGAACAGGAATAGACCCACTCCCCTTCTAACTCGGTCGTGAACAAAAGATGCTTGGATTTTCGCAACTTTCGAAGCGTATAAAATGGCAGGATTTGTTAGAAAAAGGAAAAAATGGCCGCAATGCGTCTCAAAAAGGTGCAAAGATTCATTTTAGCGAAAAAAAATATTTTGGGGTTATGGGCACTTAAGCTTCTTTTGCATGTAGTTTTAAACAAAAGAAAATGTGCCTGCAGGCTCAACTCCAATAAGCACCATTGCTGCATGTGTATCACGCGGAGCGTTTTGACTTTCTTTCTTTACCTTTCTCAGGCATTAAAAGGAGTGGTGTCCCAGGAAAAGGGCAAGTGGGAACGAGAATGCGTGAGTGTTCAAAATTAATTCTTTATGTTTGACAATAGAATGCCTTAATATTTGAAAGTGAAAAGAAGATTTGTTGACTGACAAAGAGAAAGAGTAGTAGTGCAGTTTGCAAACGAAGGATTTTAAGAAATCTTTTTCTTGTTTAGTCCAAGCGTGTTAAGGACAAGGAGATCGAAATGCAAGCAAAAATGTGGCAGAAGGAAGAAAAGCTCAGGCAGCTCAAGGAGATCGTACAGGTACATCACTTTACTTTTTGAGGAAGAGGGATATATAGCTTTCAAACAGGAGTTCTCTGATTTTTTTCACCGGAAAGGCCTTAGAG
>NC_090874.1:54342096-54347096 GCF_036669935.1 Montipora foliosa | reverse complement strand
TACCCAAGCTTTGTTTGACTGTGGTGCGTGATCTTCACTGCCAACAGTGTCGTCTTCTTTCTCAGATTGTTCGAAGTCATGCGTCGTGGTCGTCCCAGAGGAATGCGTGGGGGTCCTGGTCGAATGCCGCCATACATGCGTGGTCCTCCAGGACAGAAGTTCGTTGTGAGCCATTCAGCTTTTGATCCAGTTTTAGTAAGTTTGTGAAAGTACTTTCTTTCATCATCCAGTAGTTCCAATGTGTTGAAAGAGCTCCTTCTCACCACATGAAGCCATGAAATAATTTACAAAACAAATAATGGGATAGAATGCAGCGTAGGACAGTAAAAATCTGGGCAAAAAGTTTATGTTGAATACATTATGTGAAAAATAACGTTAGAGAAGTAGTTTGCCTTTGTATTTTTGTAAATGGTAAGGCTACTGGGCAATGCTAAAACCGTTGCGATGTTGAAACTGTTTGCATTGGCCCCCCTTTCAACCAAGTCTTAACTTGTTGAATCAAAGTTGAATAATTTTTGATGTTGAATGAGGTTAATAAATAAATGTTATTGAGCTAGCGTGAGTTCTCTACTGGGAAAATATCAGTTGAGTTCCTTTTTTTGCAAGTTTATGGACCAAGCCTGAAAGGTTGAGGTCCATAAACTTGCAAAAAAGAAATGACACCAATATTTTCCCAGCACAGGCTGAACAGGCTAGTTCAATAAGGTTTTTATTATATTGGCTCTCTTGCGGAGGTTTTTCTATTCGTTGAGTCCTTCTTCTTCACCTGCTTCTGTTAATAGTCAAGGGGCCCGTTTCTCAAAAGTCCCAAAACTTTACGGGTGATTTTCGGGTGAAACAATTCCTTTATATCTCAAGAACGGAGATGTTTTAAGTGGTCAAACTTAACTTCTTGTTACCTTGAAAACACATTAAATGATCGGCTTTCCAAAACAAGCGGTTGGCAGTTTCACAAATGGCTTTTCGAGAAACTAGCCCCTGGAAAGTAAAATTCGTACTGGAACTCTGACATGACTAAAATACTAAAAACATTTCTTACACTTTTCATTTTATTTCAAAGAAAATGGAAACAGTTTGGTAACCTATATACGCTTCTTTCGTGATCGGTCCATTTAGCAGTCCGTATTGCAAAATTTGGACCACTCAGAGAACCAATTAGAATTCTCCTTTTCATCTCAGACCAGTTAGTCTATATATTAAAAGTATTTCCTTGTTTGTTTGAACAACCATTCAACATTAATATTTCTTTTTGTTGTCATGAATGTTGAACCAAATTAAAGCCGTTTGCCTTCCTCTTTCAATATTAACATCGTTGGGAATGCACGTGTGCAGTAATCAGTGTCTCAGTGATGTATCCATGTCTGTACCATTTGAAGACCTCTCATGAAGCTTTGTTGAATCAAATGTTGATGATGTGTTTAAACCTTTTTGCCCACTCCAGTAGTCAACGTCGTTCAACAGCATTATGCAAAATGGAACAGATGTTAAAGCAAATGTTAAAGGAATTTGCCCAGACCTTAATTTGTAGGCCTGTCTCAACCTTGGTAGTTTTACCGTGGAACATTATAGAATTTTAGAGACTGTTTGTTAAAGAGGAGGGCACAGAATTCCTGGCATTGTACTCTATCCTTCCCAGCATGTGGTTGGATTAGTTCACTGGCTTCAAACCTGGAAGCAAACAAAATTTATAATGCCAGTTGGAAGGCTATTTGTCAGGAAATTAAACCTAGAGAAAGAAACTGAGAAAAACTGGATAAATTGACTTGTTCATGATAACTTTATCTTCTCCCTAAAAAGACCATAATATTGAGCAATCAGGTCAAGTCTTGCTTTCAATAGCTTTGTAATCACCCAAAGTTTTTGGAGTGAGTGATTTCGATACAGGGATACAGATTTTCAATCAATAGTCAAGAGGAATGGGATATCAAGTTGTGTTTTAAATTAAATCAGGTAAATGTATTTTGTCAAACAGTACAATAATGCTTTTTTTTGTTTTTCCTCTCAATACAGGCAGAAAACTTTTTTCCAAGGACTGAACCCGCATCAGATGAAAGTGCATTTACACAGGTGATGTTATCGCTTTTTCTGGTGATCAAATAGTTTGTTTTCAGGCTTTGCAGTCCTCCTTGAAAAATGGCAGGTGAATGAACCTGGGGTTATGAATGTGAAAGGTCACTGTTGGAAGTTTCAACATTCCCTGGGGTTGACTCTTTTTTTTTCTCACAGTTATAATTTTAATGAATTCTGCATTAACCCATTGACTCCCAGGGGTTCCCCATTGACGAGTAAAATCGTCTGGCGTTAGACAGAGTAAAATACTAAGTCTGGCCGGTTTTGGCCAGTTTGGATGTCGATGGGTTAAATAAGCTTTTTATTGATATATAGATTGTGGCGGTTTCCTAAAAAAACAAAGTGCGTACGAATTTTTTTTGGGGGGAGGCACCTGCGAAGGTTTGGAGTAACCGTAATGGGGACATAGTTTTTCAGTGACTCCCAGGGGTTCCCCATTGACAAGTAACATTGTCTGGCATTAGACAGAGTAAAATACTATGTCTGGCGGGTTTAGGCTGGTTTGGACGTCAAAGGGTTAAAGGGGAGTAAAGGAAGGAGTGGAAAGTTTGAACACAAAGATTTTCATTTCCATTTGCAAAAGAGGAAATTTTATTCATTTATGTTTAACCCATTGACTAGTAAAATCATTTGGTGTTAGACACACAAGCCGTTTTTGATGTAAAAGGATCAAATTTGAAGTACCTGTAGTGTTTAAGGTGCAGTTGAGTACTAGTAACTCTGCAAGTTGTTTATTAACATTACTATGAATGCAATCACAGGCTCTTCTAAAAAGAAATCAAGAGCTTACACCCAGTGGCCAGGAACAGGTAATGACCTAATAAAATTAATAGAAAAGTGTAAAACTGTATAAATCCTTTGCTATTGTGGAAGTATCAATCTAGTTCATCAGTACGCTATGGCGATAATCAGAAAGGCACAATTCAACCGAAACATAACGTGGTTAAGTAGTAGTAGTCTTTGAACTATATTTCAATTTGGATTACGGTAGGTTAGCATACAAGATGATAATATTATGAAACTGATGTTAAAAACTGCTTGAGATGATACAAAGGAGGAGGGATGGTACAGTGGTGAGAGCACTCACCTCCCACCAATGTGGCTCACATTCAATTCCCAAACCTAGGGTGCATTCCATTGACCTTATTCTGGAATACAAATACATGGAGAGATGATTTAAAACGGCATGTCTGGTGTTTTGAAGCAAAAAGGATAATAAAGTTATATGTTTATAAAAAAGCATTTTAATTGTTGTTTGACATTTTGTTCTGCTGTTGACATCCCTGCAACATCATCCGTGGAAAAATTTTGTGATGCTGTTCAGCCATTCAAAGTATCTTTGTTTACGGTGTTGTCAATCGGTGACACACATTTTAACATTGAATCTCTGTAAAACGAGGGATTTCTAACTTCTATTCCATGGATTCCTATTCCGGAATAAGGTTAGTCGAACGCACCCCAGCATCATACTGTATATTTGTTGGGCTGATTCATTTAGTGCGCCAGTGATAAACACAGTTGACACTTTTTTTATTTATTATTACAGCACTGTATAAACTACATGTTTTAAGTTGATCTTCTTACCATCATTCTAAAAATTAACTTCCTAATATCTTGTGTAAAACTAGTTATACAGAATGTATGAGGTGCACTTTTCATGTCATCTGGCAGTGAGTTCCAGATAGCACAATATTAAAAAGTATGAAGTCTATAATGTTTTTGTTGTTGCATAAACTCCAAAAAAATGTTATGAAAGAAACTTGGCTGAACGCTCTTTAATATATAACCCTTTCACTACAGTCTACTATATGCAAATGAGGCCCATCGGCCAACCTCCCTCTTCCTATTACATAATTTGGAAAAAAAACGCTTTCGGTTGGTTTGGTTGGACAACTTTTTCAACCGGCCTCAAACTAGGTTGAAATGGTTGAAACGGTTGAAAAAGTATTGGCAGCGACCACTGTCATTTACGCGAACCATTTAAAGTCGGCCGCGGGCACCCGCCATGTTGCTTTCCCTCAAACTTGTAAATGCAGAGAAGTCTGGTAATAACTATTCCCAGGAGTTGCCGCATTTCAACTAGCCTCCTTTGCAGCAGTTTTTAGTGGGGAGGGACGAACCGAGCCAACGGCTGCGAAGGAGGCTACGTTTCAACCGAATACAATTGGAAAAGTGTTCTATTGGGAAACCTTAACCGCTTCAACCTAAACCGGTTGCGGTTGAAGCGGTTGATTGCAATAGAACACGACCTTAGCCTGCCATGGTGATTTCAAACCCAAATCAAAACATATGCTGTATGCCCAGTAGATTTAGGGGGCAATTACAGCTAAATAAAAAACAGAGAAATAAAGCTGAGGACTTGTTTTACTTGATTTATGAAAAGTATTTACAGATATCACTAAAATACCAATGCAATTTACATCGAAAGTAAGGACACGTGGAAAAAATTCAAATTTGTCGCTATTGCTATACGCAATGCGATTGGTCATATTTCATTAATTGTGATCCAACTGTTCTCAGCCAGTTGCTTTCCACGAGAAATTTATATATGAAATACAATGTAATCAATAGAAAGGAAAGTTATCGCAAGAATTAGTCAAAAGTGTGTCACTCGGTCTGATCATGATACGAATTGTGGCAGGTCGTTCGGCAAAGTGCAACTTTGCACAAATTGCACTCGAAGCGTGTTTCCACTTTGTAACCTTTAGGCGTCCTTCGCCCGGCTTTGCTGCACTGCAGACACATTCGCTTCCTTCCTTCCACGTGGACGGAAACATGGGCTTCTCTGGCAACGGAATGTTGTTGAGGCTCTTGGGACCTTCGTTTTCTTTGTCGTTGCGAGAAATCATCGATCAGTTGCTTTGCGAGTTCAAGCCTAAAATTGATCATTGCTCGCTTTCTCTGACCGTGAGTAGTTCGATGAAATGACT
>NC_090874.1:54329596-54337096 GCF_036669935.1 Montipora foliosa | reverse complement strand
CCACCTTCATGATAGTACAAGATAGTTTGTTCTTGACACCTAGCAAAGCCTGGCAGTAGAAGCTCATGAAAACACTCTAGGATGACTCAGCTGAACTTTTGTTGAATAATCATCAAATCGGTAATGATACTCTACATGTACATGTACATGTGCATATAGTATACATTGTATGCCTCACAATTATGGTCCCTTCTGGTGTAGGTTACGGAATTTCGCATAATGCTAGTCTTTACTCCATCACTTTTGTAGGCACAATTCTCTGCTGTGATTGGTTGGTTCTCAACAGCACACATTTTTGTGCCTTTGGACCCTCGTCATTGCTTGTTGAGTTCCTTTTCCTGCACGGTGTGCTTCTGTATGTCTCTCCAGTTGTTTCTTGATCATGGGCATCCATGCTTCTGGTATTTCTCTTCCACTGTCCTTGTTGATGTTGGCCGTTAGGGTCAAGTCTAGCGTGAGTGGCCTCTTTGATCACAGACTATGGATGGAGGCTAAATGACTCATTGCAAGACATTTGAACACACTAGTCTTAGACTTTGTATTTCCCTTGTAATCATTCGGACCTTCGATTTCTGTTTCAAGGGGGTTGAGGAAGTGCGAGCTGTAGGTTCATTTAAGAAAGGAACAATGTTACAAGGGCATCCTGTGGCTGACTTGGCTGTCATCCTGAAAAAGTTACCTACAGGTACAGTTATTTTTAATTTGAGTAGGATAGCGTGGCCACCATTGAGATTTCATTATTTTCATTGAAGGAACTAGGTTAAGGTACAAGTGATGTGTTGATTCATAGTATTTTCTGTGTTATGAGTATTATATGTGAACTGTATTTTTGTTTGTTTTATTTTTCAATCTATTCAATGTTTTTCAGAGAGTGTCATACTTGCTTTGGCCACGAAGGTACAAAAATCATTACAAGAAGAGGGCTCAACAACAGGTACACCGTATCTTTACTGAAAACTAGTTAATTTCATTAATATACAGTGAGGTTTACGGGGATGCAAGTGTTTTTTTTTTCTTCTGATTAAGAACCACAGTGTTGTAAGACTTTACTTTTGCAATATCACATTAAACTGTTAACTTAAAATCTTGCTTTTCTCTTGTCAGAGTATCCAATGCAGTCAAATGAAGGAGGTAATTCACTTGTCATCAACTTTGAATAATTAGTGATTTCATTATAGTTGCATACTACAATGTACTTCAATATATGTTAATGTTAATAAGCAAATAAAGACAGTCCTTCTTTATGCTGTGGGGTAACAAATAGGCTTAATTTCAAACAAATGATTATACTAACTAAAGGAAAAAAGAGAACTCCTGAGCAAGAGTTGAACTTAAGATCTTTGATTTCAGCACTCAACAAGTGAGACCCAGGAAACTCAAAGCAGTCAACGCCACCAGTTTATTAAGTCTTGGAGCCCTGTGATAACTTTTTCTGCGCTTGTTTAATTAAAGAAGGCCAATAGTTTTCCATAATTATGGCATGTTTTGTGGGCTTTGGGAAGTGAGCACTCTGACGATATTAACGTAATGTTTAAAAAACGAGCAGCAGTTTTCTTTAGACCTGATAAAACATGTTTAGCAACTTAAGTAAACGATATGTGTTGTGTCGGGTCTTGAAACACGAGACAAAGCTGGGGTGGTTTTACTCATGACCTGCAAGTTCATTGAACATTCCACAAAAAGCATGGCCCTCTGGAGTCAGAACAAAGATTCAAATTTTGAGAAGAGAATGTTAATTACGTGTAGCAAACAAGAGAAACAAACTATGCCTTATTAGTAAATGTACAACTGTAGTTTATAATTATAGAGAGAGTGTTTTATCAGTTTTTGAAGCTCATGCACGTGAGGTTTATCGATGATCTGATAGGCTGTTTCGCTCTGACATGAATTATTAATTGAAGAGTTTTTGAAAGTAACATATTAAAATGTATGACAGTACATTTAGTTTTCTTTTTCTTTTAATTATTGCTGATTATCTCTGTGACATGTATGAAATTTCGTTATTTTAAGGATTCAACATTAGCAGTCCTGATGGTGCCCTTGTTCGTGTTCTGATTACAACTCTTCCGAAAAACCTCTGCGAGGCTGACCCAGCACAGCATGGTAAGTTGGGATGTAATTTTAAGAGTGTGTAGCCTCA
Source organism: Montipora foliosa (assembly GCF_036669935.1). Lineage (NCBI taxonomy): Eukaryota > Metazoa > Cnidaria > Anthozoa > Scleractinia > Acroporidae > Montipora > Montipora foliosa. Next base: position 54,334,956 of record NC_090874.1, on the reverse strand, counting down.
TTTTTTTTTTTTTGGTTGAGACAAGTCTCTTTACCAAGTGCAAGCGTATGCAGGTACATGCGTAATATTTTACCATTAAAATCTTAACCTCAAAATTTCAAAATTTATCAGTTAATGATACAAAATCTGCATGGCTTTTGATGCATGTCCTGGTTGGAAGGTGTGGTGGCCTCATGGTTAGTGTGTTTGACTCTGGATCAGGTGGTGAGGGTTCAGGTCCTGGCCGGGGACATTGTGTTGTGTTCTTGGGCAAGACACTTTACTCTCACGGTGCCTCTCTCCACCCAAGTGTATAAATGGGTACCGGCGAATTTAATGCTGGGAGCAACCCTGCGATGGACTAGCATCCCATCCAGGGGGGAGTAGAAATACTCCTACTCGCTTCATGCTACAGTAACCAGAGATTTAAGTGCCAGCCTGATGGGCCTTCTACACTCGTAGCAGTCTTTACCTGGTTGGGAAGGCATAGGTATAGTGCATTGCATAGCTCGTTTTGAAGAGTTTTTCTTTGGAAAGCAATTTGGGGTGTTTACAGCTATAAGTCTGGGATAGGCCCATTGATCAAATCGAATTGGCAATGTATCAGTATGTTAATTTGCTTTGACAATTATTTGCAATTTATTGTTTCCTTCATGTATATGTAACATATTCTTGTTGTTTCCTTATGTTGTGTTTTATTAATAATTTTTGTTTTGGCAGTTGATGTCAAACTTTTAGAAGGCGCACTAGCAACAATTAGGCATGCTCGATGGTTTGAGGAAAATGCCTTTCACACAAGGTATGATTAATGGGTGATTTTCAAGCAAAAAAGAATCAATACATGTTAGTGCAAAACAAATTCCAACTTGCTATTGTAAATAATCATGGCGGCCTTTTTTGTTCAACTAGCTCTTTCCCTGCCTGTCATTATTCAAATGAATACACACTGCTCTTTAACTGCTCAAAATTTTGGAGATACTTGACAGAGGAAAAGTTAAAAGGGGAAGTATTTACAAACCCTGGCCCTCAAAGTCTTAAATTACTGAGGAGAAAGTGCTACCTTTGCAATTAAATGCACGAATAGTTGAGCTTTCAAGTCTGCAAGGATAAGGACTGTAAACGATGGGCCCCATCTGTTAACCCTTGTTCATAGAAGTGTTAGTGCGACATATACTGTTCGTGAAGAGTAGGGTGTGGAGTTGTGTCCATGTGTCTTGGACTGGTCTCTAAAGGGCACGCTGTAGTTTCTATGTGTTGTGTGACCCTTCAATACCTTGGTTAAAGTTAAATCAATAAGGTATTTTCTCATTTCAGTACTCGCCTACTGGTAAGGCTTTTCAAGGATCTCAGGAAGAGATTTAGTGGGTTCCAAGGACTCACACCATGGCTTATCGACTTGCTGGTAAGTCAACCTGATAAATTAATATTTCACATGATTTGAGTGTTAAAATACCATATGCAATTGATACCAACATTCAGGGTTCTTAACCCATTCAGGTCTCCAGGTGCCCCAGTATGCCCCCTGTTGATGTGTAAAATTGTCTGGCGTTAAACAGAGTAAAATCTGTTAAAGTCTCACTCCCAGTAGTCAATGGGTTAATGAAGGGGACATATTCGGTTTTGACTGGTTAATGTCAAAGGGGAAGGTGCTACCTTTGGTATGACATGATCAGCTGCAAAGGGTTTGACTAAATTATTTTATTTATTTTTTATTTATTTATTTTTTTTTTTGGGGGGGGGGGGTGGGGGTGGGGGGACTATAATTTATGTAAATAATGAGTGTATCCAGGGGCGTAGCCAGAAAAAAAGTACGACTTAGGCAATGTCCATGGTTAAATCCTTTTTGAAGTATTAGTGGTGTTTATGATGACTACATTTTAAAGACAACACTGGAATCACGCTTTATTTTTGAAAATCGGCGAAAAATTGACTGAGGCAAGTGCCTCGGTTTGCCTCTTACTGGCTATGGCCCTTGTATCAAATGTTATGAAACGTTCCCTTTTGGCTTTCTGTCTTTGGAAAATCTTTACTCTCTATTGCATTGGTCAATGTGGCAAGTTCTCAGTTTGGGATTTTTCAGTTCAGACCTCACTCTCATTTAATTACCGGTAGTAGTTAATGTCACTCAATGTGGTTCTCTTTCCTAGGCACACCGTGCAGCCATGGCTGGTTCATCACGGCAACCTCTGCCGGTCAACATTGCTTTCAGGTAAATCGAAATGCTTAGGGCAAGTCTAACTTTGGGTGCGTTCGATTGGCCCTATTACGAAATGAGAATACGCGGAGTGATGATCTAAAACCTTATGTCTGGCGTTTTGAAGCAACAAGGATAATAAGAATATTTTTTAAAATAGCATTTCATTTTAATATGAATCTCTGCAAAAAACAAAGGATTTCTAACTTCTATTCTATGTATTCCAATTCTGGAATACGGTCAATCGAACGCACCCTTTGACCAGGGGTTTTGATAGTGATTTCACTTTCAAAGTGTTATTTGAGTCAATTCCTTCAAGACAATAAATCCTTTCCTCCTTTTCTCTTGTCCTCTAGACACTATTTTCTAAAATGGACACCCTTTTAATATTGGGATTGGCCAAAATGATCCTTACCTTGTAACAAAGATTTGTTTTAAGTTTAACTCTGTTTAAAGGGGACATAGTTTTTTAGTGGACCTAGATGTTGTTAACTCTGAAGCGGTCTCCATTGTTTTAAAAGTAAAATCTTCTGGTGTTAGACAGACTTAAATCAACCAAAAATTGTATCTCTTAGAGGGAAAGGGTAGAATAAACACTACAGGCCCTTTGTATTCAATAATAATAATAATAATAATAATAATAATAATAATAATAATAATAATAATAATAATAATAATAATAATAATAATAATAATAATAATAATAATAATAATAATAATAATAATAATAATAATAATAATAATAATAATAATGCTTTATTTATATAGCGCTATTTCCCTTTAGCCCAATAGCGCTTTACAATAATTATAATCCAAAATAGGAAAATTTACAAGTAGCAATAGGATGGATTTTTACAATTTTCAGGTAAAAACTACATTAAAACTATTTTAGCATATTAAAACTATGATTATTTCCAGGTAATAGACTATATTACATGCTAATCTAAGTTATAACATTTTTCAAAAAGGTATGTTTTCGTACAAGTCTTAAAACTTGGTAACGAGCTACTCTGTCTGATAATGTCGGGGAGAGAGTTCCATAAACTGGGTGCTGCAAAAGAGAAACACCTATGGCCATAACTTACTAGCTTGACGGGTGGTATTTTTAGTAAGTTTTTAGAGGAAGATCTCAGATTCCTAGTTGGTGCATAGGGCTCTAATAGTTCAGTAATGTAACTAGGAACCTGGCCATTAAGCGCTTTATACATGTAGGTCAGAAGTAGTATCTTATAGTTAATGCGCTGGTTAACTGGAAGCCAGTGCAGCTGCTTTAGGACAGAACAACGTTTCAAAAGTAATGCTAACTGCCAGCCACCTTGTTCATTGCTGGATATTTAGGTTTTCCTTTGGAAAAAACGATACACGTTTGGTGTGAGTATGTATTTCTCTTTTTTCAGGCGTGCTTTCCAGCTTCTATCGTCAGGACTTTTCCTGCCTGGTTCATTGGGAATCATTGACCCTTGTGAGGTACATCTAAAGCTTTTAAGCTGTATGCTGTATAAAAACATGAAGATAGTTGGGGTAAATGCAGCGATTCGAAACTCAACTCACTAAAGGTTATTTCTATTCGAGATGTTTAAATGTGTGTTATAAGAGGGATGTATAGTATCGCTTTTAAGTGAAACGCTGGGCTAAAACTTGTTTACATTTTAAGTTGCATTGCTAACTGCGATGATCTTCCTAACTTTCCTTTAATGTTTTAATTTAGATTTCATTCGTCTCTAGCGGCAGTACACCCTGCGAGCAGAGCCTCTCTGAAGCCCACCAGAAGCAGAGTAAGATAGGCTCTGCAGAAATCGTGTCAAGTCTTTTAAGCCACGGCAGCCCAAGTGTCTGGGCTAGTCACCCCAGTCAAACCCGTTTAGGCGGCGTGCGCATCATATTTTTGACAAAGCGAAGGTCAAAAATCGAGCCTTCAGTACGAAAATCAATATAACGTCCAGCAGTGCGATTGAGGCTTGGCCTGGGTTTGACACTGTCTCCAAGCAACGGTTTCCGCATACTCAATAAAGACTTAACACGATTTCTGCAGAGTCCTTTCTTTCTCGTCGAGTTGAGAAAGGCTCTGCTGGCAAGGTGGTGGGGGTACAACTTAAGTTGCAACTGATTAGCTCTCAGCAGGCTTGATAGCTCATTTGGTAGAGCAAGCGCAGCGCAATTGTACGGTCATCGCCTTGAATCCCGATCAAACCTTGCAACTGCCTAATAAGTTACATCATCCTTGTGCAACATACATGTACAGACGCCTCAACCTCGTTCCCAGGGTCTCTCTTCTGTGCCTCCTTTGTCGTTGAGGACATAAACAAAGCTGATAATCAAGACCCCGGGAACGAGCTCGAGGTTGCATTTCATGTAAACGCAATGCTAATTGTCTCCGTTGTCTTCAACAGTATAAATCCTTCTCAGAATTACGCTGTTTGCTTACCCTAGGGTCAAAGTCAAGTTATACTGACTCATGGAAGGGTTTTCAATAGCTTTCCAAAGCTCCGGATTTGATAATGAAAGTACCGGACATGCTTATTTTCCGTTGTAAGCCAGGGCCGATTGCAAGTGCCTTTGCAGCGAACCCTTCAAGGAAGCCTGGGTCCCTGTAAATTACTGTAAATGAAACTCTCAGAAATGCTGTTCACATTCTTGAGTTTGGAGGAAAAAACAATACTAAACTTATCGCGTAAAGAATTGAAATGCCAACAGATTGAGTATTCCTTTTAGTAAGCAAACGAAGGCGATGTGACTTTCACCCTGCTAGCAGAGCCTTTCTTTTGCTTGCTCGATTTTGGCGTTCTCGAGAAAGGCTCTGCATGAATCGAGTAAGATCTTTATTGAATATGCGCTGCATGTTGCCAGGATACAGTCTCGAACCCAAGCCTACTATGCCAGATCTCACCGCCATCTTGGTTTTTCATGGTACATCAGGCTCAATTATAACCATCGGTTTTGTCAAAAAACGGACGCTCGCACTGGAAAAACCGGTTTGACGAGAGAAAACAAGATTGACTAGTCCAGAAGTTCGGGCTGCGGCGGCTGCAAAGAGTTGACGCGATTCGGGCAGAGCCTACTTTTGTCCTCCTCAGTAAAGAAAAAGACGAAAGGAGGCTCTGCTCGCAGGGTGTGACTTTTTGTTGGTTTGAAGGATTTACTGCGCGTGATGGTCGTGTGTTTCTTCAGCCCATGGCTTCCTGATATA
>NC_090874.1:54319596-54324596 GCF_036669935.1 Montipora foliosa | reverse complement strand
AGGATGCTGCCCCACAGAGTTACCATCCACTTTGGTGAGGGCGGTGGAAATAGCTAAACGCGTTAACTGAGCGGTAAGCCGCTCTTTCTCAGTTAGGTAGAGTAGGATAGCAGCTAAAGATGCTGAAAAGGAATCAACCTTTCTTTTATCACACCAGCAACTCCAGCGTCCCCAAGATGATTTGTACGTTTTTCGTGTAGAGGGAAGAGATGCCGAAAGGAGTATCTGGGTAACGTCTTCAGAATTTCCCATTGCTTGGTACTGTTTCCGGATATGTGAAACACAGCTAGGTGCAGTCTGGGAAACATTGGTTGAGTCTTTAGAGGGTCTGATAGATCCTTCAAAAGGTGTCTGGTGGTTGGGATGAGGACTGGTTGCTCGACCAGAAGGAAGGCTCAGGAGGAGCGGCCGCCAAGGCTGTGCTTGCCAGAGGGGTGCAATTAGTACGATGGCCGCTTTGTCTTTAGTCACTTTGTTCAATACAATTGGAGTCAGATTGAAAGGTGGGAACGCATAACCCTGGAAGGGTTCCCAGTTCATTGGCAGAGCATCCGCGTGCATGGCCTCTGGGTTCAGGCTCCAGCTTACATACTTGGGAAGCTGGGCGGGCAGACGAGAAGCAAACAGGTCGATTTCGCATTCCTTTAGAAAAGGAGAGATAATCTGAGGGTTTATCTTCCATTCGCTGTTGTCGTTGAACACCCTCGATTCCGAGTCTGCAATGGTGTTCAGTTTGTCGGGAACGAGTTGTGCCGACAACACTGTGTTCCTCTCCAGGCACCACCTCCAGAGTTCCAACGTTAAAGTTATGAGGCAAGCCGACCTCGTACCGCCCTTGTTGTTTATATGGGCTATCGCTCAGTGTTGTCCATTCTCAGGCAGGCCACGCGAAGAGACTGATTCTTTAGGAAGGACTTTAGGGCCAAGAAGGCGGCCTTGAGTTCTAATACGTTTATGTGAAGTCTGCTTTCGTCTTCCGACCAACGCCCATTTGTGCGATGCCTTTGGTAGACCGCACCCCATCCTGTCTTGGATGCATTGACGGTCGTTATGAACAAGGTCGGGACTGGAGGTCTGATTGGACTGCCATTCACCCAGTCGATGTTCCACAGCCACCATTTGAGTTCGTCCAAGGAATTGTGGTCCAGCGTAATTGACACATCGAAGTCCTGTTGGGACTGGTGCAAGTCCTAGATCAATTGCATCTGTTAATACCTGAAATGAAGGGGTGCTTGCCATATTGCCAGACGACAGGACTCCAGGATGCCCAGAATGCTTGCCAGCTGGCGAGCAGACATAGTTGGAGTTGAGATTGCTTTCTTGCAAAGACACTTGACCTTTAAAACTTTCTCCTTTGGGATGCTCAATGTTTCTGCTGTTGAGTCGATTACAAACCCCAGAAATTTTATTTTTAAGTCGGGATTAATTAAACAAGACTTTTCTCGGTTTACTGTGAAGCCTAAGTCTTCCAGAGTGCAACAGCCAGAGAGGTGTTCCTCTGTGCTTCCTGGAGAGACGAACCGAGGATAAGGAAGTCGTCTAGATAAAGGATCATACGAACGCCCCGTTTGCGTAAGTATGCGGCTCCTGGTTTTAAGAGTTTGGTAAAAACCCTTGGAGCAGTATTTAAGCCAAAAGACAAAGCATGTGTTTCTCCACAGAAATTACAGGAACTTCTGGGAGTCTCTGTGGACTGGGATCGAAAGGTAGGCGTCTTTCAGGTATAGGGTGGTCATATAGTCGCCTCTTTGAAGGAGAGACTTCATGCAAGAGATGTTCTCCATCTGAAAATAGGGAGCTTAAGCTCGTGCCTTTTTGAGACGCGGACGGCAACCGGAAAGGAACATTTTGCGTCCCAGGACAATGGTGTCCCCAAGAGTTTTATACTAATCATCCCTAATGGAGAAAAGATACTTGGCGATGTAAATGTAGTTGTGTGAAGACAAGTCAAAAGGGAAAACAGCTCACTTCTGGTTGCGGTCCGCGTCTCAAAAACACGTGTGCTTAAGTTCCCTATTCACTGTTGTCACATCCTTGTCACGTGTCAGTCCATGCCATTGGATATAGAGTCCACTCAACTGGCCAACGGCAAAACAGAAGCTTTGTATTACGTAAGTCACGCAGAACTGCACTAACCCGCAATCTGTCTGTTGAAAGCTTTGTTAAATGCTAGACTGACGTTAAACTGATTGTAGTGGTTTAGTTACTACTATGGACAAACAAGAGGTTGTACTCAGCGTTGGAGATGGCTTCATTCCTACCGACGTTCACAGAGATCGTGTAAGAGCTGTTTGCCTTATTGAGGTCAAGAACCAAGAAACGAAAAAGCTTAAGAAGTAAGTTTATTCATTGAACTTTACATAATTATCAATATTAGTCATGGCACCTAATTCAAGAGACACTATGAAATATCCAAGATATATTTGGACGTTGTTCTTGGTCGATGGAAACGAATGGCTTTTATTCTACTATCGTCTACTATCGTCGTATCGTTGCCTCCGAATCGAATTCACGAGTAGAAGAGTTTAGAAAATAATATTTTAATTAGTCTTCCAGTTACAATTTTAATATCACCGACTGCGGCAAAAACGGCTATCTTTGAGGGTAAGAAACCATACAAGAATGTTTTTATATCCTTAAGATATGAAACTAAAGTAAATGCTTAAAAGTATACGTGATGCTTAGTTGCTTGGTCAAGATCAAAGATGCGCATAAACTTCGCTTGTTGAAGCAAAGTGCTTGTCTGCTCTTACAACAGTCATCGTTGCTCTACAGTACTCAAGATGCACTAAAAGGATTAAAAACCTGTTTTAATTAATGCCTTAATGCTTTTTTCTTTACAGAAAAGGCAGCGGATTCTACGCCAAGGTGACTTTGGAGGGGAGGGAAGTGTATGGCATTTTTACGTGCAACCATGTTGTTGGTTCCGAATCAGAGGCCAAGAACACTGAAGTTACCTTTGATTTCGAAGGAAAGAATCCTGGGCAAAGCGGTGTTATCTTAAGACCTGACGATATATTTCGAACTCATAAGGTTAGCTTCGCACGTAGTAATCTGTTATTTTTTTCATGTTACGTTCTGGTAGTTCTCTTTTTGTCTGACGACGTTTCCATGCCATGTAGTGATGGATGATACATTTTCGTGTGCCAAATAATGCTTTGAAACCGGTTCTCATAACTCGGAGAAACGCCAAAGGTGACCTAAAATCTCAAAACTTATGAGCAGTATTCATTTTATTCGATCATCGAGTTCATTTGTCACGCTAAGCTTAGCCTGCGTAGCGTGCGTTTCCAACGAGCGAATTTTCGGACTGCGGTGGAATAGGGCGAGCGCCAAAGAAATATATGTTTTCCTTTTCTTCGAGCTTGGAACACGTGCCAACGTGGAAGAATATTGTCAACCGCCATTTTCATGGTAATATCTCTACTACAGGAGCCCATGAGTAGGAGCTTGCCTCTCCCATACAAGCCCTATGAGTCAACCTTTGCTCTTATCTTTCTATTTTTAGAACGCCATGAGTTCTTCGGCTCTGCAGACATTGTTTAGAATGGCCAATCAGAATAAAGTTATTGTGGAACAAAGACAAAAATAGCAAAAACAATGCATGCAAATTGTGTAAATTGATGTAAATTGTTGTAAATGTGAGGTTCCTGCTGAAGGATTAGTTCTAAAAATAGAAAGATACGCGCAAAGGTTGACTCAAGGATATACTGCATAGGGAGGCTCCTAGTCATGGCAACTAAAAATAGTTGGGGGGATCAAGGGAACGTGGAACAGAATTGCTAGGAAAAAGGGAACTTGACAGAAGTAAATTTTGAGGAATATCTTAAACAAGACGCCTATAAGGGCGTTTCCGTGGGATGCACAATGTTGTTTATTCAATAGGAATCACCGGTAAAATTCGGAAAATGGCGAAAGTTTACCAGAAAGATGAGTACTTGTATGAAAGACCAACGCAAAATTTCAGTGACGGAGACATTAATCCTTCTTTTAACTTGATTTTTATTTTTGTATTATTTGGTTGTTAAAGGCTTTTTCCTAATGTTCTTTTCACGTTTTTGATTCCTATATTGAGAGGACTGGCGTTGCAATCCCCAAACAGTGCTTTTAAATTGCGGGTGTTGACTTACAAAGCTGAACAATAGCCGATAAAACACGCTGACTACCTTGAAAGACCCTGGGAAGGAGAGTCTGAAGTTGGATGGGAGACCAACGCAAAATCCCAGTAACGAAGACATTAATCCTCATTTTTTAACTTGATTTCTTTTTGTATATTTTTGTTAAAGGCTTTTCCAATGTTCTTTTCACGTTTTTGATTCCTACATCGGGAGGAATGGCGTTGGAATCAACAAACAGTGCTTTTAATAGCGGGTGTTGACTCACAATGGCAGATTGAACTCATTGGTTCGATTCACAAAATGGTTTGGAACGACTGAGCAAACTAATTCGCAGGTCGATTGGCGTATTCGTTGTGCAATTGTTCACAGTGGAACATCCAAGAACGAAGCAAGATCTAGAAATAACGAAGAAAATTCCCCTTACCTTTAAAGCTTGCCGTTCTCAAAGAAAAATCATCTGTCCACTTTATTAAATACTTTCAAATGTGAGGTTACTGTGTTAATTATCGCAGGCGGAAAAAATTTCAAATAAATTTTGCTTAAAACGTAAGTAGGGAACTCTGTGACCCAGAGGTCTTGCCCGTGCTCAAAATGCTAGAGCTGGGAAAAGAGTGGGGGTTCTGATCGCTGTACGAGAGTTTGGAAATACTGAAGGGAATGAAGATGAATCCCTCGATCGGGGCTTAATTTGATATCCTTGGGGCACGTTTGTGACTACGAAGAGGAAAACAAAGAAAAGATACGCGATCGGTTTTAACCGTTGGGCTGCATGTTGCACAAGCATCCCACGAAATTATCTCTGGCGAATAAGAGAGAAATTTTATTTTTTTTCCTATGGAACAAGGGAACCCCTCCCTCTCTGCCAGGCCCTCAGGGGTGGTG
>NC_090874.1:54309596-54314596 GCF_036669935.1 Montipora foliosa | reverse complement strand
ATTTTGCGCGTCTTCTAAACTATTACATTTACTGGTTAAGGACGTATGCAAAACATGGACCCGGTTATTACATCAAGTTGCTGCTCTCATTCTTATCAGGAATATAGGGCTGTTGTTCGCTTATAGTTATGGGCTACTGATTTAAGCAATTGTCTCTTATAGAAACCAATATACCATCCATTTCAAATAGGTAGCTCTAAAGAGATTCGTCTATAACCCGCACTTCAAATATACATTTATTTCATTCATCGAGTCCTTGACCAGTGCGCCCAACCGTCCTCACAAATGGGTTCCACCTGAATTTTTTAGGTGTCTGTAAAGTGACAATTGCTGAAATTGTCTAGTTAAGTGCGAGGATCATCTCTCTCTCTCTCTCTCTCTCTCTCTCTCTCTCTCTCTCTCTCTCTCTCTCTCTCTCTCTCTCTCTCTCTCTCTCTCTCTCTCTCTCTCTCTCTCTCTCTCTCTCTCTCTCTTCCCCCCCCCCACAGGAGAGGTCCATGGACCTTGGGTATATGTTTCGTATGCTTCCATATTTACAGGTTAACGCACTCAGGAGCACAAGGAGACCATGATAGTAGGAGCTTGCCTGTCTCATACACGCCCTTATGAGTCCACCTTTGCGGGTATCTTCTATTTTTTGAACGCCGCGAGTTCCTCGGCTCTCCACGCACTGTTTTAAACGGCCAAACAGCGTAAAGTCATTGTCTAACGAAGACACATAAAGCAGAAAACTGTATGTAAATCGTGCAAATTGATGTAAATTTATGTAAATGCGAGTCTCCTGCTCAAGGATTCGTTCTAAAAATAGAAACATACGCGCAAAGGTTGACTCAAAGATCTACTGCATATGGAGGCTCCTACTAATGGGCTTCTGCCTGCACAAGTTCACTAACAATGAACGAGAAATTCAAAGGCTCGTGCGGCATTGAAAATTTCGAGTTCATCAGTTAGTGAACGAGTACACGAGCGTGTGTGCGCAGAATGCTCTAGACGCAGAAATATTTCCTCCTCGATCTTTCTACCTTCACTTCGGTTTCATGTATTTTTTTCTCGTATTTGCTGAATCACGTATCTCTTCCTGGTAAAGTATACCAAATTCCGTATTCCGTGTGTTCTTCCGATGTTCCACGTGGTTTATCAACCTATTAACCAAACGTGTGGTCTATTGCTTAAATATACCTCAGTACAAGAATAGGTTCATTTATGCCTAATAGCATTCTTAATCGCTGCCGCTTAGCGATAGAGCGGTTTTCAATTGAGTGTCGAAAGTAATTAGCGAATTGCTTTGGTTTATGATTACTACCATTTGCGTCCATCCTTGAAACGCGACGAATTTTGCGCGAAGTTTCACGTTTCAAACGTTAACGGTTTGCCCGGTTATCTATCACTTTTGACCAATGAAACGTTGGCGGTTATGTTGTGAAATTGACAACGCTTTTTGACGGCGTACCAGCATGTTTTATTCACGTGCTCTCAAAGTTTTCAGGTTTTTTGTGAGAGCGTTCGGGTTTTGCATCACCGCCCTAATAACGTCTCTGCTCGTTTTCCAATGGAAACAAAAAAATTCAAAGTCAACAAGTTTGGAATAAGGTAAATTACCGTCCAGGAGTCGCTTGAGATCAAGATTTTAAATGCACCTTGAAACACGGAAGAGCGTGTGTGCGCAGAATGCCCTAGACGCAGAAATATGTCCTCCTCGATCTTTCTAGTTTCACATGGGTTTCATGTACTTTTTTCTCGTATTTGCTGAATCACGTATCTCTTCTTGGTAAAGCATACCAAATTCCATATTCCGTGTCTTTGGAAACTCACGGGAGATAGATGTTTATAACTCTTCTAGATTCCTAGGCAAATTCATAAATATCTCCGCTCTCACGGAAAACCTAAAAACTTGAAGAGCACCTGAACAAAACATGCTGGTATGTCGTCAAAAACGTGGTCAATTTCAAAACATAACCGTCAACGTTTCATTGGTCAAAAGTGACACACGACTGGACAAACCATTAACGTTTCCCGCAAAATTCGTCACGCTTCAAGGATGGACGCAAATGGTAGTACTTCACTCAGTGATTGGCTCAAAGTTCTCGCGCCACTTTTTCAACCAATCAGAAGTGAAACCAAAACCAATCGTGGCTCGCGCGTGCACATTACGTGTAATTACTTAGAGTTTTGATTGGTTTACCGGATTGCCTCCGTCCTTTTTGATTGACCAAAGTAATTACTTTGGTTTTGGTTTTGGTTTTGACACTCGATGGAAACTCCCTCTAAAAAACTGCTAAAAGTGATAATTACATTTTTGCTGTAGCGATGATTTCTTTATTCCTTAAAACTGTTAGAAATCGTATCATAATTCTTTTTATTTCAGTCAAAGAAGGCACTCCCTCTAATACAGAGCTGGAGGACCTTTCATTGAATATTGGTGATGCATGGAAACACCTTGGACGACGCCTAGGCTTCACTGAAGCACAGTTAACTGGGTTTCACAAAGAAAATGAGAAGTATTCTGAAAAACCTTACCAAATGTTGCTGCACTGGAAACGGAAAAATGGATATGATGCAACCTATAAAGTCTTGCATGACGCCCTGTGTGATGCTCGGGTAGATCAGAGAGGTTTAGCGGAACAACTGTGCTACCACAGTGAATGAGAAATTTAAACAATATATATGACTGTAATGATAAGCGGAAACAGAGAATATTTCACCATCCTCTAACTAATAAAACATGAACCATTTTATTCCTAGTTTGTTGTAAACGTGATGTTGAACTAATCCTGTTCTCCAAATTGAAATTTTACAATTTTAACACAATCACTTCCTGGTGAGAAAGCTGATGAAGCAATGACAATAGTGACGTTTTTTATATTTACCCAGGGAGACAAAAGGTAACGAACTTCGAGACACAATGCAAAGTCGTTAATTCAGTAGCCTGTTTGACACGCTAGCTGAAAATGAGGTAGCGTGACTTGCAGCCTCCATAACCAATTAATCGAATTTCACTATGAAAAATTGCAACAGTTATGAGGGAAACGCCATAAGGTAGGCGGCCATTTTTATTGCAATACAGAAAAGTCACATGAGATAAGCTCTTCCATCTGCGAGAGTCTTCTCAACACTTTTCGGATTGCATGTACTTGTAACAGCAATGACAGATCCAATGTTTCTTGGGCCTGCACGATGTGTCACCGTCAGGACAAGGATTCTAATTAAGTAAACCTCTCTCGGCCGCCGATACATTTGAAGGGACGTGCACCTGCTCGTCGTACAAATTGCAGCTCCTCTTTTTGTCCCTGTCCTGGATACTTTCGAAGAACGCAATGCAAAAGCAAACTTAAAAAGGTGTGATGCCAAGGAACTTGTCACATGTGGGTTTTCAGTCTAAATGCACTGTCTGAACTAGGAGATTTTCCTATTCCGGGGTCGTTAGTCTGTGGCGGAAGAATGCTCGAAAACAACAAAATTGATGTGAAATTAAAATTGGGATTGTACTACTAGAGGTTGACCTGATCGTGTTTCGTGATAGTGAAAAGGAATGTGGGAAAATACGTGTCTCATAAACTTGCAAAGCGCTGCTCGTGAGACTGATTTCTATTCTTGAAATGAAGATCTCATCTATGGATAGGACAATAAGGTTATACCTCGAGAGCTATTAGCACTAAGGCACCTGCCCAAAAGTCCAATTAAACTTTGACCACAAACACTGACGTTGGATCCACGACATCAGTGTAATGCAGTGAATTCAAAAAAATAATGTTTCACTGGTACTGAGCGTTACGATTTATACCTATCTTTCATATTGGATAGATGAACAAAAGGATGGTACCATTGCAATCATTGATCCTCATTCTTAAAATGGTTTGAGAAACCTCATAACTTTCGGGATTTCTTAATTTAAGTGACCATGTTTCCAAAAGCTGGTCGGTTGCAGTTGGCCATAAATGCCTTCTTGATTACCCCTCTGAAAAACCCTTTCCTTAGGTCTTGCAGTGATGCAAGAATTGGTCACTAACATCGGGACAAAGAAAGCAAACTTCATACTCATACGTTCTAATCTCACTGCATGGGGAAGTTAAGATTGCAGTGAGAAAACTTACGCACTTGCCAGGTCAGATTAAAGAAGCACGAAAAACATCAGGGTTTCAACGTGATTGAACACTTGGCCTGAATCGCGGGAAGGTTCTCTACCAAGCTAGCTACGAGGCCAGATTTGTCACTTGTTTGTTTGTTGCCGTGGTAGATATTAAAATGAAATGAATACGATGATGATATCGTGTGCGGGCTAGTGAAGAAATGAAGGGAGCAGAGTTGACGGGCGCTTCAACCAACGTGGCCCGGTTCTGCGTCATGTGTGGGATCATACAACTTACTCCAAAATGGCCGCCAATTTAGTATTCTTTTGTTTCCTTTCAAATTGGCCCTTTTGGCCTCGCTTTCAAACGTAAAATTCAAAAGAAGATTTAGCCTTGAACGAGGCCAAAAGGGCCAATTTGCAACCAAACAAAACAATACTAAAATGGCGCGGCCACTCCAATCTTTAATAATAAAATTGATGCGCACACCTTTAGCTGACTTTGGCTGGTCTCCTACTTTGGAGAAAGTAGAGGTACTTTTAGAATTATTATTCACTGTGGGGGATTTTTCGCTTCATAGTGGTTTTTCCTTAGTACGCTTCATAGCTTGCTTTGCATTCGCGTTTGGTTTTTCCTGTGTCCCAGTGTGCCTTGATTATTCATTTTTCTCAAAATGTCGCTGCACGCTATATTACAGAGCCCTGCGCTTCGATTCATAGCGTAGGAGCTCGTAGGTCTGTAGCTTGTAGACGATGTTGGATATGTTAGGGTCCCAATGAACGCTTATTATGCGTATTTCGCGCCTCAGCTGCTGCCAACTATTGAAATTCTATTTTAACGCTCAAAAATGCAAACTAAGCAACGTACAGATTTTGTTAGCCTGCTTTATGCAAGTGTCGATCGAGAATAAAACAAATTGCCTTCAGCAACAAA
>NC_090874.1:54284596-54289596 GCF_036669935.1 Montipora foliosa | reverse complement strand
GGTATTTTCTGAAGTGGCCTATACTAGATGAATCAAAATGTGTTGTGCCATTCTTTGGCTACTGCCAAACGACGTTGGAAGTGTACCAGCTGACTTCCACTCCCAACACCAATCAATTTGCCAAGGGACACTAACATGACCAACATTTAAGTAGATTGAACCAGAAATTAGGGAACGTTTTCTGACAGTTTGCTTGTCAGCAATCCTTCTTTATAGCTGATTGAAGTGTCTTTCAGTTATTGCCTTAGAGCCCCAACAACAATGTGATCAAAGACTATAATGCATAATACCATGAAAAAAGAACTGGAGTTTAATTTGACACACCATAAATTATATACCCTGAGTACACAAAACCTGAAGTTTGCATCAATACACTGTACACTTAATTTGACATTCAACATCATCAATTAATTTGTGTTGTTCTGTGACACAGCTATGCCTACCTAATCTTTTTTGGATTCTGACCACCCCCTTCAGGTCCATGTGTGCACCCTTATTGCAAATTTTTTGGGAAACCTTACATGTAGGAAGTTGTTGGCACTGTCTGCCTAGAACTGCACAATATTATTATTATTATTAACACTAGGCATGCATAATTTTACAGAGATACGGTATTTTAGTGAGTTAACTGTTCAAAATAATACTAATAATTCAATTATTGAACACTTGGACAAAAGTTATTTGTAGAAAAGAATTTGAGCTGCAGTGCTTTATTTGGATAAAAAGCCCATAATAACAAAGGAAGAACAAAACGTCCTTTTACTTGACAAAATAACCATCATGCTAAAGAGTCACTTGAGATGGCTTTGCTATATTATTTTTGATTATCATTATATGTGCTGTAATGGTTGTAATTTATATACAGAACACTCTACAATACTAACAAGTCCGTATAACACACTACACTGTACATGTAAATATACAAGTAAGCTATAGTGTGGAGAACCACTTTGGATTGTCATTCAATGGTGTACACCATGAAGATAAAGCTTTCACTGCTTGGGCACAATTCATGGTTCGGCTTCACTGTTTCAAAACCCATAAACATGAAGGTGCGCATCAAACTTGCTGCAAGAGAAAAAACAACAATCAAACTTCACAACAGTACTGATCGTGTAATCCACATCTGCTGTTGGTTGCCTTCAAAATGCTCATTACAAGACAACGGAAAGTTAGAGTTGACCCAAATTATTAAAAACATGACATCAGCGTTAGAGTTTTTATTGCATGACGGAGGTTGAGGGACTCAAAATGTTGTTTGCAAATTCATGCTTTTTAAGTTAGGGTTAGGGTGTTTCCCAATGATTGGGACACGGCATTACTAACTCTGCATCTTCACCAACCCTGCTTTGATTGACTAAGCCCAGTTTGATAAAGTCTCAATCATGCATGAAGCAATCAAAATTTGTGGTTCCAATGCTGGCCACATGACATTAATTTTGTAAGGAATACTGTTGGACACACATTGTGTGACCCATTACCCAGAGATATTAAGTTTGTAGCTGTCTCTCAATTACTCACTGATTAACCCTTTGACGTCTAAACTGGCCTATTCACACCAAAGCTTAAACACGTTTAAAAGCTGTTTACTTAAACATGGTTTAAAATAATTGTTTTTTTCATACAAGTTACTACCTGACATAATGTAGACTCCAAATTCAACACAATGAAGAGCAGGGCTTGAAATTGTGACTCACTGGTCGCCAATGCGACCAAAAATTGAGTGCTCTAGATTTTCAGAACTGGTCGCCAGCTGGCTAATCACCTTTTGTCTGATAACCCAGGATAAACAGTAGACAACTTCCAGGGATCGCGTTAACGCAGAAATCATGCATTTTTACGCAAATAAAATCCAAAAAATGCATCATCGAAATTTTAATGCGTCTCAGGACGCAAGGCACTGACTTAAATAACTCACACAACTTGCTTTGATTTGTCAGTATATTCTGTTGTTTGTAAAACTGTTGGAGCGATCTGTGCTCATAATTGAAGTTCCAAGAAATGGGGTTTAAAACATCTAAAAAGGTTAAAACTAAATTTTCGACCGCCTTCTGCGGTCTTCTTCAGAGGACTGTACTCTGCAAGTCACTGAATGCAAATATATAGCAAAAGACGTCACTGTTAGTTGCTCCTAAGGGAGGAAACCAGTACTGCGTAAACCCTTGGGAAGGGTGCTCTTTCATTAACAGAGTTCTTGTCCAGGAATGAATGTAACAGCTCTAGAAAAAGCCTTTGTCGGCCGGTCCTATGCATATGCATATGCATATGCATTATGCATCAATATTAATTCCAAGTTGGTTACTCTCTTTTTCTCATAATTTAAAACATACTCTTTTTTTCGCAGAGGGTCACCAAGATTTTGGGACCCCCAAAAAATGCTTGGGACCCCAATTTGGCTGAACATTCGGGTCCCAGGACCCAGATTGAAAAATCCTAGTGCCATCCCTGACTTCTGTATTTGAATCTTTATATGATGAGATCGTTCGGAACTGGTAGCTAGAACACGACTCACCTTTCTTTTCCCATTAAAATAATGTATAAATACTACAAGAAAATCGGTTTCTCACATTGTTAATTAATAGCACAAATTTACTTCGATACTTCGATCACCACGTTTACTAGGCGCCATATCGTTTCAACGCTTTCATGGGATCGGCGGGCAAACTTAAACACGGTATGCTTCTTGCCGGTTACGTGAATTTTGTGCCCGGAAGACGAAGATTCAGCAAGAAGGTTGATTGAAAATTTAAATCCATCGTCAGGTGTGAATGCTGAAAACATAGATTTAGCCATATTATCGAAGGACCTCTTCAGAACTAGCTTGATATTGATAATATATTGATAATGAACCTGGACGTCGCATATTCGAAATTTGCATGGACCTTTCAAAAAGCAACCTGTACCCTTAACATAAAGAGGGTTGGAGAACTTGTGCCCTCTCTTAGAAAGCGAATAACTGCAAAATGGACTGCACAAGGTGATTAATAAATGGAGATAAATGTCGGTAGAAAAGTACGTAAAGAAACAAGTTCCTCTGATTCTGGAGGCTACTGAAACCGTATACAAGCCGCTCCTTTTATTTTATCTCGGTCGGAGACTGGTAAGAGCATTGTAGTTGTTTGGGGGCCTAGGCCGAGCAATTGTACAGTAGTATTGCGTTTACTCGCGATAAAGGCAAGTTGCTTGCCACGCAAGCTGTAGGAGAATAAAGAACGATGTTTTCAAGAGGTGAAAAGCAAGGATAAAGGACCCATGTTTGCCTTGCTATGGAAAACACAGACTGTGCTTCGCTCCATTTCAAATAACCTTAAAGAACACCATCACCAAACTAAAGACAAAGCCGAAAACAGCAGTGGCTTTAGAGATCTTTCTCATGCTTTTTTTTTTTTTGTGCTTTTTAATAATTATGACTTTCCTTGCATGCAAAGTTGGCGACCAAAATTTATGATCTGGCAACCAAATTTTTCCCATTAGTCGCCACCTGGCACCTGAGCAAAAAAGTCAATGGTGAAAAAAAGTACTTAACCTTTGAATGGTATGAAAATACTATTCTTATATGAACGTTTAAATACCTCTGTCTGGTCCCTCCTTTAGAAGGCCAACAAAGACGTGTTCACATTTCAGGTATTCCTCTGCATATTCAAGAAGGGACACAAAGCTAAAAAGAAAGAAAGCAATGATGTTGGATGTAGAGTTACCTGTACATAAATTACTTGTCATTTCCCACAAAGTGCTTGCTCTTGTTACCATTCTTTGCTTCCTAAAGGCAGCTCGCCATCCTGCACTCCGACGTACAGCTGGCCATTCTGTAAAACAACCTTCCACTCTATGATGTGGTGGTCGCCATTTTTAAGGCGAAAGCAGTACAGTGATGACTTTGACACTTTCTTGCCACTCTTCTCCACAGCTATTTCTGAATCCTGAGGGAAAAAAGGCCTTCATTTACTTCAGCCAACAAATGCAATATGTCAGTGTATTATATTAAGTATCAGGAGAGGTTTTCATGGGAGTATTCTGGAAAGTTAAGTACAAAAAACAGGTTCTCAAAATTTGTTTTAGAGTGATTGTACTTGACCCGTGAAACAGAGAATAATAGTTATTGTGTAACACTACCTCCTAATTAGACCTATTGTTTTTCTGTTACTCAAACTATTTACACGAAAACACCCCACGATCTTTTAAAAATTTCTGACGTTTAGTCTAATAAACGAAGAAAATAACTGTCGTATAATTTATCTCTTCAGTTGTGTAATTATTGTGTTTTCTGTTTTTGTGTCAGTTTTTTCATCCTCAATCTTGTATACACCATGTGATAGGGGCTTTTACGCACATATAGCGTGTAATATTCCACTATATATTTCACGGGTCAAGTAAAATCACTCTAAGAAGTGCTTGGCACTACCACAAAGTAAAATGGGACATGAAAATACTATGCTGACAAGTATCCCACACTTTGTCTGCAGCAAGGAATTCATTAAGTAGAAGTTCATTTAATCTACTTCTGTTCCTAAGAAGGGTCAATAAAATATTGGGAACTTTGTTTTAAGACCCTACTCAAAACAAACGTCAGAGAATATCCTTTGGACCAATAAAATCGTTTGATTAAAAGGCCAATAATAACAATATTATTATTTTACTATTTCCCACTATTTTTATTTCCTATTGCCATCAGTAACATTATTAACCTACAAGGGATTGCCTATTGACATGTGCAAGTAAACGAATTATTATAATCAATTTAATTATTATCGTCATGGCTTTTACCAAGTTAGAGCTCTCATTGAGTTGCGATTGCCTCTCACTAAATTTTTCTTTCATTTTATTAAAGGGGTCTTTGATTTCAGTGGATGTTTAAATAGGTATAATAGAATAAAAACTACCACCAAGTAATAATGATAATAATTTATTACCCCATGCAGTGCTGGAAATAACAGTCGGTCATCGGACATTGTCCGACCAAATTTTGAAAATGTCCGGCCAATTTCACATTATGATCGGAC
>NC_090874.1:54264596-54282096 GCF_036669935.1 Montipora foliosa | reverse complement strand
AGATGATGAAGAACCAGACTTGTAAACAGGAATAACACGTGCCATCTTAAAAGAATCAGGAACAGTACCAGACGAGAATGAAAGGTTATATAAAATCTCCAAAGGCTTCGCGATAATAGAACTCAGAATCTTACGTAAAGAAACAGGAATGCTAAATGGACCAGAAGCTTTTCCTGATTTAAGACTTAAAACAAGACGCCTCCAAAGGCGTATCCGTGGAATGCGCAAACAGTTAACACAAATTGTCCACTTACAGTGAACTTCAAGTACAGGTAAACTTCGGAAAATGGCGCGGAGAGATTACCAGAAAGATACATCTGTAATATAACTTGAAGTTGCCTTTTGTAAAAACTCATTATTAATGTTACTAAATTTGCAAATGCAAACAAGGAAGCCCTATTAGCGGATTCTTGGGATACGGGATCTTTCATTCATTTATTTTTTGGAATGAGACTATTTAAATCCTACAGTTTTACTTTCTTCCTCCGTTCATCCAAAAATTACAAAATCAGCCTTAAATCATCCGAAAAACTTATTACAGGTCACAGTTCAACAACTTATCATCCTGGGCCAGTTGTTCAAAAGCCGATTAATGCTAATCTCAGGTTAAAAATGAACAAACGAGTTTTATTCTCTACTCCCAAATGCTGCTCAAGGCTGATATTCCGTGAAGCTTTACTGTTTATAAACAAATCAGAATTGATACAAAGGAGTGGATGAACAAGGCTTTTCATTGGGTCTGCCTAGTTTTGAGATTTGGGATCTTCGCACTGTTGATTGGGTTATATTCCAGAGTCGTGTACACTCTGTGGTTCAAACGTAATGACGACAATCAACTCACCCATCAACAAAGAGTAAGTGTTAACGAAGAAGGTCTTTAATACGTCTTATGAATAGTCCACTTTCAGTCAGTCATCGAATGTGCTGCGATTTTATGACAAATTGATGTCTATTGGTGGTGATATTGTTTTTGTTTGTGAGACTGTGATTGTGCGGTCATTGACAGTTTCACATTTTGATTGTGACATAATGATTTGGACATTGTGAACATGACGTTATGACTGTAGCATTTAGCGTTAAATATCTTTGTTGTTGCAAATGTTACCAGCTCAATCTGACTTTGTATTCCTCTATAAACAGGGTGTCATGAAGGTGCGGAAGAGAGTTACCTTGATGGTCGTAACAGTCACTGCCACATTTGCAATCTGTTGGCTTACTCACTCAATTGCCCATGTCGTAGAAGACCATACTTCCAGCATTAGTCGCGAAGTATTCACTGTTATTCACACAGTGGTCCTTTCTAATTCTGCTGTAGACCCATTTCTGTATGCTCTGTTAAACAAAAATTTCAGAGAGAAGCTTAAGGGTGTGCTATGCTTTACTGGCTGTATAGTAGTCCGTGTTAATCCTGCACGGGAACCTGAGGAAACCGAGATTACCCAGGTCGCGACTACTAAGATTAACACAACAGGGCCATCTTCCAGAGAGTGATGTGTTCATTTTAATTATTCGACGCACTTTCTGTTTTAGCTTAGCTGTGCACTTTCCGTTATCAGAGAGCACACTTTCTGTTTTTGGCTTAGTGCACTTTCCGTGTAAAATCTTTTATTTGTTAGTATTCAGATTAAGAAACAATACGTTGTCACTTTATGGAAGAGTTGGTGGATTTGTGTTTTCATATAAGCACTACAATGACTGACAAAAGTCCTTGGGACAACTATAATCTTAAATGTTTTTTTTCTTAATTTATTCCAAAATGTTATCGTGAATGCAAGCCTCACTTTCCTTGACATATATAATCACTGTAGCAACAGGTGGCATTAACCTTTTATTGATGCAGTGGAAAGGATGAATTGCGATATAGTTTTTTACATGGAAAAAGAACACAAGGGTCCAGTGGCTTTTGTACTGGATTGCAATATCATCGGTCATTTTATTTATTTCAGTTTCATTGAAAATTACGGTTTATGGATATACTTGTGTCGTACGAATGTTAGTGACATTGTTAAGATTCTTGTTGACTAGGTGTCTGCGTTATATCATTACTTTATTATAGCGCCCGCCACAACACAGTTGATAAATTTTAACAGTTAAATTCAGTTACAGTTAAACAGTTAAACTTGCAAAACAAAGAACGAGACTTTTATTCCCAATATGGACCGAACAAGCTGGTTCAATAAAGTTTTTACTATCACGGCTTTTTAAAACTTTGCTGACAACAAGTAATGCACCCATTCTCGGCTAACGCAGGCGCATAAAGTTATGATTATTCTCATTTTTCGGACCGCTCAGGGAACCAATCATAATGCTCCTTTTCACCGTGGACCAGTTTGCTATATAATAAAGCAAAATACAGCTGTGATCGACAAGTAACACAACGTGTCACCCTCTTGAATCTGTTACAAAACAGTTAGCTTGAGAATTTTCGACTGAACCGCTAAATACGATGTCGTTTATATTTCGTTCATGTCTCTTCTCTCCAGATCCCTTTCTCTGATGGACATGAACCCTATTTCTCAAGAATTACCGAATAAAGATCACGCACAGTTAATCTTAAAATTATTTTGACCAGAAAGAGATATCCATTGCAGGTAAGGTGAACGCGAATTGAGAGACTCGCGTGACTGTCTTGTCCCGCGCGTCGCTTCTCTGAAGCGTGTGTCCCGCGTGCCTCCATCGAAAGCACGTGTCTCTGGAATGTGCGTCATAATATAGATGTCGATGTTGCTGTTAGCAAATCATTTATGCAAAGCTCAGGAAGTCCTTTTGTTTATATTCTCCGTTAATTAGTAACTATGTAAAAGAGTTAATTATACATGTGCATTCTTTATTACTTAACCGGTAAATTAATTGTTCTTTCCTTAAATCTCCATATTGTAGGTAACATATTGTTAATACAGTATGAATATATGCTATTTGAATAAATGAATTCCAAATCCCATGCATATAAACACTGAAACTACTTTTGGCAGTTGGACCATCTCGAGATTGGCGGATTAAGGCAGCTCCCTGATCAATAGCATAACATATTATAGTTCTGAAGGGGAACATAGCAAAGTTCTGCAAAGTTGCTTTTTACACAAGGAAAGCTGGTTTATCATTAATAATGAGACTGAAAATAAAAAAAAAAAAAACAGAAAAGTATGCAATCAATTTGGGAGTCATAATTGATCGTTAGTTATGAGATGTACACACATTTGACACTAGGGATAGGACTTCTAGTTTGTAATCAGTGTAGTAATACCTATTTTTGAAATGTGCACAATCTGGGTATGATCAGTGTGTAGCTTTGGTTGAAGCATTTTAGATACTACTAGAGCGAAACTTTATTAACAAATGTCATATTCTCACAATTGCGTTAAAAACAGTTGCGAGATATCAAATTTAAAATGGTCAATTCAGAGTTTTTGATTCAATTCGCATATTCGTGACTTGTTATAGAGCTAATATCACTAGTATGGGAGCTTGTGTTTTACTACAGGTAGCTTTTGTCGATACACTTTTGGCGAGTGGGCTGGGTTGTTAGCAAGCCAATTGACGTTAATGCTGGATTAAATTCAATCGACAATTGAGTTTTAATCTATCAGTTAAAATGCCAAGTTTAGCTTTCAGTACCACCTTAATTATGCTTTTAAGTGGGTAAACAAACAACTCTGCCTGATGTTGTATCCCGTTGGTAAAACAGCGAGAGCATGATGCTCAACCTCTAAGTAAAAAATAAACCGCTCGTTGCTCGTTGCTCGTTGCTCGTTGCTCTCGTTGCTACGAGAGACTACGCTGGATGACAAGCAACATACCGTATTTATTCGATTAACCGCCCTGGACGCTAATTAAATTTTTGGACCTTGAGAGTGAGTGGGCGCTTATTCGAGGTGGGCGTTTATTCGAGGTGGGCGCTTATTCGAGGTGGGCGCTTTTTCGAGGCTGGGCGCTTATTAAATTTCCACCATTTTCAGCAAGTGTAGTATGTTTATTTTGCAACAAAACAATAATGGACATTGGAGTTGAAACTTTGAGGAAAATTGCAACGTTCTCGTAGACAATGAATCTAGAGATTGTAAGCCAGTGAATAAATAATAATCAATACTACTCTCGTGCACTCAATTTTTTTTTGAGTGGGAGTGGGAAGGGGGGTGGGGTGGGGATGGGCGCTTATTCGAGTTTCAGTGGGAGGGGGAGGGGGTTGATGTGGGGGTGGGCGCTTATTCGAGGCTGGGCGCATATTAACTTTTTTTACCTTTAGGATGGGCGCTAATTCGAGGTTAGGCGCTTATTCGAATAAATACGGTAAGTGCAAGAGCTCCGCAGTTATTTTAATCCTAACCGAAATATGTTTTGTTGTTTTTATTGTTGTCGTTTTTGTTTTATCCTTTGCGAGTTAGTTTTCTGAGCAACGTCCATACCATCTGCATTTGGCATCGCCATGAAGACTAACCCATTGTGTAAATTGCCAACAGGTGGAAACATCGCGTTGGTGGCAGCAACTTCCTCATTTGACACAATAGCTGCAATCGCCACTGAACGATATTATGCAGCAATGTATTGAATCCTCTTGGTAACAAGGGAAACATTGTCAAGGATAAGCTGAAGGTTTGTCAAAGAAAAACGTTTGTCTTTTGTAGCTACAAGGTTTCGAGAATTTGACGCTACCGGTCGTAATTTTCTCGTTTTTTTTCCCTAAGATTGACCGCTCAAAATAAAATAGATTCGACGATATGTTGCATTTTTGTAAAAACGACACTGTTCTGCCTTTGTTTATGACTCTTTTTTACTGTTCATCAATTACAGTCAACTTCCGTTATTACTGACACCCTCGGAACTGCGATTTGGTGTTCGTAATATCGAGAGTTCGTTGATAGCGAGATGTGAGACTGGAAAGAACGACTGGAAGAACTCATTAATGGCAGCGAGACTTTAAACAGAGCCCTTAAGAAAAGAAGAAGTATGACTTTTAGTTGATTGCCAACAGAAGATGAAAAACTTCGCCAAAAAGACAAAGTCAATAACAAAAAGCAGAAAAATAGATTACAACTTTGTTCAAAAATACAAAGATGTCGCTCGGTGTCCGCTATAAAGACAGGAAAAACAAAACTTGTGACATGGTTACCGATCCAAGTGTTCGCAAGTCCGTAATAGCGGTAATCCGTAATAGCGGAAGTTTATGTCAGTAAAACATCTGTAACTTTCGCCGGTGATGTAGCTGCTGTCCGTAATAGCAAGGTGTCTGCAAGGCGAAAGTTTCCAAGACGCGAATTAGCTCGAAAAAAGCGCTCCAAATCCAGCGTTTCTGAATTAAAAAAGACTTACTTCAATCATTGAAAATTTGAATATCATGTTTCCAACTTGAACGTTTCTGGGAATTTCACTTTACTGGTCCCAATTTTGTCCTTTTTACAAGATTTTTGCAGATTAATGATTCATTGACACTTGACCGTTCAAAAACATAAAAAATTCGTCGCTATGTCGCATTTATGTAAATCTAAAAAGTTCTTATGACTGAAAACTGTTTTCTTACTTTTAGTCTAAACGTTTAGGGTTTATCAATTATTAAGGATTCACTCATTCGTATGTGTCTTTTTTCTTTAATCCAGATCGTGTAACTTAACAGCACAAACATCCTAAAGTCATGGTCGAA
Organism: Montipora foliosa; assembly: GCF_036669935.1. NCBI lineage: Eukaryota > Metazoa > Cnidaria > Anthozoa > Scleractinia > Acroporidae > Montipora > Montipora foliosa. The sequence goes on along the minus strand of NC_090874.1, from coordinate 54,276,461 downwards.
TCAGGTGGTGTAGCCATAGCAACGGTGTACTCTATACTCGTGCTTATAGATATAGTAGGAAACTCTCTTGTTTGTTTGATCATCAAGAAAAATCGAGAGATGAGGTATGTCTACGTTAAAATCTATTTGATTGACTTTTAATACAGGATTAGCGCTCTGATCCGCTTTCGAACAACCCGGCCCTCCTAGTCCCTTCATTCTATGGAAACGGGAGTTAAATGCCAGCTTAATAAGCCGCAAGTCTTGTAGTCCGACGTTCTATTTTCTAGCCTAGTCTTATCTACGTACAGGAATTCAGTGAACTATCTCATTGTGAATCTGGCGGTAGCGGATATCCTGTACGCCGTGTTTATTGTACCTGACGTATTTATTAAGCTGACTTTCACCCACCCAGAGGGAACGACTGGTTCAATCTTATGTAAATTGCTGACGGGTGGAAACATCGCCTGGGTGGCAATAAATTCCTCGTTGGTCACACTGGCTGCGATCGCCATTGAACGATATTATGCAGTAATGTATCCTCTTGGTGACAAAGGAAACTTCATCAAGGAAAAGTTGAAGGTATACCACTGAAAAATGTTTATTGTATGTAAATTAACCCAATTCGGCCTGGGGGGGGGGGGGGGGGCTTAAAGTGCCCGCGCTGATTTCAAATTCATCTTATTTAAAGAGCATTCAAGCAATTGTGGCCAAACTTGGCGACTTTTTGCTAAAAACTATCTGGGAACATTTTGGTGTGTCAATCATTTGATCACGTGACTTGACGTTTCCATGACAACCAAATTTTGACAAGTGGTTTTACCCAAAAATGGTACTTTTTCAAAGATTTGTTCTTTTTATAACGATTTTCTTCTAAAATCTTTACAGTTTTTTCATTCCTGATTTTTTTTAGAATTTTTCACAACAAATTTGGAGATTTTTTGATATTTCTGAGAAATCTGAAAATCCAAGATGGCGGCCATTTTCAAATTTGTGACGTCATTAAGCATGTGATGACGTCATGATTGACAGTAAATTAAACCTTTTTGGATGCTTAACACACCATGCAACTTTCAGTATGATAGCATGAATACTGCTCGAGATACATAGGGGGGTGGGGGGGGGGCACTTTCTGCCCCCCCCCAGGCTCACGAATGAAAAAAAAGCCCAGGCCGAATAGGGTTAAGAGTGCATTAGGTATATTGTTTTTGTATGCATTAAAATGTTGCAGCGATTATAAATGAAACAACTATGATGTAGCGTTAATTTAAATATGAATATTTATCGTACCCGACGCAACATCCTAACATAGCATGACAATTTAACAACAAAAATATCCAATAAGAACTCGAATGAATTGCACGTAGCCGAAGCAAAAAGGTCGAAAAAATGTGATTTCCTGCTTGAATCAGTATCACAAAATTTACGCCTTGCTTTTGTAGGGAATCATTCTTGGTTCTTGGATTTTCGCCATAATATTACCAGACACTTCTCTTTGGACAGTCACCGAGGTGGTGTCATTTTTTAGCTCTTTAGGATTTCCAGAAGAAGCAAAGTCCTTTCAAAACCAGGTGAGAAACGTTAATGTTAAGTTCGCACTCAGGACAAAGTGGCTCATAACAACATACAGTGTGCATGTAGCTTATACTAGTTTCTGTAGCATGAAGCGACTAGGAGTATTGCTATATTACACTTAACATGGTTACAGTACAGTATGTTGTCACATTTATATTAAGTCATATTTCAGTCGCATCAAATGTAATTCAATTCCAGAAAACTCTTTTGAAATTGCTATGTTATGCCCACAGAAATGGCTATGTATAACACGTTGATTTCATGGTGTATTGTAAAATGCAACGTAATTTGTAGTCGAAACAAGTAACCCCAGTGAGATTTTCAGCTTGAATCACATTTGAGTTGACTGAAAGTTGATGACAAATTGGGCCTTTCAGCCATTTTAAAATGGCTGACTCACATTGAATCATGTCTGATATTTTTTCCAGGAAATTGATGGTAAAGCGTTGCTTCTGATGTCTAGAAATGACGTGTTGACTGGTATGTCAATCAAATTAGGCCCTGCACTCAAGATATATGTACATGTGGCCCGACTGCAGTCTCAAAATGGCACCATACCTTCGTAACAGATAATAAATGTACAGTCACAATTTTTGTAATTTACTAGGAAGTAGATAATTTCTTCTCATTCCATTTTTTCGGCACCTACACGTACAATAATACGGCTTTTTGATTGGCTGTCTGAAGTTTAAGCTGTGTAATTACAACAGTTCCAAAAAAATGCTGCAATTCCATCCCGCCAATCAGACGAGAGACGCTGCCTGTCATGTGATAAGACTTTTCCCGCGCTTGCCACCCGCGTTGTTTCCTTCGGGTTGTGATTGGTTGATAGCGATGCTTTCGGCTGTTTTGATTGGCTCATTTGGAAACCGCTGTTAGTAATTACAGTCAATTGATGACTTGTGGACTACAAGCAGTTACCACATCTAGTACTATAGACACAAAGTTGTCTGTTAAAGTAGTAATAGGTGTAGAAACTAGAGTGCACCTTTTTCTCGCTTATAACAGAAGGCTTCGTCAATAGAAGATTTCATAAATCCAGTTCCCGTTATACGAGTCTAGAAGTCCACAAATTGTGACTTCATAGAAGTTCGAAGTAGAATATTTTGCCGTTTACATTTCCGTGGTGGTGAAAATAAGTATTAGTGTGAATTTAACAATAATGTTCTCCTGATAAATAGGAGATATACGGTAGGCTTTTAAGTAGATACAATGTAAATTTGATAAAACAAACCTATTCAAGGTAGCTTTTCAACTAAATACTCTCTGCACTTAAATTGATTGTCTGGAAAATTGTATGATACAAAGTGGCCCCAAACCACCTCTTTATTTACAGACAGTGGTTTTGTTGGTACATTTTCTCTTAAATTATTAGGCGTATATTTAAATCTTGGATACGTCGTTAGTGGACCTTAGGCAAACTTCGACGGCAATGGCAACGAGAACGACGCTAAAAAGGGTTTAATGAGCAGTATAATAGCTGTGCACGTGTGTTTTAAACCTTAGTACATTTCTTAGCCATCTTCTGCAAAACAAACAACGTCAAATGACCAAATGTTCCGTTTGGCGGAGAACGTGAACCACACCGCGAATTTTTCAAGTTTCTGTTTGAAGTTGTTGTTTCCCTAAATGTTTCCCCTTTAGCGCGGACAGAAACATTTGTTGCAGAAACATTTTTGCTTCCGAGAAACAAAAAGTGTTTCTGACTTTTTTCAGAAACATTTTGTTTCTTCAACAAATGTTTTTCCGTTTTCGCACCGAGGAAACAATTCTGGGAAACAATGGCCGCAACAATGTTTCCTCGCTTGCGGGGGCCTTTACATATTCAACAGATGATAGTTTTGGCATCAGTAGACATGCAAACTAAATGGAACTGGTATAGATTATCGCGAGATTCTCAAGTAAAACATAAATTCATTTTTTTTTTTCATCAACGTTCTCCTTGGCGTCACCGTAGTAGTTGCTTGTGTTAGGTCCCTAACTTTAAATCAGGACGCCACCGATTCTTGTAGTCAATGCTTATTTGTTTAGAAGCAGAGAGAAAAAAAAACGATTAAAATTTAGCATAGTGTAGCGAGCGATTCTTCCCGCGCAAATGGCCAAGCACGGCACGACGGCAACGGCAACCCGGGCGTCCCTGATGAGCAGTGCATGCAATTACTCTGCACGTGCTTTTTTATGTTTTGGTACATTTCGTGTGCGTCCTATGCAACAGCAACATGAAATGACCGAATTCTGTTTTCGGAGAACGAGAACCATGCACGCCGGCGAGTGTTTCAAGTTTAAAGATTTATCTGAGGATAGTTCTGACACCGATTGACCAATTCAACTGAAGGAAACTACAGATTCTCAAGAATCTGAAGTAAAATATCAATTCATTTCTTTATCTGCGTTGCCGTCGTGGTTGCTTTAATTCCCCAATATTAGCCAGCATTGCTGCTATGCAGCTTTTATAAGGTCATCACCGGGGGTGAATCCCTGGACTAGAAGCAATGCCCACCGCCCCCGTCGAGCGAAAAGCAAGGAGCAAGCAAGGACAGAAAACCCTTTCGCTTGATTTCGCTTCCCGCTTGACGGATTAAAAGAAAGAGGTGCTGCTTTGCTGACCTCGCATTTCGTTTTACACAACAGCTTGCAAGTAGTGTTCTTTTGTTAGTTCGGTTTCAGTTCTCGAAGCTGGTAATATGCTTACGTTCATTTTAAGCTTATAAGACGGATAAACAAAATATTGAGCTTATGGTGGATGGTGAGCTTTTAAAACCAAAACAAAAACAAAAAAAATTGACAATAAAGAACTTAGAGATTTTTATGTCTCATGTCCACGTTTTGTTCTGTTATAACATGGAACTATTTTTTGTTAATCCAACAGAAATAAGCCCGTGAACAGGCTCCGAAGTGGGGGTATAATGGCGAATAGCGAGCTCGTCGATTTTTTGGGCTCGTTTCGCTCGCCGATTTTTTCGCCAACCCCATTAGGAGAGCCTGTTTACTGGCTAAACGGATATCAAATAGTGTTGTGCCAAGAAATATTCTACTCCCCCAACCCCCCCCCCCCTCCTTTTTTTCTTCCTCTTCTTTTTGTAATTTCATAAGCCTGAGCAAACGAGAGATGGACTTGTACTCCACGAGAGTTTAAACTTTCATCATTGTCACAGTCCCGCTGTCAAACGAGAGAGAGTGCATGATAGTTGGAGATATATCTCCCCAGCAAAACTCGTCGACTCGTGAAAATTGTAGGTCAAATGCTCATGCGTACTAGAGTGAGAAGAGTAACACTTAGTAGATTGTCAAATAGAGATGGAAAATAACATTTACAATGAAAGATAGGAGTGCGTGGCAAGATTGACTCTTGGCCCTACTCTCTATAAACTTCAGAAGCGACAGCTTACCAAAAACAATAAGCTTTAATTACCATTTTTTGCCCGATTTATGATCAACAATTTGCCGGGCAACTACAACAACTATGGCTCATACTTCTAGGACATTTTACACAAATATTGGCTTATTAAAACACTTCTAGTTTTGCGTTTTTGCACGTGAATTGTTGAAGCCGCTTTCTATTTCATGACGGCAAATCACCAATTTCAGAGTTGAACAGTTCAACCATTTTAATCAAAGCACGGTGCAAACGAAGAGCAAGAGTCGCCTAGATTTGGAAGGATGAGGGCTGTACGAAGACTTTCTTCAACTCTTATCAGCCGCTTACAAGACTGGAAATTTAAGCAGGTCTAAATTCGATGAGAGCGCAAGAGAATTGCCGAAACAGCACCAAAAATTCAGACCAAACGAGAGAGAGAGGGACTTAAAGAACACTGGAATAACTCATTTCCTGGGCTATTGTAGCTTTCTGCAGTGTGAGAACATGGAATTGATTTTAAATTCAAGAAGCATTATCAGCGACGGGAATAGCTAACTTAAAAGGTTTTTTGACAATCTTAACGGAAGCATTGGAAAGTTTCCGATTCCTCAATGCAAACAAATTAATTACATAGAACTACATTAAAACTAACAAAATGCTCAAGGTTCGAGCCATGCTTGTATAAGATTATCTGGAAAAGTACTGATCCTAGTCAGTGAAGTGTCACTAATATTTTTTTTTTAATCCTTAATCGATAGTTGGCTAACGTGTAAATTGTAGCTAGTAAATAAAAGACGTATAATTTTTCGTTCATGTCGTTCTCAGCTGGTAATCTGTAAAACAGGAATACAAAGGAATGTTAGAGCAGTTTTCGATTAAACAAAGTGAAGGAACAATTTCTTTTCTTTGGTTGTGTGTTTGCCTAGCTCGTCGATTGGTTAAAACAAACTCGTGCAAAATGCTTTAAAATCAGAGAAAACTTGCTGTTTTTCAACCAATCAGGAGCAAAAGCAAAACCAATCGTGACACAGATAGGCCCGTTTTCCCGCGCTTGCCACTTGACATGTTGTATGTTTTCCCGCGCAGCAGGCGCCGATTGCATGCTATTACTTCAAGTTCTGATTGGTTCATTATGATATCATTATGTGATTGGTCAGTTGTAGTTTAGTCAGTTTGGTTCTACGCTTTCCGCTCGCCGTTCATCATAAATATTCCAAAGTGTTGAATGAGCGCTGTGACTTACCTCCATTTTGTGTAATGTAGCGAACCCACGGAAGCGCTTGGTAGCCGCTCTTTTCTATAATCTTAAGATAACGAACCTGGCAAGAACAAAGTAAGAACAAAATCAATAAACCGCACGTTGGCGGACGTCCGAAGACCGTCTGGCGTAGGACAGTAATGGCAGAGCAGTTGATAAAGACCGAAGGCAGTGGAGACACATCGTCAAAGCCTTAAGCCTAGTTCACACTAGCGTCGTAATCGCAATCGTAATCGTAGTCTTAAGCAACGTTTAACCCGGTGTGAACCATAAATCGTAGACGTAACCGTAGTCGTAAGAGCATCGTAATCGTAGTCGTAAGGATCAGAAGGTTTTGTTTTTCTTACGATTGCAATTACGATTACGACGCTCACGATCTAGTGTGAACTGAATCGACGTAATCGCAAGCGTAATCACGAGGAACGAACCAATCAAGTTACTCGTCGCCAGTCGGGCGCCATGTTGAATCTTTGAAAAAAGCCTGCGAACGAACATGCAAGCGAGGCTTACGTGGCGCTTACGTCGTATTGATCCACACTTGTCGTAACACTCTTGCGACTACGCTTATGATTGCGCTTATGATTACGATTACGACGCTATTACGACTACGCTTATGTCTACGATTGCGATACACGAAACTGCTATAGTTTCCAAGTCAAGTTACCTGAATGCCAGATACTGTAAAATAAGGAATTTCGAACTTGACTTTGATTGGCGGTCTACCTTCGTCAATTTCTGAAAAGAAAAAAGAAAAAAAAAAAAAGAGTGGCTAAGGCCCTGTTTACACGAACGCGCGGAGTTGGGTTATTTCGTAACCCTGTTTAAGAGTACACTGATACAAAGAGAATTAATTGATGGAGGGAGGGACTAAATCAATTGCCATACAAGCTGGCACACGTTGCTCTTAACTTTTATAGCCAGGAAATCTGGGATATTGTATATTATTGCGAACATCCAAGAACCAAGAATGATTACCTGAAATAGTAAGGCGTTAATTTCGATTGATTCACACAGGAACTCACGTTTTAACACGCTTGTGCTCCAGTTGCGTATATTTCCTTCGAGTTCTCATTTGCTGGTTTTGTTGTTAAAATGGCCATACTGTGCTAGGATATTGAGTCGGGGCGGATAATTATTCTTATTTAAATTAGAAACATCAGCTGTTTCATTGATGTATACTCTCGCTGCAACATTTTAATGCATATACCTAATCGTGCAATTCACTTCTGTTGGTCGACATTGCGATTTGCAATACAAACAATCAACCTTTTCCAGTGGCATACCTTCAGCTTATCCTTGATCAAGTTCCCCTTATTACGAAGGGGATGCATTACTGCATAATATCGTTCAATGCCGATTGCAGGCAGTGTGACCAACGAGGAATTTGTTGCAACCCAGGCGATGTTTCCACCTGTCAGCAATTTACATAAGACTGTACCAGTCGTCCCCTCTGGGTGGGTGGAAGTCAGCGTAATAAAACGACAGGTGTTGTAAACACCGCGTACAGGATATCCGCTACAGTCAGATTCACGATTAGATAGTTCACTGGAATCCTGTATGTAGATAAGATAAGGTTAAAAAGATAAATTTCCGACTTCAAGCCTAGTGGCTCATCAAGCTGGCACTTAACACCGGTCTCCATACAATAAAAGGACTAGAAGTATTGGTACTCTCCTGGATGGGTTGCTAATCCATCGCAGGTAAACCATCAGTATAAGTTATTTGACTTCAAGCGTATGGCGTTCAGAACAGTGAAAGTCGCGGGGAGGGGGGACTGTTTTTGCTAACCTGTGCTAGGTAGCCCGGTCAAGAGTCATAAGGGTCCCTTGGGGTGCTTGGTCAGTGGATTAAATTACTCGCCGGTTAGAAGTTGGAGAGAAGTCATTTTCTTCTTAGTCCAACTGTGAAGTAATTCTTTGATGCTGCGAGCAGCGTGTCACTTGTCCTGTATTGCTGCAAAGTTGTTGTACTTTGGGGCCTGCTATGGGTTAGATTAAAATAGCAATGTGCAGACCTTACGTAGGTCTGCTTGGGTTCAGTCATAGTCCCACTGGGAGTCAGGTGAGGGTTTTGTGAGTTTTGCCAGTCTGTCGGGTACGTTTTCTTAAATCCAGCCAAGACCTACCTCATATCTCGATGTTTCTTTACGATCGCACAAACAAGACAGTTTCCTATGATGTCTATCAGGACGAGTATGGTGTGCACCGTTGCTATAGCAATCTCAGATGATCCGGACATTACTGAAGAGTGTCAATAGCGTTAATCAAGTGACCTGGGTAAAAGAAACATAACGCCGGATGGGTAGTTAACATAACGATGTAGTTAAAAACAACTTAAGTAAACCAGATGCTAAACTACTTTTCTCGACACATTAAAATCTAACGCGAAAATAGTTAAGAGACATCTTCTTACAAATTTCACTCGCACTCTATTGTCGCACTGTTTTACAACTGGACAACTTTGTGATAAACCTTGTTGTACTTTGCAGTAAACCTTTTTACAACGGCCAAGTAAAAAATTAAAATGAAATCGATTTTTTTTATATCAGACATAAGTATTTCAAAAACAATTCGAACATTATAGATTCTCAGTGGTGGCTTTTAGCTCAAACGGAAAACGGAAAGTTTTTTTATACACGAGTAAAATTTCATTGCTATTGTTCACACTTTCACTGCACTATTAAACTCCCGTAGATTAACTAATGAATTGTTTTTGCGAAACATTCAACTGTGTTTTCCAATCTTGAGAGATAATCGATGAACGATAAGGGTGCCCAAAGCATTTTTACTTACCTGATGCTAGACACCATATCGTACCGACTAACTTGTCAAATATGTGATATTCTAAAGCCGAATCACTATAGAATTGAGACAACATATGGGAATAAAGAAGAACAAAAAGAACTCCCTTACCTTGAGTAACAGAAGGAGAAATTTTAAACGGAACTTTAAGAAGCACAATTATGTGAACCATATGCCTCATCTAATGTGGAACATTTTGACATGATATGTCGTTTTGTAAAATAGCTCGCTTAGAAAAATATTTAACGAAACATCACTCTGGCGGAAAGTGCTATCTGATTGGTTAATTTTCCATGCATGACGCACGCTGACACCTGTCTCAATTCATGTCTGCCTTTCTGATCCAAATAATTTTCCAAAACTTCTCTGTGAGCGCCGGGTATTTTGGTTATCCAATTGATATAAGGTATAAGGGATCTGAACAGAAGAGGCAGAGATAAAATAAAAGCGACAATACACTTATGTTTGGATCAAATTTCTCGAGCATTTCTATAAGGAAATCCACCTTTGTGTCAGCTCCCATATTAACCGTCATATAACTGTCATATGACTGGGGGTCTCAAAGACCGTGTAATTTACTCACACGTTTGCAAATCCTTCAAAAAACACTGCACGACAGATAAAACAACAGACACTGATGTCTGAGGATTAGGCCTATACTGCTGCGCCAATTGTGGACACTGTAAAATGCAATAATAAACATTGCAAATAGAACATTAACTTGTTAAAAACTCCGAGTGGTGAGAGGTTGGAATCTTCGTTGAAGCACTCAAAGAGTTTCCGAATTATTTTATCCAATCAGAGATTAGCATGAGAACTCACGAGTTCTCCGAGAGCAATCACGTGAGCAAATACGTCATGTTGCTTAGCAACTTGGGGGATGAAAATTGTGGGCCCAGTGCCGCTTCGGAGGCGGGATTTCGTACAAGTCCTTTTTATCCTTTTTATCCTCTCTTGTTTTGGTCTTATGTAGAATGGGGGATGACGTCATTACGTTGCTATGGTAACTCCGATTTCGATAAACTTACCTCATCCGAAATAGCTGTAACAATCGGTTATTTTTGGGGGATAAGGTTTTTGGTGGTACACAAGCTGCCAATCGAGCCTCCTTAATGACAGCGACTGAACTATGAGCCTATGTACAATGCCTCACCAGTCATCTATAGTTTGTAACAGAGTCGATCTACCCATAATGGGAAATAAACTTCTGCCTACTCACTGTCTGCTCAGTTCCCTCTGCCGTTGGACGGTTGAGTGCTTTAATGTGTCTCGTGCTATTTTCACTTCTTTCGCTTGATCTACATTAACTCAAGTAGATTAGATGTCGTTGTAAGCCTGCGTTATTTAAAAGCAATAATATACCACAAACACACCTTGACTGCACGCTTTTAATTCTCTCGTTTTACATTCTTTCGCTTTTGTTATGTTTTACTTTTTTAATTATCTATGCCTATTCGCTTTCTCCACATTTTCTACCCGTTGAAGACAATAGGACGGTTGTCAAAAGTCCATAGTTCTTAAATATTTAATCAGAGAATGCTTTTCTATTTTTTAATTACTATAAAATTAATTTAATGTAACTGAAATAATGGTAAAAAAGCATGATAGTTTTGCAATTCTGGACAGAAGACTTGGGATCCTTATTGTTCAAGTTCCCATGTGAAATGGGAAAAGTATATAGCAATACATCCTTGCTCGTATCGCATAAATGAAATCCGGTGCAACTCAGTGGTACTTACTATATTTTGGGGACAAAGTGGGGCCTGCATTCATGGAACATTTCGGAAAAGTTGTTTGAAGGACTTCTGTCGCTCATTGTAGTGCTTATATGAAAGTTAAAATCCACCAATTTCTCCATAAAGTGACAACTTTTGTTTCTTAATCTAAATACTAACAAGTAAAGATTTTTCACGGAAAATGCATTCACTAAGTTACAAACAGAAACTGTGTTGAATATTAAAATGAACATATCTCTCGCTGGATCATAGGCCTGCTTTGTTATTTTAAGGAGTCGTGACGTAAGCAATCTCGATCCCGTTAGGTTCCCGTGCAGGACTAACACAGACTACTGCACAGCCAGTAAAGCAGAGCACGCCCTTAAGCTTCTCTCTGAAATTTCTGTTTAGCAGAGCATACACAAATGGGTTGACAGCAGAATTGAAAAGGGCCAATGTGTGAATAACGGTGAGCAGGGTCGTGGACCTTTGAAGTTTGCTTATTAGTACTGTGTGTATAACATATATTAATACTAGCTATTTTTCCGTTTCTGTATTCCTTTTGCTTGCGTATTTCCTCAGCTGTCCTGATGTTTAAACACATGCCTCTAAAAGGAAGGGGGACGGCAATTTGTTGACTTCAATTGATCGTCATGGTATGATGGTAGAAAAACTTAACGGTCCGTAAAACAGTTAAACGTTTTCGAGACGTTTCATTGCTCGATTTACAACAACTGGCTCACTTTTTTTAGGCAGAACACTCCAAAAGTTTTTAGCTTCATTTTAACACGCTGTAAAGGTGAAATAGAGTCTAGAAACGTTGAAGGACCCAGGCATTTAGCCAAACGCGTAATGTTAAAATATTAGTTTAAAAACAAAAATTCAAGATTCCTAACATTAAGATATTATTTTGTATATCTTTATTAAATCAGAAAAACAAATTTAAACTGAATGTTTCGATCTGGGTTTGGCATGATGTTTGAATAACATGGGTACAGAATCAACTGTTGTTCTCAGAATACGCTGATAAGTCCGCTGATTGCCGTCTATCTTCACCTTTTTGTTTTAATTCTCGCTTAGCTTTAATGTTAAGCATATCATTTTACCATAAATTGCATGCTTATACAAATATCTCCATTTAAACAATCGGGCCAAAACAGTTGAGATTACGTACATTGC
>NC_090874.1:54247096-54259596 GCF_036669935.1 Montipora foliosa | reverse complement strand
CTGCCATTCACGTTTACGGCATAGCAAGTCTTTCGTCGGAATACCGTCGTACCAATAACAACAACAAAACACCGGAAGCAGGGAATTGAGCAGATGCAATGTTATGATTTGTAACGCAATCCACCAGTTAATCCGATGGTGCAAATAGGCAGATAACAGCTACAAATGGCACCTACAACGCGATAATTGGCGGGTACAGTAGATATTTAACAAATATTAATGTAAATCTCATCGTGTTTATCCTGTGGTTTCAATAAAAATAGTCATTTCTCTAGGTTCCACAGGTTCCACAGGTTCCAAAGGTTCTCCCTTTCCCTGCACTACAATTTCATTAATTAGTCTCACCCATCTTTAGAATCGTTTTTTGAACCTACCAAGTCACGATCCCAACTAGCCGACAGAACGAATCTTATGTGCAAAGCATTGGTCCCTTAATGAGAAGTTCCTCTCATTTACCACCACAATTGCAATATTATTTTGAAATGAGCAACCTTTCTTTCCTTTCAGTCCGTTATGCGTGACCGGAAACAAGGAGAAGAATTTCGTGACAGAAGAAATGCGTGACCGAAAAAAGCATAAAAAGGCGGGCGTGAGAAATGCGAAAGAAAAGCTTGCCCTCTCTAGTCACGTTTTACAGACTAATCGAAAGAGAAGCTACTACTAACGTAGAATTAGAGAGCAAGATCACAATGAAAAGAATTGCCTTAAATCTCAAAGCATACCTGACAGATTCTCTCATTCACCTTGCCTGAAACATTTTCATCGTCAATACCAATCAGAATTCCAGATGCGTAAATAAGAGTGCAACCAAGAATAATGACGTTGTTCAAATTTGGGCTAGACATCCGAATATACCTGGATAAGAGGACAGTCATACGGTATGCATTTTGTTTGCTAAATACGGGATTAAACTTTATAAATACCATTTAATTCACGCAAGAAACGGGGCAGGGGGAGTTGAGAGACTCTGGGAATCATTCCGAATATATTTTTCTGCGTCATGCATCTTGTATGGTGAGGGCGAAAAATTTTATCCAGTTTTCTAATGTATATATGACACAATGCGATATTCTTGAATGATCTTGGCAATAATTTGTGTTTCCAGCTTGGTAGTTATAGATTACCAAATGAGCATGCCTGATTGAATGGCGAAGGAATATTATATTATATAAAGCCAGGAGCCATTAGACTACTGATAAAGCCAATATTTCGAAAGGCGCGCGCGCGGTGACTTGACTTTTTCGCAAATTGTTTGAACCCAGCCGGAGTCATATCATAATTAAGTAAAATACGACTGTCCGGGTGAGTTTAAGCCTCATTTATACTAGCAAGTTTTCCTTGGAAAAATATGATAATGTTTTCCATGACAAGTGTCCTTATTCAAAAACTAGCATGCTTTTGAACAAGGACACTTGTCAAGGACGAAATTTGCTGGTGTAAATTACTTGTCAAGTGCACTAGTCTTGTTAAGGAAAACTTGTCGTTTTTTCCATTTACACTACCAAGGAAAACTTGTCAAGGAACAAGTTGTAAAGGAAAACTTGCAAGTGTGTACAGTCGGCAAGTTTTCCTTGACAAGTGTGGTTGTCAAGGAAAACTTGCTAGTGTAAATGAGGCTTTAGTGTAGAGAACATCGTCAATACCAATATATTCCTTCACAGCCCAATCAGCTGTGCTCTATTTGGTTTTTGATAGATTGGTTGGTGATTAGATCCTCCACCAGGATCTGTTGCCTCTGTTATGTTACGCTAGTCCTTGACTACACAGTTATATTGGTAGATTAATTGGGGGAAACACGATTTCAACGGGCTTGGACGAGTGTTTGCAGCTGTAACTAACTTTTAATCGAAACATCGTAACCTCTATCGCTCTCTGACTGATCATCAGCAGATCTAACTGATTGGCAAGAACAGGTGGGAAAAACCCCCCCCCCCCCCCCCCTATTTCTATAGGTAATTAATTTTACCTGACATTTCGATATCGGAAGTTAAAAGAGAACAAAGCAGCCGAGAGACAAACTCCCACAGCAAAGAGTGAATCCATGGTGTACACCACGCCCTTGGGGAGATATCGCTGAAGTCGGAGTTTCTTTATTTCACATTTCGGAGCCTTGTTGCCTTGAAAAGAGGAAAGTAATAGGTAGTTTCACAGATTTTTACGAGGTATCCATGCCAATGGAAAGTAAGAAACGGAAAACGTTACCTTCCCACAAAGCTGTCTGTCCTTGTTGCAGGGTGATGATTTTCTTTGTCATTGAATAGGTTCCGAGTCGCTTGTATTTGTCTCCTAAAAAAATAATACTCCGATACATTAATTAAGACCGGAGGAAACGGCTGCAACATTTGCTTCAACATCCATTCAGTTCGCTTTTGTTGAACAGCGATGTTAAAACCGTTTGCTTCCCCCGTTCAACCGTGTTGAAATATGTTGAATCAAAGGTGAATCGATGTCGAATGAGCTTAAAAGCGTCTTACCTTTGCTTCAACTACCATTCAAAATTTTTTTTTGTTTTCACGAATATTGAATGAAGCTGAAGCCGTTTGCCGCCATCTTGCAACATTGTTGGGTATGCGCGTGCGCAGTAATCGATCTCTCAATGGCGTATCCATGTCCATATCCATAGTAACCACCACGGCTGCAGCCTGGGACTTAAGGTGTTGAATCAAATGTTGAATGATATGTTGAAATCGTTTGCCGACCCCATCAGTCAACATTGTTCAACATCGTCCAACAAAATCGAACGGATGTTGAAGCAAATGTGGGAGTCGTTTGCTCGGGCCTTTACTAGGAGCACTGTTGCTTCGCTACGTGACAAGTAAACTCGGTTAGGTAGTATGAGAATATTGATGCTTTCATGCAGCTGACCGCCGTCCGATTCAGTATCCGGACCGAACCAGGGCCCTTTTCTCGACGAAAGTTCCGAAAACTTTTCGGGCCAAAAAAGCCCTTCGTGAAACTGCGATTCACTTGTTTGGAAAAAACATTATCTGCTAAGATGTTCTCATAGAAACAAAAAGCAAAATGATTGTGAAGTTTGAGCTCTTGTGACACCCAAATTTCGACAAACGGGACGCTGCAAATGCTCATCTAAAGTTACCTGTAGCAACAGTTTGGTAGGTGAACTCTTTCGCACCCATTGCCACTGCGCATGTTTTCGTGCGTGTTCCGCAAACTTGCTGTTACGCATCATGTGACGTCGTATATCGCGCAGCTAGGACATAAAGGTGGCAGCGATGCTGCAAGAACGTGGGTGCACTTTGAAGACCGTCCAAAGGTCAGTCGATAAGAGTTATATTAAGTACCTTGAAGTTGATCAATGTTGAGCATACTGAGCCTGTCAGAGTTCTCGTAAAATTCTACCAAACCCTGTTAAAAGTTGCAAATTAAGTTAGCAAACGTCATTATTGAATTTCTCATAGGAAGAAGATACCCCCGTTAAAAACTGAGGATGGATAGATAGCTTCAGTTTGTGAAAGAGATGCGCCGTTCGAGAGCCAAATTTACCAGAACAAAGTGATTAACTTGATATAAGTAAATAATTGTCAAAATTATAATATCATAGATATATCATAAGCTAAGATCGTAACTCACAATTATTAGCTAAAATTGAAGTTAAGTTTTCGAATGCATGTAACCAAATGAACGCATGACCAAAAATAATACAATCTTTGAAAAGTTTGTCCTAAATTCCGGTATCGCGAAGCGGCTGTTTCACCGATTAGCAACCCGGCGATGGTCTATATTATGTCAACACTTGCAAAGAATTCCAGGGCAAAGAGCAAAGGGAAGAAGTGGTGACTCCGCTATAACATAACGGCGATATGAATACCAGAATTTCTCACTTATGTCTCACTCTTATTCTTATACACTTACGGACATTCCCTGAAAAGAAAGGGCCTTGGCGTATTTCATAAACGTCTCTCTCATGACTGTGTTATTGTAGTCAAAATCCTCTAGCGACATATTCTGGTGTTTAAGGACTGTGATTGATCGGTTCAGAGTAAGTGCTATGGTCCATACAGCATCATATGCGAACGCAGCTTGACGATGTGGATTTTTGTACGGGGACTTTGACAGCTCCATAATGTACTCATCGTAGAGCTCTTGTACAGTCTAAAAAAAAAAGAAAACAGATAGAAATTTGCAAGAATTGTTTTTATGACGACACAGAAAGCCGCTTGGTTTAACTAACGGTTTCTTCCGCACCAACCTCGTTCCCAGGGTCTCTCTTCTCTGCCTCCATTGTCGTTGAGAGAAGACCCTGGTTCACGCTGGTCACGTGGCACTCGTCGACAAACATTTTTCCACTAGGGTAGTGTTTTCGTTATATTTTGATCCCGCAACCGCACCTGAGCGAAAAAATATTCGTTTAACAAGGCATTTCTAAAATAAAAAGGTCAAAAGAGCTGATGTTATATTCCCACAGGAGATGAATTCCCACAAAAGCGGTCAAACTAAAAGCAAGAGCTTTTGTGATCGACAAGACGACTTCAATGTCGAGCGGCGATTGACGTTCGCTTCAAAAAAAAAATTAATTTCGTTAGTAGCCAAAGTTGCTTCTTCAGAACAAACACTAACATAAAAGAATACACCAAACACTACGTTTGCTTGATAAAAATGTCTCTTTTATTTTACTGCGACTAAAAATATACACGCTATTAAAGCGCGGTGCAGTGGTAAAAAAAATCTTAACGACATCGACAATTTACACGAAGTTGTTGAAATATAAATATCATAAGTCAAACTGTCAATTCGCTGTACAAGATTGCGACCTTAGCAATCACGTTGTTTAACTTTCGAAAGAAAAACTAAAATCAAAGAACAAAATGAAATACCTGCACATGCTAATACAGTTTGATTTGATGGATTTGAGGTCGATATGTGACTCGAGAACTTAAATAACAACACACCGGCTGATCGCTGAACATGTTTGTTTTCCATGGATAACCGTTTCGCTTGTTTTCCTGCACGAACGACAAAATCTTCTTTCCTTTAAAATTGTCGCAAACTATTAGCATTCTTCGTTGATCCGGACCTTCACACGGATGAAAACTTGAATAACGTGAGGATATTTTCTGTGGCGTCTGATCGATTTGACCACAACTTTTTTTCTTTCACATCGGGTTCCATATGTGTAGGACATAAAATACTGCTGTCAAACGTTTTGTCAATGGTTATCTGGCCACAAAATCAATTGCGTGCTGATTCCCTTCTTTGCAATGTCAACAAAGCCTACATTGCCACCCATCCCCTAACACACATTTCGCCAACCTCCCAGATTCTGGGAGACACGTGACCAGCGTGAACCAGGGTCTTCTCTCAACGACAATGGAGGCAGAGAAGAGAGACCCTGGGAACGAGGTTGCTTCCGCACGTGACCGTCGTGTTTTCACGTCTTTTACAAAACTCGGATCAGGGTTGGGTCGATTGCTTGATATTAGTCTTAACCATTTTGCAGTTTCCTTCAAAGGCCTGCGCTTGAATCTGACGGGAAATGTTGGTAATCTGTAAAAAATGATCGAAATCGTCAGATTTTGATTCAAGGGACACTGACAATATCTGGGTCTCAACATTTTCCTCTTCATATTTTGTCGCTAATCCGCAGAGTTTTTGACATCTACACGCGACAGCCACGTGATCCGATGTAAAAGCGAGCTCGAGTATTTGTCGACGGAGAATACAACTCGATCAAGACGCGAACCATTTACACCAGAATTTTGCGTCTTGTGGAAGCCCCGCTAGTGTAAATGGCTGCATTCGCGCCTAATGAAATAAAACTCCTCGGCTGGTGTAAGTCGATGATTATTGTTTTCAGATAAACAACGTTGTTCTGACCACTCCGTAGTCACTCTAACTTTCTCGCGTTACGTTGAAGACCAGACAACTTGAACAACAAAAGAATCGTTGTCGAATGCATACGTTTTCCACAAATGGCCGTGAGGTTGGTTTCACGGTTTGCTATAGTTGTCTTGCAGTGGGAGACGTAACGTAAAGAACTGAGGAAATATTTAAAGTGCTCTTGTCATAAAAAAAGATCACTTCCTTTTTTGTGTGTTTGCTTAACACCTGCCTGGCAAATGTTTAAGCTTTGACTTTTATCCAAAGGTTGTTTGGTTACTTTGTTTACTTTCACGGTCCGTCATTATTCACGTTCACCTCAAAAGGTTGGATCCAGGGAAAAGTGACGTCAAGGGCTTACTAGCTTAAGATTCCAGCGTGTGAATGCAGCTTATTATATACAGTTGTTTCGAGAAAGGTTGTCCAAAAGAAGCATAAAAGCTTACGCGACGATGCCGAAAGGGATTATGGTAAACTGTCAGTTTGAGTCAACGAAAACACGACGGCAGTGCTATCGACAACGTCACCAAGAAATACATGCTAGTTCATGTTATGTTACAGAAATTGAGATATGAGTGAGTTTCAAAATTGAGTCAAATGATCCAGGCCATGAATTAGTAACAAACGGTTAGGATTCACAAAGAAAGCAAGATTCTGAAGACTTTAACCTTGCTCATTTTATGTCATGTTTTTCAGAGAAAATTTAAGAAATGTACCAAAAATCGTGGCGCACGTACAGAGCCATCGTTTTTGCTAATGAGCCCTTTTGTTTTTGGACGTGTTTTGGTATCGTGATAGCGAGAGCGAACTTCAACATAAGTCTGCGTGTACTGCCACTTCATCAAAGCTATATCCTAAGAACTCTTTCATCCAAATAGCTCGCCATAGTAGGTCTTCATTGTCCGGTCGTGGTATCTTCGATTCTGGGCGTTCACAACATATACTGTCCCCGCCTACTACCTTTCGGTATTGTCACGAACGCTCTTACGCTTCTTTTGGACAACCTTTCTCGAAACGGCTGTATGCGCAACGTGAATTTAAAAGTCTGAAAGCCCAAAACTCTCGTGCTGCATATTAATTCTACGGCGTACACACGCATTGCATTTTTAAACTGGTGAGCCTTTGTCGTTATTTTCTCTTAGATCCAGCTCTATCAAGAACTTAAAGTTAGTAATAAAGGCGGACCATTAAATAGGAAAATTCCAATCAAAAGAAACAGGTGTCTTTTTTAAATCAAGCCTTAAACTTTGGTCGCTTAGTGTTTAGTTAACATAGTTTGAAATAAAGAAAAAAAACAAAACAAAAGAGTTGGTTTTTTTGTCACGGGGGCACTTTAAATGAACCGCATAAAACGTTCGTGCATGGGGCTGTAAAGTATGAAGACCGTTGAGAGCGTGCAGAACGTGAAAGTGTGCAATTTATAGGCACGCAGATCGAGCCGGAGGGCCTGCAGGGCTATTGCTCTTATTTCCGAAAATTTCGATCAAAATGTAAACGGTTAATTAGTAAATTTTGCTTTTCTTGACCGGAAAATTTCCAAAATTCAGAACGTCTGAAAAGTTAGTCCACGATTTGGAACCGAAATTTGAGAAAGGAAAATCTTTTATTAGCTCTTCCCCTTTTAAGCTGTCTTCCTGAGCCTCTCTCATGGTTAGTAAATGGATCTTCCTTTAATTTCGGAATTTTCCTTACCATTTTACAAAACGGGAAACAACCTCATTCTTGCTTGTGAATGGTATCGTTCGTTCACTTAGCTGTTGCTGCCGCTCCCCAATAGACCTTATTGGAGTTGAGCCTGCAGGCATATTTTCTTTTCTTTAAAACTATATGCAAAAGGGGCTTATTAAGGGTCAATTCAATACAAAATCACCCCTTAGCCTCGTTCATGTGGCAAAACCGCTGATAACTTCGATAAGGGCTATTGCCGAAAACGCAAGGGAGCAAACAGTCATTACCTTACATCTTCAGTTTAATATAGCGGAAAGAAAAATAAAAAAGCGAACTTCTACAGACCTTTCCTGCCACTGTTTTTTGCTTGTTTGTACCAATCATCAATGCTTCAGTGCTCAAATGATTTCCAAGTGCCTTGCGCATTTCATGTTCAGTGCAGTTGACATCATTGTAAGTCCACCACCTTTCGCGGTAACCACCCGACATCAGGATCCAGACGACGTTTGAACCGTAAAATCCTTTCCTGTAAGACTGGATATTGAATACACAAAAAGATTTAGTTGACTTGATCGCGTCGAGCTTATGGTACTCAGCCACAATGCAAAACTTCGCAAAAGATGGGAGGAGGGGGTGGTTAAATCGGGGATGGACGAGGAGAATTTTGCAGAAGAAGAAGAAAAACAACAAGTGAAGGGAATTGAAGTGACATTTTCGTTAATTGCCACAGTATTCATCTTTTTTTCAAGGAGACTGAATGGATTATGGAAACCGGTGCAAGAAATAGCGATTCCAATTTAATAAGATATAGACTTACAATAGTAACTGCTTCTATAAAAAACGTTCTCTACTGCTTGGTCCTCCTCCCAAATGTCTAGAATTGTTTCCAAATCGTTTTGACATACAATGAGATCGTCACGGTGCAGTTGGCCATATTGTTGGTACGTTCAACCTAAGAGTACACTCTACTGTTTTGCCCTTTAAAGTGCACCAGCTTCCATCACGTACACCAGTCTCCCTCTACTAACTCTGGTTCAACTCCCTAGCAATTCCGCTAACGAATAGTCTCAGTCTCTGTATTGAGATTAGCAAAAGTGTGTTCTTTGAAAACCGGCTGAACTCTTTGATTATTGATCCTCCATTTGAGAGTTGGGATGTTACTTTAGCTGATACATGTCCCTTACTGACTGTTTTGTATGGCTAGTTAGAAGTTTTGATAGCCAATGAAATTACCGTGCATATGACTCTTCTAGCCGCCTGTTCTGAGAACATTCCAAATACGACTCGCAGGTCTCTTTTCTGTAAAGGAAGGAAGACGCAATGAATTTAAACTAATATGAAGCAATCATCGGGATTATGGTTACGTTATTATGGCGATTAAGATTATCGCCCGTTCGAATAATAAGAAATGGAATTCCAACGTTTTATTCAAGGTGTTTTTTTCAATAAGCCATTTGCAGCTAGTAATCGCATGGTACAAAAACCGCCACACTGGAACGCAAATTGCGCACTAGGACATAAAAAACAAAGCAACTCAATATAATTTTTCTTTGATTTAGATTCCCCAGTGCGCAATTTGCGTTACATTATGGTGGTTTTTGTACCAGCAATATCTTTCCATTCTTGTTCTCATAGGACTTTTACACAACATAGAATACCTTTCTCATAGACAAATAAAAATGACGTGACAAAATAAAGTTCCCATCAGTCATCATCAAAAAGGGATGAAATAGTGCAAAATAAATTCCTCAAACCTGCAAAGCCTCTAATTGTAATCCAGGATCGTTTTCAAAACTCTTATAAAGGCTGACCATAACTCCATCAATTTTTAGCCATTTTACTAAATCGTTTGCGAGCCTGCACTATCCAAGCTTACGTGCTTGTTATAGATTGGTTTGTTATTAATGACCGTCGAGGCAAGGTTTTTTTTTTAACCAATAAGCGTCCACCTGACTCTGGCGGATACATTCTGGTCACAACTAATGCGGTAGGTTGTATGCATGAGCCTTTGTCCATTCCGCCATGCGCAGAAATGAACGTAAAGAAACCAATCAATTGCAATTAAAAACAATAAGCGGGCTTCCCAGAATAATTAATTAAGTAACAAAGGTCTCAGGTTAGAAACTAAAACCCTTTATTCATCAGGTGCTCCATAACCTAGTTCCCAGGACCTCCTCTTTGCTTTTGGGTGTCCTAACTCAAAGTGATTGACAGAGGTCCCTGGGTACGAAGTTTCAAAGGTCCTGAAGCTTTTGGATTTGTAGATAAATCTCTCTCAGGAATTATTGTTGGAACATAATTAAGAGACAATTGAACGAAGGCAATTTTCTGAGTTTTCTTATCAAACATTCATTGAGGGGACATTTTGAAAGATACATCATCAGTCAGTCGATTTGATGATGACGTCACTGAGCAGAAACAAGACACATTTAAGATTTCAGATTATAGCCGAACACTATTACTTTCGCGAGTGATCATTGTTTTTTTCTCTTTGATTACCAAGACCATAACCTCTTCGATTATCAGTCAAAAAGAAATACCTAAGAGGTGTCAGTTAGATCTGTATAAATGAATGTCAGGAATTTAACATTTATGAATGCACAAGAGAAAAGTACGCTCATTAAATCAGTCAAAAATAAAGATATCAGTCAAAAATAAAGAATGCGTTAGAATTTCTTATCAGAGTTTTTTTAGCGATGTTTTTTGGGGACTAACGCTAGGCCCAGTTGCTCAAAATCCTGAATTTCTCGAAAGGAGTAACTGGGAGTTTTGTTCCAAGCGAACGACGCGGATTAACCGCCCCAATCCCCTCGCGTCTTTACTCGTTAGTTCGGCTTCGCCAGCGTTCCTTCGGACAAAACCGCCACCTACGCAGGCTAGGCAAACTTATCAAAAAAAAAAAAAAAAAACCCCACAAGACAACGGTGTAATGCGCTTTTGGGAAGGAGAATATAACTACTAGCTACTCTAAATATCCGAGGGTAAATAATGGTACTTACTTTTCTTCACTTAATTGAATTGGCGGAAAGTACTTTCCTTTCTGACTAGGTTATGCTTCCAAATCTCGATTTAATTCACTTACCTTCTGGTGTTGGGGGTTTCTTTGGTTTAGGCGGAAGAACCTTACCTAAAAATGTATAATTTTAAGAGTTTTAAAACAAGAAATGGTGGACAACAACAATCAAAATGTTTGATCTTAATCCTCTGGCGGGTTGATAAAGAAAGAACTGTTGTATTACAATCTTAGTGTGGGAGGGGCACTTTTGAAGGTTACAAGCCACTCGATTCCCCCCTCCCCCCTTCTTTTTTTTTTCTAAATATACCAAGAACCCATTAAAATCATTACTCGTGGGCTTTTTCATTAAGAAAAACCACTTTTCATAATATTTCTCCGCAATTTCTTAATTGTTAAATTTACAATTTGGAAAACAATTCCGTGTATCACCCTTTCGTTCAAATGTTCTCTGGCTCGCCTTACCTCCACCATTTCCACAGTATCGATATTTGTATTTTTTTTCCAGTGGGTTTTTTCGCTTCAGATAGAAAAGATAAAAGTGTCCGCAGTTGCGGACTTTTACACGCGTTTTCCAGTGGCAACAATCGTGTTTCCAGTGAAAACAAACCGTTCGGTTTACTTCGCCTACATTCTTGGTTTTCGGGAGGGTCCCATTGAGCCAGCCAGGGGCTTCTGTACCGCATCGATGCATGGGAACGCATGTTGTGGCCAACCTTGTTCCCGCTTTTCCAGTAAATCGGTACCATGCATATTCTTCGCTTAGTTGGTCCTCATCACTTTTTAAGCTGCATTCTTTGGTATACCCGGCGGCGCGATCTGGTTCGGAAAGCTCGAAGTACCGACCAGTTACACAAGGGTTTTCTGAAAAGGAAGATGAAGATACACGGAAGCTATGCAGTTGCTGCAATGACTGAGTTACTCACGACAAAGAGACAACAGACAGTTTCACCGTTTTTTGTGCATCTTCAACCCCGATGAAAGAGACTAGACCCCATTGATAATGTCACGCAAATGTTGTATTAATACTAGTCAAGAAAGCCGTTTCTTTTTGTCTCGCTACGGCGAGAAAAATCACGGGTCTTCCTTTCCCAAAACGAGCTAGGCAAGAAGGTCCAACTAACAAAAATACAAAAGGATAATAAATCGGCATTGTATACGTGTACAGTTCGTAAATAAATTAATGCATATGTACCACTGATGCCATAAAAGACTGGATTTAGCATTTATAGCTATTGTTTGAAAAAATAAGAAAACTAAATATTGCACAACAATCGCGATGGCCAACATGACACGAATATTGACGTTACTTACGCTCTCTCTGAGTTAGTTTGCAACTTCCGTGCGGTGCTGAGCCTAACAGAAAAAACAGAAAGTGATTACTGAATTGATGTAATATTAACCCATTCCGTAAGATATTAATCAAATAATTTATCTTTGCGTCTTTACTCAACATTTGTTCTGGATTTTCATTTAAACGCAAAGGCGAAATCACTGACTTTCGATTTTTTGGAATACAAATTTGTTCACCTCGAAACGTATAAACTCGAACTCGCAACTGACAGGCTCCCATGCAAATGCAAAGGGCTTGATAGCTCAAATTGTAGAATCTCACGTTCATGGGTTCGAATACCCTGAATTAAAAGCCTCGTATTTTTTGGGCTTCCTTTGCAACAAGCTCAACTCAGTTGCTTACCTTATTGCGATGATTATTTCAACTTTCACTAGAAATGTGATATGGGAGAAGTTTTTTAGTATTGCTCTGTAAGCAGGAAGGGTTCACAGGCCTGTTGGAAGCGTGCTTGAGTTTCAACAAAATGAGCCCCAAAATCAGTGAAAAATTGTGACGCAGATGAATAATAAAGTAGCTGCTATTTCCAAAATGATGGAATTACCTGGTGATAAATAACGTCGTACGCGTCTTGGAGAGTAAATTTTTACTTTGCATAAACAAGAGTTGGGCGATTGTGATCTTTGTTTT
>NC_090874.1:54239596-54242096 GCF_036669935.1 Montipora foliosa | reverse complement strand
TGACGACGTAAAATAAAATTATTTGTTATGCACCCTGTTCTTTCCATTTACAGGATTTTCCTAAACGATTGTCAAGATAAAATGCAAAGCTGGCAGATTCACATGTAGCTGAATGGTTGAGCATATTCTTCCGAATGTTCGCTTGTTTTTTCCAGGATTGGCTTTCACGCTGTCTTCCTTTTATTTTATTTTCGCACATGTATAACGGACGGTATATATCGTACAGGTAACGGTCGTTTCGCCAACGTGTCACTTTGCCAACGACCTGTTCGCCAACGTATGAAGTCTATTCGCCAACGTCTAATGTCACTTCGCCAACGCTTATATGTCAGTTCGTCAACGTCCAAAATACTTTGTGAAATAGATCTGAAATGTATTTACAAATTACCAAAAGAAGATAATGTGACCTTTGATCCAAGATGAATTGTTTGATTCGGCTTGAAAATGTTCGTTTCACTCTCCCCAATCTCTCTCTCTCCCTCTCTCTCTCTCCCACGCCATCCACGGCTTTATTTGCCCGGAGGGAGGGGGGGGGGGGGGTACTGCCATATATGGGCTATATAGGTATGTGCCGCTGTGAAGGGTATGGTTTTCAAGCAGTTTACTCTAGCATAGGGTATATAAATCAGAGCGTTTGGGTCTAGAATAGGGTATCATTTTTCACGAAACTGGCCAGTTGGTTGAAGATTTTATCTAGACTAAGGAAACCAGGAATTGCTACTCCAACATTAAAAAAAAATGGAATCGGCAAGTTTAAATTTTCACGACTCAGCCTGAACAACGTTGAGAGATGACTATCATAAAACGCTATTGGATATTATTAACTGTCAAAAATCGGGATTCAGACGGAAATCAGTGGTATTAATACGTGTTAAAATTAAACAATTTATTGTCTTGATAGTGCGTACGTACGTGCTTGGCATTGCTTGGCATTGTTGTTTCGGTTGTAACCGTGTAGGTTATTTAGGAAGTCGAGTTTTTTTGCTGTTGCACCCAAAAAGCAACACTCGTGATGGTTCTTTATTCAATTAGGTTAACCTGAAATTTAGGACTTGATGAAAAAAATCTGGACAAGTATAATTAAATCCTTTTTTAAGACAGAAGCGATTGTGGTATAAGGTTTTGTTTTGGCTTTGCTTTAGACTGTGCTAGTGACCTCAGTTTCTGGAAAACATGCCACTGGGTGAAAAATGGAATGTGACCAAACACAAATGTGGTTCAAATATAGATCAAATGAGACATTTGTCAGATTTGTCTATGTTTAGCGGTAGGACAAATGTGACATTTGTCTCCAGGACAAATAGGATAATGATGCATTTGCACTCGAGATAAATGAGGACAAATGTAGTTCATATCCAAGACAAGTGTTACATTTGTCCTGTTTAAACAAAGACATACACGTGCAAATATGATATTTTTCGACGGACAAATGTGACAAACAATATCTTTGTTGCTGTATATATTTTAAAAGGCCCAGCTATAGCGACATTTCTTGTTTACAACCATTGACGTCCCATTTCTTTTGATGTTCAAATTCGCCAGCCACGGAACAAAAGAAGTCATTGATTAAACAGCCAATTAGGTTCTAGGGCCGGTAGCTCAACGCCTGGTTAGCGCTAACCGTCAGTTAATATATAAAGGTATCAAAACCTATAGGTTTCCATGGTATTTAACGCTGATTAGGGCCAACCGTGCTTCGAGCCAACCTCGTTCCCAGGGTCTCTCTTCTCTGCCTCCATTGTCGTTGAGAATGGAGGCAGAGAAGAGAGACCCTGGGAACAAGGTTGGCTTCGAGCAACCCGGGGCTGGTTGTCATATTAATAACAATGGGTGACGTCACAAGAAACAGCGCTATGCATTGTTGTTGTGTAATCTCGGATTCTTAGATATAAAGATATCTGCACAGTTGACCTTGCAACTGGTTACAATAACGTGTAGCAAGTTAAGCGTTTCAGATACCAGTTCGATCGAGTAAGTAAAACTTCTCCCAGTCAAACACAAAAAACATGCATGTGAAACGAAGGTAATTATAATGAGACAGTTTGAACTCATTTTGCAAGTACTTTAATTTATCAATACTCTACTAGTTCTTTATTACAAAATCCGTACAAACAAAACTGCATGAAAAAGCATTCAATTTAAATTGCTGCTATTATTTAGATACAAAAAAAAAATCCATATTTACATGATGAAAAGCCCATGAATCGGAATTGCAGCAAGAATCCCAAATGTGTGACCACTTTTGATAAAGCAACATTATTTCAATTGCACATACACTTTTCAAGTATTTCAAAACGAGTTTAAATCAACTATCACCCCGCAAATGTTCATTGAGAGCCCACACCGGGGCCTCCTTCTGGTATGTGTGGGGACTCCCAGGAATGAAAGCCCCTATTTCCCTAGGTATAGTCATACGTCGGGCCCTATCACTTTTTGCCCTTGAAGGCTTTCGGTCAAGGCTCCTAAATTCTTTGTTAAGACTATCCGATCTCCACTGAAA
>NC_090874.1:54202096-54219596 GCF_036669935.1 Montipora foliosa | reverse complement strand
GGTACTTTAACTATAATAGCCCAATTCCGATATGTTTTGCTGCTAGAGACTGGTAGTGAATTTGAACGGGAAAGCGAGGCTTGGGGGAATAGTTTTCAAGATGGCGGAGCAATTCGAAGGTAGAAATGTTGCTTGGTTGAAAGAGTATTTGACAAAGCAAGGAATACAAGTTTCCGACCAGGGTCGTGCAAAACGTAAATCAGAACTAGTAGAGCTAGCCCAGAAAGCTTTTAAAATGACTTGACGAAAGTTATCGAACAGAAACTGGAAACCGACAAAGGACGTCTTCCACGACCTGAGCTTATCCAGAACTGGTCCTATGATTTTTCTGGCATGCCTGAATTCACTTTTGCCGACCTCTATATGTATTTGATTGTTTCTGAGGAAGAATACACGGCTGAAAAGCTTAAATCTTTTAAAAGCTTGCAAGGGTATAAATTGTTTGCAGATGGTCATGTACAGGATTGTTCAGTGTATAAGGTGAAGGACATGGAACATTGCTTTTTTCGCTTCAAAGTTTTACCAACTGAGAGGTCTACAACAGATACAAAGAAAGCCACATACGATGGATTTGTTATTCTGGAAAACTCCGGAGCTGTAAAAAGTGGATTTTGTCCTTGTAAAGGAGGGTTAGTATTGTGAACCTACATTCATACTCTTTCATTTTTGTGCTTCTTCTGTTTATTATACACTAAAAACGTTTTCAAAAAAAAAGAAAAAATGCAATTACATTATTTAGCTATTCTTTGCAGTACCATTTTGACCACCGAACACTTTTTCAGGTTTTAGACTGACTATGCTTATTCATGTTGAATGTGTCTTATGACATAATATATTTTATTTTTCACAGGTATTTTATTTTCAGTTTTAAAAATAGTTGTTTCCTCTCATAACTGGATAGCATTTTTGAATGTGTAGTATGTATGTGTAGTAGATATTGTGCTAACCAAAGTTAAAAGAACTTCTTGTTTGATATCCATAGTTTAGATGGAACCTGCTGTCATGTTACTGTGGTCTTGTTTGACCGTGACCTTGAACACACTGCTCGGATGAATGATTTGAAGTCCTGTACATCAGGTGAATGTCAATGGGTTAAACATGCAAAACCAAACACCAATTTATTGCTGTTTATTACAAAACCTTAAACTTACAAAATTGGAATATGGAAAACAAGAAAAAACTTGCCCCACTGTAGAAAATTTTGAATCAAGAACAAGGAACCCTGATCCAATATGCTTTGCAGAAAGCTTAGAGATGGTTTGCAAAATGTCTGTAATAGTGCTGTAGCTCTACATGTGTTACCTCAGCCTGAGCTTCCAAATGTAAGTGAAAAAATTCTGCAATCATTCATCAGCGCAGATGAACATGTCGATTGTGTGGAAGAGGTAGAGGGTGTGGAGATTTTCTCAGTTTCTGAAATTAGAGATAGATTTGTTTCTGAATGTGGCCTTATTGAATCAGCTAGCAGTAACTCAAAAGCAAGCAGACATGATCTGTGATAAAACAAAGAACCAGGGCAGACTGATTTTTGGTCAAAGCAGAGAACAGGAAGGACTTACAGGGTCAAACTTTTATCGAATTTGTCACCTTCCGGAGAACACAAACAAGGATAACATTTTAAAAGAACTTTTAAATTATCATCCCATTCCACCAAAAAAGCAACCAGAGCAATTTAGATGGGGGCATGAAAAAGAGAACTCGGCATTAGACTTGTACTTAAAAAAGCTTCGGAAAAAGCACAAGGGATTGGTTATTTGCAAAAGTGGCCTTGTTGTTAATGTGTCCTGGCTACACCTTGGCGCAAGCCCGCATGGTATTTGTCATTGCCTCTGCTGTGCAAAGAGGGTAATAGAGGTAAAAAGTATTTTTTCCAAGCGTAGTTTGCCCCCTCACATTGCTGCATCTGAATATGTACATAAAGTAGACGGAAAGAATCATCTTAAAAGAGAAACAAAATGGTATTACCAATTCCAAGGTGAACTTGCTACAACTGGTCTGTTAATGGCAGATTTTATTATTTACACTAACAAGGAAATCATGATTGTTGAAGCCATGTTAAAGAAGGTGACAACCTTTTATAAAGATTATTTAGTGCCAGAGCTGTTGACCCAAAAAATATACAAGCAACTGTCATGAATTTATCTTGTGCATGCATTTACTTAATTTTTTCCTTTTGGTCATGAAACAATCTCCATTTGTTAATATTTTAGCTTGAATCATTGATGGTATTTTTGAATAATAAGACACTTGTGTTTTTATTACATGTAAGTGAATTTTGAGTGTTGACTGATGTCTGATTTGTTCACTGATTTGTCATCCAACTCAAAATTGCGTGATTGCTGCAATAGTGCTCTGATACTTTGTACATTCTTGTAATTTGTATATCTAGCCAACTATTACCAATGAAATGGATAAAGATAATGGAAAGAAAACAACACCTATTAAAGAAATGGTTGGCCCATCCAAACTATGAATATCAAACAAGAAGTTCTTTTAACTTTGGTTAGCACAATATTTACTACACATACATACTACACATTTAAAAATGCTATCCACTTATGAGAGGAAACAACTATTTTTAAAACTGAAAATAAAATACCTGTGAAAAATAAAATATATTATGTCATAAGACACATTCAACATGAATAAGCATAGTCAGTCTAAAACCTGAAAAAGTGTTCGGTGGTCAAAATGGTACTGCAAAGAATAGCTAAATAATGTAATTGCATTTTTTCTTTTTTTTTGAAAACGTTTTTAGTGTATAATAAACAGAAGAAGCACAAAAATGAAAGAGTATGAATGTAGGTTCACAATACTAACCCTCCTTTACAAGGACAAAATCCACTTTTTACAGCTCCGGAGTTTTCCAGAATAACAAATCCATCGTATGTGGCTTTCTTTGTATCTGTTTTAGACCTCTCAGTTGGTAAAACTTTGAAGCGAAAAAAGCAATGTTCCATGTCCTTCACCTTATACACTGAACAATCCTGTACATGATCATCTGCAAACAATTTATACCCTTGCAAGCTTTTAAAAGATTTAAGCTTTTCTGCCGTGTATTCTTCCTCAGAAACAATCAAATACATATAGAGGTCGGCAAAAGTGAATTCAGGCATGCCAGAAAAATCATAGGACCAGTTCTGGATAAGCTCAGGTCGTGGAAGACGTCCTTTGTCGGTTTCCAGTTTCTGTTCGATAACTTTCGTCAAGTCATTTTAAAAGCTTTCTGGGCGAGCTCTACTAGTTCTGCCTTACGTTTTGCACGACCTTGGTCGGAAACTTGTATTCCTTGCTTTGTCAAATACTCTTTCAACCAAGCAACATTTCTACCTTCGAATTGCTCCGCCATCTTGAAAACTATTCCCCTAAGCCTCGCTTTCCCGTTCAAATTCACTACCAGTCTCTAGCGGCAAAACATATCGGAATTGGGCTATTGGCATGATATCTTGTGTCTGACAGCTACTGAGGTATCAATGATTGAATTGTTTTCAATAACTCATATAATCGAAGAAAGGAAAATAACATATCGACGTATTGCAGTCCAAGTAAGTTTTTCACGTTTTGGACATCGTTTCTGAAAAAGAAAAACAAGGAAGAAAGAAACAAGTAGTGGATTAAATGCAAATAACGAATTTCGTTCTGATTGACAAGTAAATAATATAACGATTATCTTAATTCATTCATTTAACTGTTTGTGCTAGAGTTAATAGCAACAATTCCTATTCACTGTTACCTTGACATGTAGACTTGAAGACCTCAATAACTCACTTCACTTGACATAAGCAATCGACAATCACTGATCAGTTTCATAGTCACTCCATCATAACACGGGCTCAAACAGCTAGCTATCTGCAGGAAGCTGAAGTAGCTTACTCGGTGAATGCAGACAATATTTAATTTAGGTATTAGCCAAAGCAGTTCCAGTAAAAATATCCACTCTGGCAACCGTTTTTAAAGCCATTTCTTTGTGAAGAACGTACCTGCTCCTTTCGACAACTTCCTGGTTAAAAACATGTACAAAGTACAGCGATTCAGTCATGAAAGTTATATTTAAATAGCACTTACCATTCTTTTGGTGTTCGAGCTGCCCAAACTCAAAGGTGACATCATCGCCGATTAGCACAAATGGCGCCCAGTATTTTATGGCCGAATAATTCTTTGTCTCCTGAAGAGATTTCATAGCATGGTGAAGAGCTGTACTTGCACTTTTTCTATCTGCCAAGTGTTGGTAGAAACTCTTCATGAACAAGAAGGTCGCTTCGTCGTCGATTGCCCAGAGTGACACCAGTACAGACCGGGCACCAGCACACAGGAAAGCCCTGGCTATTCCCACAATACCCTCAGATTTTACCTCTCCCTGGCCACTATGACAGCAACTAAGCACAACCAGTCTTGCCTGAAGGTGAACTGCTTGAACATCGCTCAACAATAACATGTAATCTTCCTCTTCGGGGATCTTGGATGTGCGTTCGGGATTTGGGGCCAAAGCAATTTCTCCAAATCCGTCATCCCCATGTGCAGCAATGTGGATTAAGGCAACTGACTTCATTCTTCTCAGCACCTCAGCTTTGGTTGCATTTTTTCCTGTAAGAGGCACGGTCTGCAGAAGTTCTCCAATTATATCCACCTCTTTTTTCGCACACGGCAGCTGTCCATACATGGGTTCACCAGTGCCGTAAGTGACTTCACTCAAGCACGGATCGCCTACAAGCAGCGCTTCATTCTTACTTTGGAAGTTGTCAGGTGCCATAGTGATCAATTTTAAAGCAGTCAGCGAGGGAATCACACGGATCCTGACAGAGTCACTCATTGCAAAAAAAGGAGCCAGGCAAAAGTGTCCATCAGGAACAAACACTAAGTCATCACCCTGGATCAAGTCCGCTATAGGACTGACTAAGACATCATACAAGGGTTGCAAAGAGTGCACAGAGAAGCTCAAAGACTGAAAGGTTTCTTCAACACCTTCCCCACTGCTTGAGAAGTCGCTGCCTTGTCTTTCAAGTGAACGATTCTCGCATCGCAGAACGGCCCCTGCATTGATCTGTTCTAAAGCACTTTTCATCAGAGACTTGGCAGTTCCATTTTCGATTTTCTTTTGTCTAAAATTTATCCCGATATCATCTCTTAGCAACCAGAAGCTGATCGTGTTCCCTTCAAGTGCTGTGAAAACAGTTTGTGAAGGTAGATCTTTCATAACCAAAGAGATAGTTACCTTCATCATAGGTTTCTCATCAACGCTGTATTGCATCTTTAAAATGTCTGCCAAAGCCTGTGCTCGTCCTTGCTCAGCAGCATACAAAGCTTCATCAACCTCTCCATTCTTCAAGAGTGCTGTCCACAGAGCGGTGTACGCAAACCCCTTTGTGTCACGAAAGCTTATTTTCCATGCATCCTCTGACTGAAGAAGACGCCTAACTTCATCAAAATAATAAACGCTTAGATGATAGTAATTAAGAGCTTTGCTCAAGGAGCCAAAAAATTCATGAACATGACCAATATGATAACATGTGATTGCCAGCCCTATTGGGTCCTCTGTTTCCTGGCAAATACTAAGATCTTGATAGTGGTACTCTATGGCTTGCTTGAAATTACCAAGACTTTGATAAGCGTTGCCGAGATTGCAATAAGCTTTTCCTTCTCCGGCCCTGTCCCCTACCTCTTTTGCAATACTAAGATCTTGATGGTGGTACTCTATGGCTTGCTTGAAATTACCAAGACTTTGATAAGCGTTGCCGAGATTGCCATAAGCTTTTCCTTCTCCGGCCCTGTCCCCTACCTCTTTTGCAATACTAAGATGTTGATGGTGGTACTCTATGGCTTGCTTGAAATTACCAAGACTTTGATAAGCGTTGCCGAGATTGCCATAAGCTCTTCCTTCTCCGGCCCTGTCCCCTACCTCTTTTGCAATACTAAGACGTTGATGGTGGTACTCTATGGCTTGCTTGAAATTACCAAGACTGTCATAAGCGTTGCCGAGATTTCCATAGCCCGCTCCTTCTCCGGCCCTGTCCCCTACCTCTTTTGCAATACTAAGATGTTGATGGTGGTACTCTATGGCTTGCTTGAAATTACCAAGACTTTGATAAGCGTTGCCGAGATTTCCATAGGCTGCTCCTTCTCCAGCCCTGTCCCCTACCTCTTTTGCAATACTAAGATGTTGATGGTGGTACTCTATGGCTTGCTTCAAATTACCAAGACTTTTATAAGCGTTGCCGAGATTGCAATAAGCTTTTCCTTCTCCGGCCCTGTCCCCTACCTCTTTTGCAATACTAAGATGTTGATGGTGGTACTCTATGGCTTGCTTCAAATTACCAAGACTTTGATAAGCGTTGCCGAGATTGCAATAAGCTTTTCCTTCTCCGGCCCTGTCCCCTACCTCTTTTGCAATACTAAGATCTTGATGGTGGTACTCTATGGCTTGCTTGAAATTACCAAGACTTTGATAAGCGTTGCCGAGATTGCAATAAGCTTTTCCTTCTCCGGCCCTGTCCCCTACCTCTTTTGCAATACTAAGATCTTGATGGTGGTACTCTATGGCTTGCTTGAAATTACCAAGACTTTGATAAGCGTTGCCGAGATTGCAATAAGCTTTTCCTTCTCCGGCCCTGTCCCCTACCTCTTTTGCAATACTAAGATGTTGATGGTGGTACTCTATGGCTTGCTTGAAATTACCAAGACTTTGATAAGCGTTGCCGAGATTGCCATAAGCTTTTCCTTCTCCGGCCCTGTCCCCTACCTCTTTTGCAATACTAAGATGTTGATGGTGGTACTCTATGGCTTGCTTGAAATTACCAAGACTTTGATAAGCGTTGCCGAGATTGCAATAAGCTCTTCCTTCTCCGGCCCTGTCCCCTACCTCTTTTGCAATACTAAGATGTTGATGGTGGTACTCTATGGCTTGCTTGAAATTACCAAGACTTTGATAAGCGTTGCCGAGATTGCAATAAGCTCTTCCTTCTCCGGCCCTGTCCCCTACCTCTTTTGCAATACTAAGATGTTGATGGTGGTACTCTATGGCTTGCTTGAAATTACCAAGACTGTCATAAGCGTTGCCGAGATTGCAATAAGCTCTTCCTTCTCCGGCCCTGTCCCCTACCTCTTTTGCAATACTAAGACGTTGATGGTGGTACTCTATGGCTTGCTTGAAATTACCAAGACTTTGATAAGCGTTGCCGAGATTGCCATAAGCTCTTCCTTCTCCGGCCCTGTCCCCTACCTCTTTTGCAATACTAAGATCTTGATGGTGGTACTCTATGGCTTGCTTGAAATTACCAAGACTTTGATAAGCGTTGCCGAGATTGCAATAAGCTCTTCCTTCTCCGGCCCTGTCCCCTACCTCTTTTGCAATACTAAGATGTTGATGGTGGTACTCTATGGCTTGCTTGAAATTACCAAGACTTTGATAAGCGTTGCCGAGATTGCCATAAGCTCTTCCTTCTCCGGCCCTGTCCCCTACCTCTTTTGCAATACTAAGACGTTGATGGTGGTACTCTATGGCTTGCTTGAAATTACCAAGACTTTGATAAGCGTTGCCGAGATTGCCATAAGCTCTTCCTTCTCCGGCCCTGTCCCCTACCTCTTTTGCAATACTAAGACGTTGATGGTGGTACTCTATGGCTTGCTTGAAATTACCAAGACTGTCATAAGCGTTGCCGAGATTGCAATAAGCTCTTCCTTCTCCGGCCCTGTCCCCTACCTCTTTTGCAATACTAAGACGTTGATGGTGGTACTCTATGGCTTGCTTGAAATTACCAAGACTGTCATAAGCGTTGCCGAGATTTCCATAGACCGCTCCTTCTCCGGCCCTGAAACCCACTTCCTTAAAAACGGCTAATGCTTCTGTGTAATTTGTTATGGCCTGATTAAAGTCAGCTGTGCCCTGATAGTATCTACCAAGATTGAAATAAGCCAAACCCTTGCCTTTTCTGTCTCCCTCCTTTCCTGCAACGCTAAGTTCTTGCATATGTTGCTTCAAAAGGTCCAACTTTTTATCCACCATTGTTGATAATCAAAACCAGGAAGTTTTTCTCAGAAAATCTGGGGTGCACCTGGAAGATAAATGAACGAAAACAAAATAGGTTTAATGCTCTGAGTACAGGATCCTAAACTGGCACAGCAAGATTAATTGAACAGTGAAGGAATAACTATCTTAAGCCAGTATTTCGAAAGAAACATGCCTTTCCTCATCAGGGTTTCCCAAGTAATGATTTCGGCTAATGGAGACAGTTGTTACAGAATAAATACTTGGGCATTTAACAGACTAAAAGCGTTTTGTACAATAATAATCACGGAACATTAAAAGTAGAAATTCTATTACGTAAATGAGGGGAAAACAGCCTATAGAAAAGCGATGGCATCCCATTTCATCTTTCTTATCGAAAGCTAATTAAAAGTTCCTAAGATATGCTTCCCTGGCAGGAAATTTGCTGCCGGTACGTAGCTGACAGCAAAAAAACAGGAGGGGATGCCATGCAAACTCATAATTCTTTATTTAGACATGAAGTCTAAATCTATCCAATGGCGGAATTGCTTGTTTTTTCGTCACAATTTTATTTTCTCTGGATACCTGGTTACTCCATGTATTTTGATCCAGGGACTTTTAATGAGCTAATTGAACTGCTCACACATTTCCATTGAGAAAGGCTGCTCGTCAGGACAGAATTGGCCGTTTTCATACTAGATATGCATAATCCGGCCATTCAAATTATGCCTTTCCCTCTCTTTCTCCATAAGCCAAAATCATTCCTTGGAAAACCCTGATGAAGAAAGGCATTTTCTTTCGAAAATTTGGCTTAATATGGGTATTCCCTCACTGCTCAATTAATCTTGCTGTACCAGTTTAGCATCCTGTAATCAGGGCATTGAAACTATTGTTTTCGTATTTCTCGGCATTGTTTAAAAAAGTAGGTACGCAATGCGTACATGTTAGTAGCCACTTAGACACTGTACTACCAATGGAATGTTAGGTATGCTGTTCGTTTTTATTTGGGTTCTAACCATTTACTATACTAGCTCTCTACGAACTTCATTGGCTCCCCACTGCCTATTGAATCAGGTTTAAGATTTGGGTACAACGATTTATCCACGGCATCGTGATCCGATTTGGAGAGGTAATAACAAGAATTGCGCCAGCCCACATGAATGGGCATCACACATGCCATTGAAAGGGGAGCGCGGATTAACCCTTTACACCGGCTAAAACCAAACTGGAATGTAAAATTACAAACTGGAATGTTTGATTCAGTACAGTTTTAACCAATAGGAATCAAACATCAAGTGGTGGCTTGACAGTACTGACTCAGTCGACTGTTTCACACCCTCTCCGCCAATCGTAATTCTTGTGATGACAAGTTGTCTGGCTCAAATCAAACCACAACTGAAGCAGTTTTGTCCGAGCCAATGAAAAGCAACCACGTTCCAGGGTTCTCCTTATTAGGCGGTAACCGGTAAAATTTACCGCTTGTAAGAGCACTTATTACCGCCTACAAATGCTCAGAAGTCGCTTATCCGTTGCAGAACGTCCAACATTAACCAAATGCTTTACCGGTT
Organism: Montipora foliosa; assembly: GCF_036669935.1. Taxonomy (NCBI): domain Eukaryota; kingdom Metazoa; phylum Cnidaria; class Anthozoa; order Scleractinia; family Acroporidae; genus Montipora; species Montipora foliosa. The sequence goes on along the minus strand of NC_090874.1, from coordinate 54,210,047 downwards.
TGAAAAGCTCCCTTACCATATGTGCTGAAAACTAGGGAGAACCGTGTGTTCGTGCCAATTTTTTCACACATTTATTCTTTAATTTCTTTATGAACATAAAGCAGTCTTTGACTCATTAAAGGAAAAACAGCAATTACATGTACTTACTTCGCCCGTTGTGGATGAATGTTGGCATTTGCAGGCAGATCTGGATTTGATCCCAATCAAACAAACACTTATTAAGCCCTTAATGTACGAGCTCTTGCGATGAATTGCACGCCCCTTAGAACCTTTGTAATAAGAAACATCGACTGCTTTTCTTGCTGTGTCTTAGTCAAATGTTTTTTACATTCTGTAAATAATTATTTGCCTTGGAAGCCTTGCTTTAGCGGGGAACTAGATAGGAAAAATAAAAGAACAAGGAGAAAAAAAGCTTTGAATCATTCTCTGGTAAATTCAATTATTGCGATTGTGAATTGAATTACATTGTAGACACGTGCCCGTGACATTTGCGCTCGTGTTGGTGTCCTTTAAATTGGCGCGGCGGATTGTTTTCCTTTGCTTATTCACTGATGTTGTCCGCCTTAGTTCCACAAGCATATGAACAGTGATGCATATATATCTCTTTGCATATAGGTCCATATACCATAAAGTTGTCTCACTGATAACTGCGTCAAGTCTCGTGGACTTGTTTAGTTAACTGATTTCGTACGCGAAAAGCTTGATTACCCAGAGAGCCTTCCAACTGATTCAGTCACACAACCCGACTTATTCAGTTGACCCGGAGAACAGCAAAGGTTACTGCGAGTGCGAGGAAAATCGTAGGGATGGTCTTCCGCTATTATCCGGCGCTATTCATGTCAATAACTGGTTCAGTTGTAAATTAATGGTAACCGGCTGATTCAGTTGGATCTTCTAACTCGAGAGCAGAGAAATGAAAAGGTGTCCATTGCCGGCTTGTCCAATTTGCTGAGAGCATTGTTCTATAAACCTTATTAACAGAAATTTCTTTTACACCTTGTTGCTCTCGTTCCCTACTAAAGTGAATCAGTTGACTGATTTCGTACAGTTAATCATGGTAACTGAGACGCCAATTTATACCCAGAGAGCCCTCCAACTGATTCAGTCACCCGGCCGGACTTATTCAGGAAAAACAAGTGCCTCTATGTTTCAGTCCGTAAAAAACAGCAAAAAAGAGGATCTAAATAATTATGTTCAGGGAAAACCGGCCGAATTGTTGCCCATGAAAACCTGCACGTTTCCGATATGACAATTGGAAAACAAACTGTTCAATAATACCCAAGGAAAAATTCGGAAATTTATCTGCCATTTCTGCGGATGATGGCGTGAGCTTTCGTTTGTTCCGTGCTTTGTACTCTCATAAAGCACACTGTTTAAACAATGAGAGTGGGCGTTATATAGAAACTTTATTATAGTATATAATTTTTATAAAATATTATTACATAAATATCATAGTAATAAAAATAATAAGTAAAATAAGAAATATATGCACCCTCACAGCCGTACAGCCACCTTGCGCAATTCTTATTTTCTGAATGAAACTTGCACCTAGATTATGAATAAATTTTGCTCTCTCTCTGAACTTTAACGAACAAGAAATCCTTTCCAACCTACAAGACATACACGGTGTGGTGGTCTGCGGGTTTTAGAGAATTATATTGACCACAAGCATGCTAATTCCGTTGTATGTGTCGAAAACACTGATGTATAAACTATCCAGAAACTAGCGCGTGCGTGTCAAGGTGGCTCAAACCAGCTTCAACCATTTTTGAGGGAATGTCTCATTAGACGGACTAACTCTATAACGCTGTTTCACTTAACGGCAATGTTATGGTACCACATGAAACCCTGCCGATAATCGTTAAACAAGATGCACATGTTACTGTGACGTAATAAATTACCATGGCAACAGAAGAACCATCTAAAAACGCCCTATATTTTGTGTTAAAGCACTTAGTATCTCAAAAACGAACTAAAGTGCCCCCCATTTTTTATTGCTGAAAAGCGATTAGCAGGCTAAGATGAAACTCTTTGCAAAGTTAAAAAAAAATCTAGAGCAGATTCAGAACCACATTAAAATTTCCCAGTTGTGAAGGTGGCTATGAATCTGCTGCAAAGAATTTTTTTAAACTTTGCAATGAGTTTTGTCTTAGCGTGCCAATTACTCTCCAGCAATAAAAAATGGGAGTCACCGAGTTCGTTTTTGAGATAATCGGTTTTAACGATAAAATATAGCGTGTTTTTCAGTGGCTATCTTGTTTTCATGGTAACTTCGCCACTGTGCTACAACTTCGGTTATAAATAGTTGAAATTTCGCTAGAACAGCAAGTCAAGCGCAAGTCAAGTTTTTAAAACTGAGCAAAGGTTAATCCGCGCTCCCCTTTCACTGCCATGTGTGATGCCCATTCATGTGGGCAGGCGCAATTTTTCTTATTACATCTCAATCGGATTCCAAATCGATCACAATGCCGTGGGCATATCGTCGTACCCAAAAATTATATCATCTATCTCAAAAACACCTTTTAAAAGCAATTAATAAGAAAATAATAACCGTTAGTTTCACGGGCAGTGATACAATCTGGCTGCACTGATCAATGTACTCGCTTCAGGGACAACTGGAAAAGTGAGTGCTCGCAGTCTCGTACAACGATACATGATTACATGGTCTTACATATCTTGCTTACTCGATTTTCGCAATTGGAGCGATTGCTGAATACCCGTCCACAAAGGAGCATTTACGTTCGCGACGCTAGCCGCAGTACTGAACTGAACGAAAGTGGTTTTTGCGCAGTTTGTGTCAGATAGAGTGAATTCAGTAGAATGGCTGGTGCTGCAGTGCCTTAGTCGACTTACAGTTAAATTGAGCTGAGTAGAGTGGCTAGTGCCGCAGTGTCGCGGTGCTTACCTCATGGATTAACGAACGAGGTATATCCAACAACATGACTGCGGCGGCACTGTGGCAGCAGTGTTTTTAGGGTCCATTTCTTGTGGCCGGGTTTTGACATAAAGTCTGTAATAGGTTGATTTCACAAAGAGATTTTCTGCTCAATCTAATTTAAGTGATTTAATTTAAAGCTCACCCGCATGTGTGAGCAAAAGCCCAGCCTCTGTATCCAGAGAAGAATCCAACACTTTATAACTTCTCATGTGTGCCTTGATGTCCTTATCAAATTTTGCTATTATTACGCATTGAACGTTTGCTGGATTGTCAGAACTTGGGCCACAAATTCCCCCAACAAACTCAGAATAGAACCGCATGCAGTCATAATGGTCTGTGTGCTTTGTCCTTATCTCTTGCGTGACAGCTCTGACGACACAATCACGGCACAACTCACGAAAGTCATGAAGCGTTCGACTGGTTCAATGGTTGTTTGAGGGCTTCAAGGAAAATCCAAGAAGCGTATGCTTACATAAAGGGGGATACCTTTCTTTGTTTGTTTTGCAGGTATGTTCACAAAGTGAATTAAGGAAACTTGTTTGCGTAAAAATATGGAATGGAATGAATCTTGCTGGTATGCAAATTTTTAGGTCAGTTATTTTAATTACCGGATATGTCACTCTTAAACCAGAAAATTCCATTGTAGAACCAGACATATGTAAACGCTATGTAAAGTTTATCATATAACTATGTTGAGCTATATAAAGGCTATTTACTGCTCCTTACTTGCTATGTAATAACTATGTAACTTGCTACATTACATAGTTAAGTCTGTGTAAAGCATATGCCATTACTATTGCAATACCATTTAAAGGTCACATAGCTCTCTGAAATAGCTTATGAATGTGAATGTGATATCTTTCGAGTTAATACATTTACTTAGCTTACGCAATGTCCTTTAAAGACTCCAAACTTTGAACATAAAAGCACTCTGTACATGGAGAAATGAAAAAGAAAGCTTTTATTCCGATGTATTCAATAGGTTGTGAGAAAAACCAATCAACGGATTACCTTGTTTGATGCTCTCTGAGTCTCATAATCGGCCTTATTCCAAAAGGAACATGATGCATTACTCTCGAAAATTACACACTCCAAGTCAGCACTTAATCCTTTCAATGAACTCCAGTATCTTTCGAATCTTGCTCCGTAGAAAGATTGTCATCCTCCGCCATCTTGGATAACACGTGAGAGACAGGATCGGGAACTAGTGCGTCCTTTTCGTTTTGGTCAGCAGTCAGCAGCATGGCGCTTATACATAGGGCGTCCATAGGGCGGTGAAACGGGCATTCCGCTCTTGGTCCAATGTGTGATGCGGAGAAGGACTGGCACGAGCGCTCCTTCCGCGTTTCCGGTGCAATTAATGGCTGCCAAAAATATCCTCTTGACGAACCAGAAATCAAGTTTTCTTTTTTTATTTTTGGGCCACCATTAGTGTATTATTTAAAGGCCTTTTTGACCCAAAACTCAATACTATTTTATCTGTCAAGTATTTTCGTCAGAAGCTGCTCAAATTTGACTGAAGTAAGACAGTGTCGAATGCAGGTATGTCCCGCTTACCGTGACCAAGGGTAACCGGTCGTTTCGCCAACGTGTCAGCTCGCCAACGTATGAAGTCTATTTGCCAACGTCTAATAATGTCAGTTCGCCAACGCTTATATGTCAGTCCAATAGATCTGAATTTTATTTACAAATTACCAAAAGAAGATAATGTGACCTTTGATCCTAGATGAATTGTTTGATTCGGCTTGAAAATGTTCGTTTCACTCTCCCCAATCTCTCTCTCTCCCTCTCTGTCTCTCACGCCATCCACGGCTTTATTTGTGAACATAAACCGGCTGTAAAACCTTTTTATTAAACATTTGCGTAGTTAAAGAGCCATTGTGTTGAAATATGTTTGTTTGATTACGCGCTTAGAAACGTTCACTTGTTTCCTGCAAATTTCGCCTACGTGTTTGTTCTACTCTCGCAGAGGGTTTTTGCATTGTTTGAAACACTGATTAAATATTTGCGGCAAAACTTTTTCCTTCCCCCACTCAACTATTAAATGTTCCCCCTACAGCCTGCTTCTCTACCGGTCTCTTTTCTCTCTGTTACGGGAAGAATTAGAAACGCGATAAAAACAATGTGAGCTCATTAACTTCACTTGTGCGGCATGTTGCAAAGGAGGTGAGAACTTTTTCAACTGGAATAGGATATTGTTTAAACGTTTAATAGATATTGTTGGTGTTATCTGCCAATCAAATTCCTGCGATTTTGATCCGGCTTAATCAGGCATTGCTGTATAAAAGGGCTGTGATTTTCTGTTCAATTCAACCCACTCATCTTATCGAAGTATTTTCGCTGATCAAATATGTTTACAAGAGTCACTCGAGATGGAAAGCTATTATTGTATCTATTGCAATGAGGAAGTAACAGCGAGACTGGAAGTGCTCCTCTGCGATGGCTGCGACAAATGACAACATCGACGTTGCAACATGGAAATTTCGAGACAGCAGTATAGAGATGCTGTTAAGACCGGATTAGAGGTGGTTTGCCGATGCCTATATTGCAGTGAGATCACTGATCCAATTGGGGAGAGTAGCAGAATCGAGGAAGAGATGGATGCCTTTGACATTCCGCCATCTTTTGGTATGCTTGTTTTTTCACAATACTAAAACGACAATAGGTGATGGAATGTTCTTAAACAAAGAGCTTTCCGTGAATGGAATTAGTCTGCGAGGAATCTGTGTGTTGAGACTAGAATTGCTGCTTGATGAAAAGCATCTCATAGACGAGACAATCAAATTTTCCTTCCTTTTTTTTAGGTCATGTTAGATGAACTGACTGCTGCACCTTATCCAGCCCTCCCTAAGCCTGCGCATGTGGCTAGAGCTGCCAAACGACTCCGGCAGAAACTCAGACCCAAGCAACCGAAAGATCTGGACTTCGAACTGGTCGAGGAATGTCTCCCTCCCGGTTTCTTCCAAGCCGACCTGACAGTTAAGCACAAAGGCATCTGATCTTCGCCACACAGGAGCAGCTAAATACCCTGGCCAAGGCTAAATCCTGGTACATGGACGGAACCTTCAAGCTTGTGCGACACCCATTCAAGCAGCTACTGACGGTGAATGCTTTCGTCCGATCCGGGGAATATGCAAAGCAAGTCCCACTTGGGTTTGTCCTGATGGCCAACAAGAAAGAAAAAGACTACAAGAAGGTATTAATCACTGTTTAGTCATAAATTAATAAAACTGAGAAAACATTATGCAGTCTATTGAGCATTAAAGTAAAGATAAAGACAACGCAATATTCGGAATCGAACTGGGAAAACAGTTTCCAAGTATTATAGTAAGGAATCGAACTCGAAAACGTTATGCATATGCAGCTTCCAAGTATTAGTATTTAACTATCTAAACCTCTTTCTACTAATCAATATCCTAGCATTTGTGTCCGATGAAATACTGAAGCAGTATCGAAACAGGCGAGGCTATTCGACAGCTGGGAGAAGTACGAAAGGAAAGACAAGACCGCCGCACAGTTGCTGAAAACGTGCTCACATCTCAACGGCCCCACTCGTGGAAACTGAAGAAGTCAGTAAAAATCACAACCAAAAAACGGCTCCTTTAGGAGCCACCAAGTTTGCAAAAGAATATGACCAGCAATAAACTATCAATAAAGAAAACTAATAAAATTTGAGGGGGGACTGGGGCGCATTGAAAGGTTCAATAACAAATATGGCGGTTCACATCAACAATCCCTCTCATGAAGTGAATTGCAAGTTATCTAATTGACAATTATTTTCAACGAAAAAGATGTTTTTGGACGTTGGCGAACCGACTTCATACGGTGGCGAAACGACCGGTATTCTGACCAAGCCATGTTCCGCTGCTTCTTTTAGGAGTACTCCACATAACTCCACTCTAAATTTTACATATGTTTAAGATCGATAGCTTTTACATAACATAGTAAAAAACCGAGGTGGATATATTTGGATATAGCAGCGTTTCAGAACTTCAAACTTGCTCACTTAAAATCGCTCGCGACGAATCGGATTCCCCGCCGCAGTCAATTTTACCAACAATATTTTAAAACTATTTGAAAGATTTCACCCGCTTGGGAAAATCAACAAACAACAAATACGGTTTAATCAGGGCGCTTGTAATTCCATCTTGATAATTTAAATAAAATATGAGTAAAGCTTGCTAATACTCTGTCGGAAAACGTTTGCAAAGACATGGCTTTGCATGAAAACACCACAGAAAAGATACAAGAACTTATGAAAATGTGAAATGCTTTGGAATGTCTTCAAAGATAACAGTCCACTGCAGTCAATAACAGATCAACGTGTTACCAACTTAAACCAACTACTTAATTACTTTAAAGCCTGGAAACAAACATTCCACAGAAGGACAGATGTGTAAGAACACTTCATAACATGGCAAACAATGTTTGATCTCGAGGTAATATATAGACTGAACTTAAAATGGATCACAGCTAAACAATGCAAAACTGATAAGTTATTGTAAATACCATGTCCTTGCCCCCTTAGGTATGACTATGCAAAAAAGCCATACTATTCCATGGCAACTCCTTCATATTTTGTACCATCTGAGGACAAAGCAATGATTCCAGTTCCTTGTAGAATATCCTCCCCTGAAGAAAAGCAATTTGTAGCCTATCACTACTGCTACGTTTTAAGACTCCCCATCGTCTCCCAAACCCCATATTGTTTTCTGCGCCTTTGTGCAGTTTGGCCCCAACAAATAAGCTAACCTGTGGCTGATCAATATGATCACATTTTGTTCCACTGTGTGAAACACAAATAAAATAATTAAAGGGAACCTCCACTAAAACAACAAAGTGACTTTAAACCACAGAACATAATGTTTACAATTGGAATTGCTCAATCTTTTTCCAATGAAAACGTTTGTATTCGAGAAAAATAAATTCCAAAAACGCTTATTTTGGCTTTCAAATTTCCCGGGCGCCGCCATCTTGAATAATTGTGACGTAACTTGGTTGCCCTATTGTTCC
>NC_090874.1:54194596-54197096 GCF_036669935.1 Montipora foliosa | reverse complement strand
ATGGCAATCCCAGTTGGAAAGTGTGTGGCATTTGTTCGGTGTTTTTTTTATTTCTTCCGTGTCGGTAAAAGTCTTGCCTGTCACTCCCCTGGTAAGTGGCGGTGTCCATAGAGTCTTCTGCGCGTATTTTCTTAGGATCGAGAGGGTAGTGGAACTGCGTAGATTTCTCTGGTGGCAGGCTAAGTTAATGATTCTACTGTGTCCAATGGCGTCGAAAGTGATGTAACACGAATGGCGTTTTAGTGGATCCTTAAACAAATATACCCTTATGGAGCTCAATAATGGAAAGTCAGTTGGATAAACTAGGCAGGCGGTGAAAAACCAACACCTGGAATGTCAAAAGCGAAGAGTAATGGACCTCGACAACAATCTATCGCCCGTCGAGTCGAAATCAAAGTGAGCTGTATTTCTTAAAATAATATTTACCAACTGTGCTGTTATGTAGAACACTAAAATCAAATGGGAAATTCTCTGGTAACTTATGGGTTCAACAAAGACAGAGAACGAATCGAACACCTTACGTTGATCTGTGCTCAACTCTGCACAATCTTCAGGTAAAAAGAAAAATAATTGGAAATGTGACAGCCAAGGATTATTTGAAAGAAAGCTTGTCGTCTATTTTGTGCTTCATTATTCAAGGAAAAGGTTCTTCATGTAAACGGTTTGATCCTGAAATTTAGTTTGTTGCAATATTGCGCATATTTGAAACGACTGAGTTTCTTCTCTTCACGCACGTAATGAAATAGGAAGGGGTTTTTGCCTCTAATAGCAAATATGTTGTTTGTTTCAAAAATTATTCGCTGGAAAAGGTGGCCTTTATGAATTCATCATGTTTTATGATATGCGAGCGTAACTGGATAGTTTTTATGGCAATAGTAAAGCATTATCTTGTCAAAATGAGGTTAGCGTCTTTCTGGTGTGTTAAGTTAATTAAATCGTGAGTTTGTATTTGCCGTCTGCCGCGTAACCTTGATTTCCACTCACAAAATTACCTCCAGAACCTACTTTTTGCGTAGAATAAGCTTTTAGAATGATGTTCTTGTTTTGCATAAAGCAAGCTAACAAAATCTGTACCTTGCTGAGTTCGCATTTGTTAGCGTTAACAGTATTTTCGGTCCGATGCTTCTGTTTGATGAGGGGTATATTGTTTCGGTCTCCCATCCAAACACTAACCCTGCAGGACAGAGATATTACAAAGCTGTCAGATGTTCAGAGGGCTCGCTTAAACTTGTGGTGAAAAGAAGTTGTGAGGGAACTTGAAAATTATCAACATGTCAGCCCAGAAGACAATGTTTCTCGCTTCTCTTTTATTTGTTATTCTTCAGAGACTGGAATGTTGTAGTTCAATACCACACAATTCAGTGCCTTCTGATTTTCTGTAACACGTACCACAGGCAACCCAGTGTATGCTTCACGGAAGCATCTCGTTATAATAATTATTGCGTGCTTTTACTTGGTGTAAAAGCGAACTTGTTTTTTGTGGTTGGCTTGTAGAACGAGGAATAATCATTATAATTATTGCGTGCCTTTACTTGGTGTGAAAGCGAACTTTTTTTTCACCAATAGAACCATTGGAATGACATAATTTTCTATTAGTACCAATCGTACCATTGGTAGCAATGGACCATCGGAATTGCCCTGTACCCAGCTAGATCACATGAGAAAATAGTTTCACCAGTAGAACCACTGGAACGACATCATTTTCTATTGGTACCAATTGTACCATCGGAATTGCCTTGTACCTAGCCAGACCACATGAGAAAATAATTTCACCAGTAGAACCATTGGAATGACATCATTTTCTATTGGTACCAATGGTACGATTGGTATCAATGGACCATCGGAATTGCCCTGTACCCAGCCAGACCACATGAGAAAATAATTTCACCAGTAGAACCATTGGAATGACATCATTTTCTATTGGTACCAATTGTACCATTGGTATCAATGGACCATCGGAATTGCCCTGTACCCAGCCAGACCACATGAGAAAATAATTTCACCAGTAGAACCATTGGAATGACATCATTTTCTATTGGTACCAATTGTACCATTGGTATCAATGGACCATCGGAATTGCCCTGTACCTAGCCAGACCACATGAGAAAATAATTTCACCAGTAGAACCATTGGAATGACATCATTTTCTATTGGTACCAATGGTACGATTGGTACCAATAGACCATCATAATTGGGAAAATAGTGAAAGTCCCCTTAATGAAATGCATATATTCACCAACAGAACCATTGGAATGACATTCTTTTCTATTGGTACCAATCCTACCATTGGTACCAATGGACTATCGGAATTGACGAATCGTATCCGTTTGTGTATATTGGACATGACTAAATTGTGACGCCGATGAACAATAAAGTAGCTGCTATTTCCAAAATGATGGAATTACCTGGTGATACATAACCTTGTCTTGGAGAGTAAATTTTTGACTCAGCAGAAACAATGGTCAACCCCGGGGTCAACCTCAAGAGTTTGGGCGATTGT
>NC_090874.1:54182096-54192096 GCF_036669935.1 Montipora foliosa | reverse complement strand
TACCCAAGACTTCTACCATGGCACTACAATGATAGACAATACCAAAACAATATCGTGCACTGTTAGAGCTACATATTACGCAAGGACAGGTCTGTTTCGTCGTACGAACGTGTGAGGACCTGTGAGCCAAAGGGCCTCGTCTGGTATGACTTCTTAATGACCGCCCAACTTGAAAAAAAATTGTCTGGAACGGTGCACATACCACAGGCAACCCAGTGTACCCTCACGGAGGGTCTCGTTAAATTTAAAACAAGAACCCAATTCAAAGATTTTGGCATGAATTAAATGCTTAGGTTCATGCAATAAAAATATATAACTGCTTTTAAATCTGTCGTCTAATTGTTTTTGTCTGTGAGCTATGGTAATAACTGTTAATAGCTTGACTACAATTGATTTTTTGTAGTTTCCAGCACACTTTTGATTTGCTGGAATATTATTTTATAGCAGCAGGATAATTATGTATGTGTTGTGTATTTTTTGTTTCGAATCTACGTATAAACTATGTTGAAACCATTTTTATTTTTGGACACAAAAACCCCATAACATAGCCTTTACATATGCTACGTAAAGGTTCCATTTGACTAGATAAAACATAGCATTTCCTTTCAAAATATATACATGAGGCATACGTATAACATAGCCTTTGAATAAGGCTTCTGTATCCAATTTATGTATATCATAACATACCATTTACATAAGGTCGTTAAATAGGATTTACATAGATTACACAGTGTCTGGTTCTACAAGGGAAGGTACAAGACATGACTGCCTGATTACCACTAATGACCAAGAACTTTATAGTTAAACAAAGTATTCAATGATCTTTGGTAGTTCTTTATACAGACAAGAAAATGATGCCTGCTTTTGTTGTGCATTTGACTGCTTAGAGTAAGAAGCTTAGTAAAGTCACTCCTGATAAATTTAAAAAGTTACCAATAGCTGAATTGCCTTAAAGGAACCAAAAGTTAAAACCATCAAGGAATAAAATTAACTGGTGGGAAAAGGCAGAGGAAAATCATGAAAAACTGGAATATCCTTGAAAAAAGCTGGAAATTAATACATGATCTTCACATGCTTTCATTTAATAGCATGCAGGAATGTCTAGAAAAATCTAGAAAGCAGCATTTGTAACAAGCTCGAAAAAGCTGGAAAAACCTGATTTGATCCCAGATTATGATTTCTGGAATAAAGCTGACAATTTCTTCCCTAATTAGCATGTTTCATTAACATTCTAGAATTTTCTAGAATTTTCCAGAAAAGGAAACTGGTAAATTCTAGGAATTTCTAGAAATTTTTTTTGCAATATCCTAAGAAAAATTCTGGGAATAACCAGAATATTCCAGATTTGTTTTGCAAGGGTCTGTAATCAATCTAAAAAAGGTCAAGTTTTAAAATTTGGTCAAAATTCCAGTTTTGGTATATTGTACCGTTAACAGCGCTAAAGGGTGAATGAATTACTCTAGCTGTGCCATGTTGTTTTGATTTTCAAGTTACTCGTTCGTTATTTCAAAAAGAGCGATTCAAACAAGCGACATTTTGGAGTCGTTTTCACTCGCTCGCAAGGCCCCATACTGAAAAAGTCGCCGTCCAGGTAAAATAATTATCGAAACAAAGTAAAACATATTTTTCTAAAAATGGTTTTGGTAGTCCTTTATTGTGACAATGTTTGGCAATTTTCGATTTTTTTATCTTGCACGGTCTTAGGTGAAAATTGCTGAGGGCGCTCTTAAATGTTCCTTACAAGGAGGTGAAACTCCAACTATAAACCAACGATGTTATAGAAAACATACTGTAACTGACACAATGGTAAATTTTAAAAGTGTAATGCTAAACCGACATGATCAACTTGTTTGTTGAGTTTGGCCGGTTTCATCTGCTCAATATGGAAGCTCTCCCTGTTTATGAGTTGATAGAAAGAGGTAGCATTTTCAATAAATTCTAAGCAAGAAACATTGCAATTATCCTGACAATGTTTAGACAAACTAAGATGCTTGAAAATATGATAATTTTTATCCCAGAAAAGGTGCTCATTTACATGTGTGTAGAAATGCCTGTTATGCACGTTATTTTCCTTGCCAAATTTTTTAACCTTCTCTTGCACAAAGTTCAATTTCCACTATGGAAGACCAAATATTTTCTTGGTCAATTTATGACAGCCAATGACATGCATCACAGGTCAACTTGCCGGTTTTCAAAATGCAGGGGTTTGTCTGCAAGCGTTTCCTTCTTGTCTCGCCCCATTTTTCATAACTCTAAAAATTTTAATTTCATGTGGTTATCCACTGCCAAGTCTTTCGGTAAAACATTATCTAGTGGGAAATAACTTTCTAACACAAATCATTTATACCTACGCAAACACCGTGGATCGAGATCAAGTGAATGTAAACAAAAAAATATCAAAAAAGCAAGAGCTTCAAATTACATATTGCACAATAATCCCACAACAGTACATTGAACCTAGTAATTGTGAAATAATGGTAACAAACGGATTATTTGGAATCAAATGCAATTAAAAGGATACAAAGCAGTAGACAAAAATACAGCAATTACTCATTGGAAAACAGCAAAAATATTCAAGGCGCAAATCACACGCTGTGCCAGACTAAAGGTCAACATAGATAAATAAAGCTAGATGATAGCAAATGAAATTTTGCAATCACTGCTAAGAACTAAAATCAAGAACAGAAAGCTATATGTAGTAACTAAACTAAAGGCTAGGCATAAATAAAGAAAGAGGAAAATACTGATAACATACCAAATGTTATTGATAACTACACACCTAAGAAGACTTGGAAAATGACTTGTCTTGAAGACTGACACTCTTCAGATAAATTAAGGACAGTGCCTACTATTGTTATTGCGCATACGTTCTGCGCATCTCCAGACACTCAGATTTCCTATTGGTGATGCTTACTAATGCAGGGATATTTTTGCGAGGTTTAAAACTATCCGGAGAAAGTAGATCTTAGTAAGTACTCTTGGTATCCAAAAAGAAAATTGGGGGTAACCATGCATTATTTAGAGATAATTGAGCTTCAATTTGAGAAAGAACGCCATACATTGCTTTGTATTTTAAAGCTTTTTACAAATATTATTCATGAATTATCTTTGAAAAATGCGTGGTTACCCCCAATTTTCTTTTTGGATGTCAATAACACTTGGGAAGATCTACCTTTCCTGCATAATCATAACTTGGGGCAAAAATACCTTTGAATTAGTAGGCACCGTCCTTAACTGAACCGACTGATCTTACCGAGTAAATGGTAGCCAATTTACAATGGAGTTTAGGAAAACAGAAAACTAACTGAAAACCAAATAAGGCTAGGGGGTAAATATACTACCCACTAATACAGGATTTACCTAAGAGAAGAAGGAGTTTACCACTCCTACACAACAGGAATTAGGTAAGAGAAATGTGTGGGGATAACACAACTACACAAGCAAAAATATGAGGAAAATGAGTATTATGGGTAAACAAGCAAGTAATAGTAATTAGGATAATGAAAAGAAGTTGAAAATAATTGGAATAAAAATAAACACAAAATGAACACAAGTGACCTAGTCACAGTTCAATCAAACAACAGACAAATAACTTATTACAGGTACACCCAGCAAGCTAATATCACTTAATACCTTGCAATGTTCCTTTTTAAAACCTTTTGAGCAGGAATAATGAATGAGGCTGAAAAAAATTTTTAAGGGATAAATAATACTGGTGGATCATTTGGATGCATCATTCGCAACTAATCATGAGTGACCATGAGCACTTCAGAAAATAAACTTATAAGGAATTCTGACAAAAAGTAACGCAAAATTAATCAGAACTGGTTTATTACACATAAATTATTACTTGTTCGTGTTATAAAGAAACGAGAAACAGTGAGCAACTTACCAAAATGGATGCTAATCGACGCGAGGTCCTTGACAACAAGAAATGACTCTGCAAAATATGATTTAATGTGGTTATCCATGCATTATTGAATCTTGTAGGAAAACTTTTAACTTTCATAACAAAATCACTTAGGTAGTATACAAAAAAAGTACCCCATTTCTCTATTGACTTATTGACTTTTGTCCCAGAGCCACTCTATACTCTATCCTAACCTAACTGATTGGTCTCTAAACATGAAAGCTTGAGGCTGATTACGTGCAGGATTGTCATAGCCTGGTTAATATTAATAAGCCCCTTTGTTTGTGATGAAGATACCGGTATATTCTAAATAATAAAGATAATTTGAACACCTGGAATATAGACCGTATTCCTAAATAGCGGTCAAGAAATTATTCTTTTGTCTTTGTGCTAATCATCATAACTAGCCTCACTTTGGAACAAAAATTCTTTTGAATTTTGCTCGTGTTTACGAGGCTAGTTAGGATGATTAGCATAAAGACAAAAGAATAATATTACTTCACCGCCATTTATGAATACGGTCTATACTAAACAAACAAAATAATAGTATAATAAATAAACAAACACGCAGTATTCTTATAATAATTGCTTAAACCAGTGAAATTATGAACTTCAACCTGAGACACACGAAGACATGTCTTCCATGAAATTTTCAGTCTGGCTGAAAAATCTGCGTAATCAGGCCGAAAGAAAAGGTATCTACCAAAAACTAGTTTAAAAGTCGCCAAGCTGGCTGCATTAATTTTCGTGCAAATCATTTATGTCTTGTCACCTTGCTTTTAAGAAATTTATGGTTGGAAATTAAAAGTCATATCACCACCGACCAGTATAAACTGTAAACACGTCAGGTATTAAAATTTACAGTATGTACATGTTGCCCTATTTCCAAGACACTTACACTTTACGATTCTGCGTGTATTTCGTTGTAAAAACGAAGCAAATTTGAACGATACGTTCCAAACACTTATCAATTAGTCAGCTTGCGTTTGTTCTTTAGGTAAGAAGATTCAAATCTTCTTATTACATGCGACTTATACCTTTTCATTTTCAAAAGCGGTCTGTTAGGTTAATTTTACTTTTTTTTTCGACACACGTCAAGCTACAAGGTATGTTTTTGAAGATATAAGAAGTTTCCGTTTGCATTTTTGTATCTGCGTGCAAAAAGATCTCCAAAAATAGTTCAACTGACTATAATACTACACATAATTTCGCCAGCCAGCTAAATTTTCTGTTCGATGTGAGCAACGCTGTTTACGCAAAATATTGAAATAATTTCCTTCGAGCAAATTAACAAAATTGGCACTTAAGTATAGCAAAAATTACAGAAATAATTTAACAAACCTTTAACATGAATAACCCAAGAATCGCAATTATAGCTTCGAAGAACACAAAATGGGGAATACTATATATACATCACAGTTTTGGAGAATATCAGCTGTGCAAAAGTAGTGCGGGCAGATGTAGGCGTGCGGTTATGCGCATGCCTATCACCACAAGCCAGCACAGGAACAGCACAGTGGGACAAAATTGCCTTCCCACAAGATTAATCAACCGAATTCTCACATTAATATATAAGAAAATTATACCATGTGCATAGTCCACCGAGCACCCTCCGACAAGGGTCTTGTTTTGCGCCGTTACATGTCACGGTAACTTTTCGCTCATTTGCCCGCATCTGGGGGCAAACTTCTAACAAAACATAAAAACAATTACAGACGGGCACTGTAAAATAAATCTTTTAGTTTTCCAGTTAGTTTTCTTTGTAATTTTTTTTTTGCATCAGGCCTACTCTGGGACCTTAAGTTGCCAGAAAAAAAAGCAACTGTGAAATATTATTATTACTTCACAGTTTTTAATTGCTATATGACAGTGTCAAATGTCTATATCTGAATGCCACTAGAGCTATAAAGGGATGGGCTGGAATAACAGCAATCATAATAAATAGTTAACAGAATTTCGGAGATGAACAAAGAGTTTCCAGCAATCTGATTGGTTGAGTGGTTTCTTATAGAAATAATAGTATGATTTTATATTCACCGCACTAGCTCGTGAATATAAAGCAAAACAAAACGGCAGGACTGCCGCAGGCACTCGTGACTGTTAAAACAGAAATAAACTGTGTCGTTAATCAATCATAGATAAAGTTGTTAGCTTTGAAGTTTTGGAGACAATTGTTTGTCTCAGATGTACACCGGCACCTTGCCATTGGCAAATAACTGTTAAACATAATTAAAGTTAAAGTGTATTGCAAGTTTTTCTTTTTCTGATAGCTACAAAGCTTATTTATTTATCCATCAAAAGAAAGACATATTTAAATAAAACTGTTATAGAAAATTTATAATGTAAACAAAAAGAAACAACAAGGAGGTCAAACTATTTAAGGTCAAACTATTTCACAAATGAGAGCAAATAATTATTTTTATCCTAGTAAATTTATCTGCAAGATTCCTGCAGCTTGCACTTTCCATTTTTGCACGAAAGTAAATTTGGTCAATCATACAAAATCCATTGGCATCAAACAACCGGCAGGTTAGTTTTGTTCTGCAGGTTGCATGGGTGCAGTTGCAGGTTGAAATTTACTGTGACTGTTACATGAATAGCGAACCTTAGGCCTAATTAGGCCTAAAGAAACGTTTTTTAGGCCCTAAGGATGCCTAAAAACGTTTTGTAGGCCTAAGTAGGCCTAAGGTTAGCTATTTATGTAACAGTCCACAGTAATTTCAACCTCGCAAACTGCAACCTGCAAACCTGCAAAACTGAACCTGCCGTCCAAAACTAACCTGCCGTCAAACAACAGTTGTTCCTTTTCGGGAACCCAACCAATAAATGCTCTTCTCTTTCTTCAGTTTGGAAGACAGGAGTACCCAACGGAGCCGCTCTGCAAAATACCCGCTCTACAGGGCAGAATTGCGCTGGCTGGGAAATTGAACATTCGCTACTTAACTTGCTGGAAAGTCTTTATAACCACCACGCTTGCTGGGAAATTATGTTGCAACGCGGGTCCTGGCTAGATAAAAAAATCTCTAGTTTGTAGAGTTTGTTTTTCTCGTGGTAACCGCACTATAAAAAAATATATCTATCTTCGCACCGTTTAATAGTTCCTCATTTTCCTGGGATAGTAGAGCGAGCGAAACATGCAATTAATTGAGTGTGAAAATCAAGCCACGCGAGAAAGGTGAAACGCGATCTCGCGCCAATTTTGCCAGTACAATATCTTTTTTCCTAATTATTGACTGGGGTGTGTCATTTTTAAGTTATGCAATAAAGGAAGGCTTATCTCATGCTGTGAATCCCTGTGAAATAGTTTCAACACACATTTGAGCGCACAGCACCGCTGGCGGTTTCGTATTGTTTGTTCGGTTTCGCTTTCGGTTTACATTTATCTTATTGTAGTTTGGAAGAAACCTCCTGCTTGTTTCGTTAGATTGTTAGGTTTTTTGTCTAGTTAGCGGCTACAGGCAACTGGTCGATTCTGTGAAGTCAGCCAAAAGTTAAGGTAAGCAAAATGTTACGGTTTTTTTCTGATCTAGTCAGTTTAGGAAACGCCTCTGGAAAATGTTTTTTTCAAAACAATTCTCTACCGATAGAAGACGCATAGTCTTTCCGTTGAATAATGCACAACATTAGCAGAACACATTCAAATCTCATTTCAAGTGGTTGTAATTAGCCAAGCTGGAATTTTCCGTTGGAACTATTTGACAATGGTCACAATTTTAATACTGCACATATCTCATTTAGTGTAAGGTTTTGCTTCATAGGGGACGAGAAGCTAAAAACATTGTTACGTTGTTTTAGGGGAAGAAATCCAAAACTAAGATTTGTTTAAACACACTCTCCCTTTAGATCCTGTAGATCGCGGCTTCTTTGGGCGGCGGGAAACGTCGTTCAATTGCGGTCATTTCGAAGGCGTTGAGCTAATGGCCAGATATCTTTTTAATCTTTGCAGATCGCATTCGGTAAGAGAATTTTATGTTTGTTCTTCTTAAGCGTACTAGACCTAATTTCCCATCAAAATCGAGAGTCCATTTTCACTGTTACTTTAGGTTAGAGCAACGTTTCGTCTTGAAATGTGGCATTTCAACGCTCACTGAGGTCTGTGCCGTGAATTGTATTTGACGGTAAATTTCAATCTCTGGTTCTCCTTTTTTTAAAGACGTATTAACTTTTTGCAGTGTCTTTTCCATTTGCATGTACCTAAGCATCTGTACGCTAAAATTATATTATTTCGTGGAAATTTTTCAGAGGGACTGCTTACCAAGATTTTCCCCAGGTGAAAACTGAACTAAAGTCGACCGTAAACATTGAAGTGTTTTTCTTGTCAATCATTTGTTGCCAATCAAGTAATAATTTTTTTACGCGTATGATGATGATAAGGCAAAGACAAATCCCTCATTGACCAATAGTGCAAAGTACAAATTGTCTCTAGTGTGTATGTAGGCTTAAGTAATAAAAATTGCCAGGGGGCAAATTTCGGTTTGCGTTTTGCCAAGACAATTCAAAGTTTGTCCGCGAGTATAGACAGGCTCTTTTTATTTTAAATTTCCTTATTGTTTACGCTTGCGTTACAAAAGTGGAATAGTGCAGATATGGGAAACTACACTGAGCTAATAACAAACACAAAGGGCTGAAAAGGAATGGTGTCAGCTTTTATTAAGAACTTTTCATGAGCAGTCTAATCACTTTCTGAATAGACAAAACATGTGTGTGAATAACAAGGCAAAGAAAGTTGCAAATATCAGGTTAACGAAATCTCATCTGACACGTTCCCCCGGGAATTTCTCATTCAGTTTTATCCGAATACAATCCTCCATTTTCTGTCGGCGTGGTACACTGTTCGTTGGGAATCACGTGCGCCGGCAGAAAAGGTCGCGTAGGTGTTAAATACAATAACCCATTTATTTCCTGTTTATTGAATAAATGCATTGTTGCGTCTAAAGTAGGTCATCACTGGGTCATTATGTCTTGAATTTCGACCCAGTGACCTTGTTTTATTTCCTTGATCGACCACTGTTTCAAGCTTATAAAGAAAAATACCAAAGCGAATTAGGAAAAAGAGAACGTGTGAAAACCTTATTTAGAACTGATTTAAAATTAAGGTTCTTTGCCTGCAATGTGATTTAAAACTAAACAAAACCTTTTTTGCGAGACGTAGGAGAAGATGTTTATGGGAGAGGTTGCTTGACAAATTTTGAGAGTTCCTTTTTAATTCTCTGTGTTAAAAAGAAAACAGTTTATGACAGCGCAATTCGATACTAGGCCCTTGTGGTCCTTATTGAAAAATCTGACTATTTTCATACGTTCCATTCTACAGGTTTCAAATATCTTGGCAGAACTTTAAGATGCCTCAACCAGTCTTTGCAATAACACTACCGGATTACGTTTGTACGAAGCAATGTGCACATCACTTTTGACTCATGAAATCTACATTTTGCTGATTGGTGTCACCGTGTGGTGTTAAAGTCAAACGGTCGAGTTTTATTTGGTGCCATTGCAATTAAAGCTTAACTTGAAACTGTTGAAGTCAAATCTAATAAATCTGTAATAAGAAAGTCGCGGTAAACTTTTCCCTGATCTTAAACTTTGCACCAGTTCTGGTGTGAAACTTTTGCGGTGATTGTCTAACCAACTACGACCATGGCTTTTGCTGTGAAACTTTGCACCAGTTCTGGTGTGAAACTTTTGCGGTGATTGTCTGACCACATACGACCACGGCTTTTGCTGTGAAACTTTGCACCAGTTCTGGTGTGAAACTTTTGCGGTGATTGTCTAACCAACTACGACCATGGCTTTTGCTGTGAAACTTTGCACCAGTTCTGGTGTGAAACTTTTGCGGTGATTGTCTAACCAACTACGACCATGGCTTTTGCTGTGAAACTTTGCACCAGTTCTGGTGTGAAACTTTTGCGGTGATTGTCTAACCAACTACGACCACGGCTTTTGCTGTGAAACTTTGCACCAGTTCTGGTGTGAAACTTTTGCGGTGATTGTCTAACCAACTACGACCATGGCTTTTGCTGTGAAACTTTGCACCAGTTCTGGTGTGAAACTTTTGCGGTGATTGTCTGACCACATACGACCATGGCTTTTGCT
>NC_090874.1:54174596-54177096 GCF_036669935.1 Montipora foliosa | reverse complement strand
TGTCTTAAACAATGGATAGGAGTAAATAGTTCATTTAAAAAGAAAAGGCCTTCTAGCAGCTACTGAGTTGCAGCTTTAGTCCCTGAAGATTACCTGGGTGATCCATTTTTGCAAGAACAGATGCCTCATGCTTCACAAGAAAGAGGTGAATGTTTACTTTAAATTGCTTTACAGCTACCGTAATTTCCCTGTACATATTCTTTGAGCAAATGCCAAAGACAACCTCTCCATGAACTTCATCGTGGCTTCTACCATTAGTTAAGTAACGTCGACTGATTTGCTTCAAACTAAATAACGTAAAAAAATAGCATAATTAACCCATTGGCATCCAAACCGGCCGAAACCGGCCAGACTTAGTATTTCACTCTGTCTAACGCCAGACGATTTTACTCGTCAATGCGGAACCCCTGGGAGTCAATGGATTAAGTGATTTGTTAAAATGAACACTGTAGAATGCATTTTGATCAATGTTTTTTATTGTATCCCTCTTTCTCTTTTAGGCCTGGCGAGAATATTTTAATACTGTGACTTAAAAAAAAACAAAAACAACATAAGTCTGGCAATTGTTTCTTTCCTGCCATAAGCTTACCTTACTTCTTTTGGGCAGGTGTGTGTTGGGGAGGGAGGGAGGAGGGAGGGAGGGAGGGAACGAGGGATGGTGGGAAGGGGGGTGTAAAGGAAATATGCCAAAAAAAAATTGAATGTAATTTTTTTTTTTAATTAAATATTGCTGAGTGATAAAGACTAATTTTTGTAGACGAAAAGCTTGCGAAGAGCACACCTGGGACAGTCTTTAAGAGATTGAAGCTGTGTCTCTTTCCATTATTTTTTCCAAAAAAATACCGTTTTCCTTCTTGCATCGATTCCAGCGTCCTTTAAATCTCTGATTTGGTGGCTGTAGGTTTCTTAAAGTTCTTTTACTAGTTTAGACTTGACCAGGGCACGTTTTTCCCTTTTTGTCATTTGGCGCATCTTATTTTTACGAGCGTTATTATACGTCTTAGTCTTTTTCTGCGTAGTTCCTCGATTGTATTCCTTCTAAATTTCCTTTTGCGAGGTAACTGGCTGATGGCCGGTTTGCACAATGTGAACCTTGTTGCCGACCGTCAGCAAGTGAATCACTCGCACGATCTGCTACACACTGGGACAGTCCCGTAACTTGACAAATTAAAACATTGATTCACTGGCATTTTCTTCGTATTCGGTCGTGATAGTTTCCATGTGAAATACGAGGGAATGTTTTGCATTTCGCGCCCTCTAGCTATGTCTATCCCATATCTGTCCATAACAGGCAACAATGTCCAAATATGGTTAACATATTAGTTTCCAGTGCCGTTGTTAACATTACGTTCCGATGGAGGAAATCTGGGATCTACAGTCAACACCCATTGAGAAGCATGCGCAAAGGGAGCGTGAATGTGCGGTTGCCATGACATTTTTCAGGTGTGTTGGCATCTAAAAGCGACGTTCAGGATGTATTGGTCTCTGAAAATACATTTTGCTTCTTTACGAGGTTAGAAATATACCTGGGCCAAAGTGGAGGTGCATTTTACTATTTTTGCAAACGTTCGTAATGTATTTTGGGAGGACTTCAGAAGCATGGTAAGCGTAAGTCTTGAGCATACCTTTTATTTAACATATTATTATTATTACTCATGCGCAATAAGCGCATGAGGTATAAAATGCCCTTCGTTTCTTGTTTTCCCATAGGCAGCCCAAGCTCGCGACACTACAGACAGCCGTTGAGAATTTAAACGCGTTATAAGACTTTGTATGGGAAATAAAATACAGTCGATTGTGAAGCCTAAAAAATGCTCAATTTAACTTTCATTCAAGAAAATGAATCAAAGTGACTCACCTCTGGTGTATTCTTGTGCCTTTTGGAGTTTAGTTTACAGTTTCGGGAAGTCGGTGTTTTCAATGTTCTAAGACGAAGAAAAGTGTGTGATTGCGAAAATGGTGTAAAGGCGGGAGAGTGTCAGCTCCTGGTTGAGTTTCAACTGGTCTACTGACATCAAAAAATTCAATGCCACTCACAACATGGCTCCACCAACTTCCTTCACCACCGAAGAGGAAGTCTGCAATTTTTTCCAGGTGTGTTTGGTACGCATGTGGATACTTGAGGATTACTCTGTGTGGGATTATGGTGTTCTGTGCGGGAGGCAAGCAGCGTGCTAACTTCCTAAGTCTGGACTGTTGCTCTTTTAATGTGTCTCTTTGGTTATTCTCCTCTGCTTGCATCCTTATGATGCCAGGGGTTATTATCTTTCCAGGTCTTCTACTTGATGTTGATGTGGAGATGCTTGAAACTGTATTGAAGTGACATAATTGTTTTTCAGTATTGGTTGACCTTCAGCAGATAATACGATGTTGGAGAAGAGCATGTGTAACAAAAGAGTGTAGGTATCGCCCATAAAACGTTTGCTCTGAGAGGATCTGAGGCTTTCCAATGACTTCTTCACATGCAATGGCATGGAGAAAGGTCTAATTGTGAAGTCTC
>NC_090874.1:54169596-54172096 GCF_036669935.1 Montipora foliosa | reverse complement strand
TTTATAGTATTTGTATTTTTAGTGATTCAATTTCATGCTCTTAAGCATGATGGGAATTTCTCATTAAGTTAATATGTATGGCTTTATTAATTTTAAATGAATGCATGGTTGTGTACCACAGTAACATCAAATTGTTACTTATGTTAACCCTTTTAATTCATTTTTACATATAAATTAAATGCAGGTAATAAAAAAAATATTATTTGTTAAAGATTCTGTACCTAAGTTGATATCTTCCATGCTCTTATCCTGCTCATTGATCAGCAATGCAGGCACTCTCTGTACACCCTTCAGCTGTTCCTTAAGGTTCTGCTGCAGATCTTTCTTTAATCCTTCATCATTCAATCCTCTTGCTAAACATTCTGCTCTCAGCTCTGCCACAGTCATGTTTTGGAAGAGCCTGATTCCTCCATTTCTTTTGTTTCTCCCAGCTGGTCCAGCCCAAACTATTTTAATGTAATCTGCTAAGGATAGATGTGGGGACCTTAATTTAAGCAGTATGTAAGGTCACGATATTTGCGTGAGTCTCCGCTAGAGCCGCTGCAGCCATTGTTGCCTCCCCGTTGCTCACCACTTTCAAATTGCTGCTCTGGCCCATCGCCATGGAAGAAGCGCAAGATGTCTGTCACTGGGCATCCCTTACTTGTCAGCAGGTTGTTTTGCAGCTCATCCAAACATTTGCGTCTTTTCTCAATGTAACCCAACTGCTCGACTTCTTTTCCACTGCACCTTGCAAGGATGTATATTTGGAGCTTTTCAACTAGTGTGGGAACATCAATGACACCATATCCCTTGTCTTTCGTTTCTGCAGCTGTATAAAAAAAAAGGCTGGATCATACACACACTGACTGAGATATCAGAGGTGGCCATGGTTCAATGGTGAACCATCCCCCCATACCATCAAGTGTCTGGTTCTCTCAAACCTCATCAGCCGTTCCTTTCTCCGCTCTGGAGTGTCTCCCAGATGGTTCTCATCACTTTCAGCCGTTCCTTATGCTCATCGCTCATTTGCTCATACTCCTGGTTGGTATGTCCTCTCACTATCCCAAGCTGTTCACACCTCTCCAGTTCCCTTTTGCTGATTTCTGCTAAAGGTATTTTCCTTCCAGAAACGGTGAAAAGTACTTCCTTTAAAGTGCCATCACTGTTTAGGATTAGTTTCCTGTACTGCTTGGGCACCACCAACTCACCAATTGTATACTCTCCTGCCTCACGTTTGACCTAAAATAAACGAGAAAACAAATTAAATTTAAACATAAATAACTTATATTTGGTAGCAACTTAATTCTCTGGGGGGAGGGGCTTCTCTTAGTACATGACTGTATACTATAGTTAAATAATTCAATCCCTGAATTTAATTTTTATTTTATTTTAAATCTTCAATTTTGGTAATGGTATTGACTTTTTATACATATCTTATTCAATGATCTTTGTGTTTAAAAATGGGTGACTTACCTTGAGTGTTTTGATTTCTCTGGTTGTTCTAGGTGTTGGAACAGTGATCTCTCCAAGCATTTTATTTAGCCTTCGTCTTGGCTTTGCTGGCCTTTTGCGGAACTGCTGATAGCGCTGCAGGTTCACCCCCTGTTCTATCATATAATCCTTCCTGTTTAGCTTTGAGGCCGAACAATATAATAATAGAAGTTTTAAAACCATGCCATGTGGTATGCTCAGCTGAAATTGGGGAGGGGCTTGTGACTAAGAACTTCTAAAGTTATTAGCTTTTGAGGGCCCTCAAGGCATTTTTCATGAGAAAATTATTGTAGTGTAGGTTGTAGAAATAAAGCATCTTTGAACTTCTCACAGGGGTAGGGTATGTGTACGCATGCACATAAATGTGTGTTAATGCAGGGAAAAGGGTGGGGTTGGCTGCAAACCCCCTCAACCCAGGCCTCCCATAGGTGTGCTCTTGAATCTGATGCTTTTACCTAGAGTTAGATACTGTTATTTGAAAAAATACACTCACCTTTTCACCATCTTCCATATTTTGTACTTCTCGTGGGAGGTTTTTCCTCTCAAAGTGGACTGAAGCTGGTGATGATGAATGGCGCTCGGGTTTTCTTTCTCCAAGGTTTTCCTGGTTCTTACGTTTCTGAGCCCTCAGTGATGCCTCAGTGGATGATTCAAAGTGGAGAGATTGCCTTTGTCTCAACCTCTGGGTGAACGACTGCCTTGTTCCCAGCATCACATCACAGTCTCTCTTAGCCCACTGATCCTGAATTTAATTTTTTTCTTGGATTGGAAGAACTTTCCAGTTTGCAGCCGAAAATGTGTTTATGTACTGTGATCGGCTTTTGGAATTCATCTTCCGGAAAGAGCTGTAAACTGCTTTAGACTTTCTGATATAAGTCGAGCTTTCGACGGCAAAGATGTCTCGGCTGTCCTCTTCGAAGATTCCAAGGTAGTTCTTCCATCTCTCACCAGGGTCAATCTCAATCGAACTGCTTCCAACTTTATGCCAGCTCTCCTTTACAGCAACTCTTGCAAATCCACAATTAAA
>NC_090874.1:54132096-54162096 GCF_036669935.1 Montipora foliosa | reverse complement strand
AAGAAACAAATAGTTTAGCACCGTGACCCCTCAAACCAATTGTTGCCTATATTACTTTGCAACGGCAGACAAATAACTTATTACACCCAGTAAGCTAATATTACCAAATACCTTGCAATGTTCCTATTCAAAACGTTTTGAGCAGGAATACTGAATTCGGCTGAAAAAAAATTTAAGGGATAAATAATACTGGTGGATCATTTAGATCCATCATTTGCAACCATCATGAGTTTGACGGTGGTCACTTAAGAAAATAAACATGAAGGGAATTCTGACATAGTCACTAACTTGATCCAAACTGGGTAAAGAGAAAACAACAAAAAGTGACGCAAAATTCATCAAAACTGGTTCATCACAAATAAATTACTTGTTCGTGTTATTAAGAAATGAGCAACAGTGAGCAACTTACCAAAACGGATGGGTCACCTCGCAGCTCTAACAAGGTTGGAGCTGATTGGTTAGCTGCTTGAATTGCGTTAATTAGAAATTTGCCTGATTAAGTTCAATTGAAATGGTCATCGAGCGAACTGCTATTCGACCATTCAGTCAAATCTCTTCAGCAACAGTGTCCTGGTGCCATAAATGTAACAACTGAGTGAACAATGTGAAGTTTTTTAAAGGGACCATGTATTTCGAGAGGGATCACTATATGAGCTCTACAAGAACATCTGAAGACCACCATTACTGCCCTTTTTACGTTGCATGGTACCGACTACACCTTGAAGCATTAGCTATAGCTGCAATGGTACGCTTATTATGCTCCCTTAACGTTCAAGAAGTCTCAGGCGTTTTACTAGTACATGTGCATGGGGAAGTAGGCCATAAGGGAGGTACGAATGGCCAACACTTCTAAGGCAAGAGAGGTGACGGTGGCTAAGGCTATACATGTGGTGGAGCGTGGTCAAGTCAACTCAGGGAGGGCTGTTACGGTAGCAAGGGTAACCAGCCAAATAAGGAGGGCCAGAGTGCCAAGAGTGGCCAAGCTTGCCAGGGTGGTCAAGGTGGCAAGGATGGCCAAGGTGGCAAGGGTGGTCAAGGTGGCGAGGGTGGCCAAGGTGGCAAGGGTGGCCAAGGTGGCGAGGGTGGCCAAGGTGGCGAGGGTGGCGAGGGTGGCCAAGGTGGCGAGGGTGGCCAAGGTGGCGAGGGTGGCGAGGGTGGCCAAGGTGGCGAGGGTGGCAAGGGTGGCGAGGGTGGCCAAGGTGGCGAGGGTGGCCAAGGCGGCGAGGGTGGCAAGGGTGGCGAGGGTGGCAAAGGTGGCCAAGGTGGCGAGGGGTGGCCAAGGTGGCGAGAGTGGCCAAGGTGGCGAGGGTGGCAAGGGTGGCGAGGGTGGCCAAGGCGGCGAGGGTGGCAAGGGTGGCGAGGGTGGCAAGGGTGGCCAAGGTGGCGAGGGTGGCCAAGGTGGCGAGGGTGGCCAAGGTGGCAAGGGTGGCGAGGGTGGCAAGGGTGGCCAAGGTGGCGAGGGTGGCGAGGGTGGCGAGGGTGGCCAAGGTGGCGAGGGTGGCCAAGGTGGCGAGGGTGGCGAGGGTGGCAAGGGTGGCCAAGGTGGCGAGGGTGGCCAAAGTGCCTAAGGCGGTGAGGGTGGCCAGGCTGCCAATTTCATACCATACCAGTCGTATGTATCCTTTCCTACAACCTTTTCTATGCACTAATTTTGATCAGAAAGATTTAACATTTCTTAAATTATATTATACTGCAAGGAAATGAACCGTTGACAACCCTCCGTAGTTTTTAGTAGTAGTTTTTAGTGGTAACGAAAGTTAAAAAATGTTTGATATCTTATGCCTCCATTCCTTTTTACAACTACATAGTCATAGGACATCGTACTTGAAAAGAGTTAAAGGGAGTAATGAGTGTATCATGCCAATATTGTATTTAACAAATATGAAGTGTAATTTCCGCTGTTATACATGCATGTGCTATTTATTTATGTTATTTTTCTGTAGAAATCTGTATTTGGTAAAATAAAAGTACAAATTTAAGTTGAAATTAATTTACAATTTTGGTGATACAAGCGAGTATATCGTCGTTTGCGTAGTGTAATGTGCATGTCTAGCACTACATGCCATAACAAACACGGACAGAGCTTACCTGTTAAAATGAACTACCGTGTAGCATGAAAATGTTGCGGCTTTTAATTTCTGGGGATTTTGCGGATGAATCCTTATCCGCAAAAAGGGTTCAAAAAATATAGTACAAATATAAAAAACAAAAATATAACGCAAAAATATAACACCCGCCAAAGAAAACGCGCCAAAAACAACTCCCTTCAGTCAAATTACAAACTGCGCTTTTTGATAGATTTGTGCCAAGCGATGTACACTGGATCCATTCAGATGTCGAGTGTTGACACCCAATACAAAGCCAAGCTCAAGTAATTTTCGTCGCTATCGAGAGGGAGGTCATTCGCGCGACGTCCTCTGGTGTAAAAGTAATGGCTTATACCTCCGTTCTCGGGCTTTATCTCTTACTTAACTAATAAAAATACAAAATGACATTTACCATATCTGCATACAGGTAATTGGAAAATTGATAGCGCTTATTACATTTGTGAATTAAGATATACTAAGAAGCTCTTTTCTTTCTTGAAACATTAAATGGATATATTTACCTAATAATTTAGATGTAACCTTGTTTTCTGCTGTAAGTAAATACTTCGTCTTCTCCTTACCACTTCAATTGGTGTAACGAGTGCCAGCGTTTGTAATATGCGAATGCAGTTCCCTTCTTAAAGTCGTATAACCCCGACAATACATGAATAATGGGTGAGTGCGTGAATGATTGAATGAATGGATAACTCTATTTATGAGTCAACAAAAGGTTTGCAATTGCTGCAAATTCAGTGGGGACACCCAAAACAAGTTACAATCATCAAAACTATGTACAAAATAAAAATTACAATAACAGCTATAAAACTAAAAATAAAACTAAGAATAAATAGTCCAGTTGGACACAGATGACATTTTCACCCTCATCAATGAAAATGATTAAACCCCTGTTTCCAATGAAATTTTTACAGTGGACGTATTTATCTTGCCGGTAAACGAAGAATCCGTTTTCAGGTTGAATCCGTTTACAAGTAAATAATGAAAAGAACACAGTCGGGTTAAACTTGTTCGTCAGTGTAGTGTAGTGGTGAAGGCATAGAACTATAGATCTTGAGGGTTCGAGTTCGAGTTCTGGTAATTGTATAGTATAGTTCTTTGTTCCCCTTTCCTGTTGTAATGTTGAGAATGAATGGAGAAGTATGAATAAAAAAACCGATAAAGGGCGGATCCTGGGGGAGAGATGGATAGGGTGGTTAGCCACCCCCTATTTTGACTCCATTTTTTTCTATTTATTTGCTCTTTCTTGTATTTATATTTTTGCTGGAACCAATACTGTTTGTCTGACGTTACTCTTTTGTTAATGCCAAATATAAACAAAGTCAAAATGGCCGCCTCAATTATCCGTATTTGGTCAGAGTGTATGTTGCCGGTATAATCTGTTCTCCGGTTTAATCCATTTTACTTAGATTGAATTGGTGATCCGCGTTTTACGCAATCCGATGAAGTGAACAACCTTTTCCCTTTTAACCCAACTTAGGGCCAGGTTAGGATTATTTTTGGTTCTTATACATGGATATCAAACAAAAGTAAATTATGAAAAGAAATGTGCTGGTTAAGAATGTTCGTCGTTTCAGCGTAGTGGTGAAGACACAGAACTATATTTCTAGAGGGTCCGAGTTCCAGTACCGGTAAGCGCATAATACAGGGTCGTAACGAGGTATATTTTAATTTCCATAACTGATCCCATACTTTTACCCAAAATTTGGATTCCTGATCCGAAAAACGATGAAAATTTGGATCCCTGAACTGCAAAAATTTGATGTCTGATTCCTGATTCCATGAAAAACACTGCTGATCCCGATAGCACGCGTTGTGATTCCAGATCCCGGGGCTGTGATCCCTGATCCCGGCCCTTTTCAGGCCTTTGATATCGGATCCATACCTCGTTACGACCCTGATAGTAGACTTCATTCTAAAATTCTTTCCCTACTATGTTGTTATGTTGAGACTGAATGGATAACCGATAAGATGATACGAAACATTAAGAAGATGTCTTGAGATGCGTATTGGGCGTTACAATTCAAAGTAATCTCAAATGGAATTTGCACATTAACGAGGTTGTGGCTACGGCGTCAAAGAGGCTGCATATTCTTCGTGTCCTCGAACGCGGCGGAGTGCCACCTCCCGACCTACTTAAGGTTTATTTTGCGCTCATTAGGTTTTGAATACTGTTGTCCTGTGTGGCATCGAGTTAGTGCAGAAACGGGCCCTGCGCATCATCTTTCCTGCACTGCACTACCAAGAGGCCTTAGCTACTACCAGGTGTGTATCACTTCACACAAGAAGAATGGTTTTGTGTAGCAAAGTATTTACAAAGATAAATGAGCCCGAGTCCCGTCTTTGCCATCTTGTGCCACCGACTCGGTTGCAGGTGCACTGCCGCTCTCTTCGCAATAAAGACAGACCTCCCTTATAAGTTGCAAAACTGGACGCTTTCAACGAAGCTTTTTTCCGGCGATGTGCCTTTACGCTCATGGCATGTAATTTTAATAGGAACTTATGGGAATTCAATGTATAACTTGATATATTTCTAGTTTCTAGGTTTTTATCTAATTATTGTATTTTGTCTTGTTATTATTGTAAGGCTCAGTCCATTTTGAACGCGATGTAATTAGTTTTATCTTTGTAAAAGAATATCGCAATTCGCTTATTTTTAAGCACGACGATTTTATTAATAAACCAGACTCAAGGTCTAGACATAGCTCGAAGGAAGGTAAACGTTTTTTCAATCCTCTTCTTTTTGGGGGGGGGGGGTGGAGAGGGATAGCTGCTTACAATACCGCACACATTTAGTTGGAACACTTAATGAATGGTCTACAATCATCGTTACAAGATCGCAGCTTATCCTTCTTTCCCCATCCCCTCCATTCAATGTTGTGTCAGATTTGGGCAACTGTTAGTAGCTGTGTATATCAACGTTGAAGTAGGCAGGGGAAAAACGGGATCAGCTAACAAAAATTATATTGAGATTTTGTAGTCTTTAAACTGGAAAATTTTACACCCCTATCAAAAGGCTTTCTAACATGTAACCAAACAAGCTGGTAGTCACAACTGTAATAAAATTTAAATAGTCCTAACTTTGCAACGTGATCTTTTTTCAACATGGACTTGTTTGAACGCAACAAAAATTAACACTCCCAAGTCTCTTGTACAGCCTTAAAACATTGAACAGCAACAATATTACTTTAAACATTAACTAAAAACAACTGAATGCTACACGGAAACCTATACCTGAGAAAAGCAAGTTGTTATTTGTATAACATATCTCTCAGTTCTTTTGATTCAACATAGCTAAATGTGAAAACTACTATAATTTAACCAAAGAAAGCAAACAATATTGAAAGATCAAGCCCCTTTTCATTTATGAGAAAACTAATTTCTTCCGCAAGTTCTGAATATGACTGGTATGTGGAAGGCAGCTCAATTATGGGACCACAAGTTCTAATTATTGGTCTACGCCCAGCCCCTTGAAGCATACTGAATGTAACCAATATTGATTCTCATGTACATGTAATAACGTTACTCCCTGTCAAAAATGAAAAAAACTGAGACACAGCTTGTCCATCCAGGGACCTAATATATCTCTTAAGATGATCCAGAGCCATTCTCTCTGGTTCATTCTGTGGATTTGCATCAAGAAGCTTGATAATTTTCTTGGGGGTTGGCTTCTTTTCAAGGTACAACTCTTGCAAGCTTTGAAGGTTTTGAAAGGCAGGGAGTGCTCTTAACACTGAAAGTATTGGTACAAAACAATCAATAATGTACCTGGGCTTCTGTAGGAGTTCCTGGTGAGCTAACTCATGAACAACTCGCGAAATGTTCCCTGCAGTTACTTTACTAAAACACTTAAAATTAAGCAGGAAATCTAAGAGGTCCCCATCATTAGGATCAAATTTATCACCCAGTGCAATAGGAACAGTTTCCCTTTCCTCTTGTGATACATAGAGTAAAAATGATTCCAGTAAGAAACTGCTTGGAATACTACCCTCTCCGAACAGCACTGATGCTATAACAGCTCATGGCAAAAAAATTGGGAAATAATTGAACCTTTTTACACCATACACAATTATCGGTGCAATAGGCCATTTCCGAGTTCATGTCTGCCTCCTCTTCAACGCGAGTCTAAGTGCGAAGTTTTTGTTATGAAAATTAGTTTTCATTCATATGTAAAGTAGAACTAATTACCATCACAAAAACTTCGCACTTAGACTCGCTTTGAAGAGGAGGCAGACATGAACTCGGAAATGGTCTATTGCTTCCCACTGTGTTTTCTGAAGTTCATGCCTTATGCATGGCACTTTTTCGTGTGTTCCGACAGCTAGTGAGTGGCACACTAGTCATTCTCCACCCGATTCACACAACCCCTATGGGTGATACCCGCTGAAAGTGCACCAAATTACGCGAGCATCACCCGCTATAGTACGTACTATAGTACAGGAAATGTGACAATAATGGCGGCCTATCGAGCGAAGAGAAAATCGGGAGTAAAGAATGAATGACATTTGTATTCTAATTCAAATACAGTGTATTACAGGATAACATAGGGAAATATAGACAGTCTATGTAGTATATGCACACATTCCAATGGGAAATTAATCCCCGACGAACAGTAATATTTCCACAACATTTGAGTTGAAATACAT
Organism: Montipora foliosa; assembly: GCF_036669935.1. Taxonomy (NCBI): domain Eukaryota; kingdom Metazoa; phylum Cnidaria; class Anthozoa; order Scleractinia; family Acroporidae; genus Montipora; species Montipora foliosa. The sequence goes on along the minus strand of NC_090874.1, from coordinate 54,155,348 downwards.
TTACTAAGTTAGCTAGCAGAATTAGCTTAAATAAACATATTTTAACATATTGGAGGGATGTATTTCCTAAAATGTTCCACTGAGTCCAGCTTGCATCGTTTTTAGCTCACAGTTTCAGGTCAGAATTTTGCGAATATATCAGGGTATTTGGCCCCGAGCCGAGTTATGACGAACAAATTTGTGCGTAAAATCGATAATTCAATTTCGCCAAATTATCATTCTTTTCAGTTCTATTACTAAGGAATGGGAATAAAATTGAACTCAGAGCGTTTTTAGCGGTTTTCTGGCGTATTTCGGATCGTAAAAGCACTTTTATTGGATCGCTATGGCTGGAGTGGCGTACTATAGTACGTTATTCACCGGGCAGTTTTATGACCGGCAAATTTGTGGGAGAAATCGAAAATATAATTTGGCCAAATCGGCATTCTTTTAAGTTCCCTTACTGAGGAATGAGCATAAAATTGAAATCAGAGCGTTTTCAGCGGTTTTCTGGCGTATTTCGCATCGTAAATACACTTTTATTGGATCGCTATGGCTGGAGTGGCGTACTATAGTACGTTATTCACCGGGCAGTTTTATGACGGGCAAATTTGTTGGAGAAATCGAAAATATAATTTGGCAAAATTGGCATTATTTTAAGTTCCCTTACTGAGGAATGAGCATAAAATTGAAATCAGAGCGTTTTTAGCGGTTTTCTGGCGTATTTTGGATCGTAAAAGCACAATTATTGGATCGCTATGGCTGGAGTGGCGTACTATAGTACGTTATTCACCGGGCAGTTTTATGACCGGCAAATTTGTAATAGAAATCGAAAATATAATTTGGCCAAATTGGCATTATTTTAATAAGTTCTTTGACTGAGGAAGGAGCATAAAATTGAAATCAGGGTGTTTTCAGCGGTTCTCTGGCGTATTTTTGATCGTAAAATTATAGTTATTGGATCGCTATGGTTGGAGTCGCGTACTGTAGTAGGTTATTTACCGGGCAGTTTTTTTTGTGGGAAAAATCGAAAATACAATTTGGTCTAATTGCCTTTCTTTCAGTTATTTTATCATTTCTGTAAAATAATTAGAGTATTGAAATAAAATAAAGGGTTTTGAGTTTTGATCTCTCGAAATGATGGAGGTCGGACTTGCTATAGTGTATTTTGGACTTCTAGTTCATTGCAGGCCTTTTTTGGTACAGTGTTATTTACCTATTTGCGTAGTTTCTATTCGTCTTTGTGGTCCTTTTTAAAGATAATTATGTTGCGGCTTAATTACTCGTGAGATTTTGGAGGAAATCAAATATTAATGACGAGAAGCTGACTCCGTTGGAAAGTTCACTTGATTTCTTAAATACATAGTATTAGAGTCTACATAAAATCCGCTTTGGTTTTGCAAATTTATCATTAATGACGTCATATTAATTTTTTGGGTGTTACTTATGTAATTAATGATTTTATTAATTTTAATTGTAGTTATTTGTATTCTTTAGGTGCATGGCAACTTATTTGTATTTGTATTGTTTCTATTTAGTTAGAGATTTTAGTTGGGTGTCCCCTATTAACAGTAGATATTCTTCCCTGTTAGACTTCATTTGACACGTTAGTAAAGTCATCATCATCATCATCATCATTATTATTATTATTATTATTATTATTATTATTATTTATACTTCATCTTTCTTCTCTCCATTTTATTATTTCAAGTGATCTCGTCTAGAGCTATGCGTTGTTGTTTTAGTTTGTGTGTTGCCTGTCTTTTATTCTTATATTTGTGCCGCCCTGAATCGGCTTTTTTCCTTTGTTATACATAAGTCTTTATTTTCCTCCTAGATTAGCTTTTTAATTATTTTCTAGTGGCATTGTACATTATTTAAGTCCTACTTATTTGTTGTTTTTAAATTTACGTGTGGTGTGAATAAACTATTTTAATGTTGAATTCAGATCGTAGATTTATGGTTATTTGATCGCGGTTAGTCAGTCGCGTGCTATTGACATCTATATGATGGGCAAATTTGAGGGATCGACAAGTTTCGAAATGGTCGAAATCAAGTTTTGATGCGCTAACGTTTTCATCATTCCTTTTGTTGATTGAGGGGGGAACCTAACCATGGGGTCGGCGCCACTTTAGCTCTCCCAGGGAAGGCCCCACGTTCTAGCAGACAGGTGGTTTTCGGGTCCTTTCTCCCCTCGGATGGGAGCTGCTCCCTGGACCACGCCAGGAACATGCGCGCTCCAAGGGGGCATCCTGCTATGGAGTCCGTTTTGCCCCACCTTGCCAAGTAAGGCACCTATACCAATGAAAAACCCGGTTTTTTGGGCAAAACTTCCCCCGGATTTGACCCTACCCCCCCCCCCCCCCGAATTCCGTGTGACGACTCTTCAGGGCCCCCCGCAGGTGCGTGCCAAGTTTCGCCTTCGTAGCTCAAAGTTTAGTGTTAAAATTCACCGGAGGACTTTTCTTCTCAACTTCAGGAGAGCCTCAGGTCTTGTGTGGATGTAAGACTTTCACTGGATTTACCCGCCCAAGTGAACCCTAAAGGTCAAAAGTGAAGTTAGCCCATAATATTATATATTGTTGGAAAGGTATTGACGAGTTCTATCACGTGACGGAGTTTGGGCACCCTGCGGTCTATTGGGTGCCCTGTGCGTTGTTTTAACCTCATAACATTCCAAGGTTTTACCCCCCCCCCCCCGACCGCCCACTTGACATGCAAGTAGAGGGCACTTCGCCCCACCGAACGCCACCCTTTCGCCCCAAGGCGAATAAACCCCTCGATGCTACGCCCCAAAGTATGTGGCTTGAGTGCATTCTATGTGGTCCTCCAAACTCGTCCTTTTAACATGCGAGAACCCCCTCCCCCCCCCCAAAAAAAAAATAAATAAATAAATAACCGGCCCACTTGGATGGGTCATGGAGATGCGGAATGGGTTGGGAAATCCTGCCTTGCTATTGGCTTGGCTCCAGTACTTCCAGGGAAGGCTCTACACTCTATAGAAGAAGTGGTTTTTTTTGCAGATATCTCCCACCCCCCTCCCCCCTGAACGAGTTCCCCCCTCCTGAGTGGGCCAGGGCGATGCGCAATCCTCTTGCACATCCCATGGTAACCTTGGTTTGGCTCCAGCATGCCCAGGGAAGTCTCTTCACTGAATAGCAAAACACGTTTTTAGTACCTATTGTAGCTTCCCCACGATTTGAACTGTACCCTCCGCGAACCGGCTAGGACGATGCGCAATTGAGTGGGCCATTGGTTTGGCTCTAACTCTTCCAGTCAGGAGCTCATTACCTGGAACTTCCATCTGCATTGTACGCTTGAGTCCAGCCTTTCCCGATCTTTCTGTTTTTAGAACTACGTTATTTTGACTTATGTGACACATGTACGTAATGACGTAAACAATGGTTGACCATAGGTCTTTTATGATTGGTCATTGTGAACATATGTGAAAACACCCACTGAAGCCCCCTTGCGAGGTGCTTGTAAAAATGGAGAGATACAGGAAAAGGTTGACTCAGAGGGTTAATATCGAAGATGGCTCTGGGTAATGGGCTCCTGTTCCAGTGAAGGCCCTTTACTATATAGCAAGACCCGCCCAGGAAGATACACAATTAGACGGGCCATCCCCTGGTATCCTTGGTTTGCCTCTGGCACCTCCAGGGAAGTCCACCCCTTCCCCCTGGAATGAGCTGTTTCCCCTGAGCCCACCAGGAAGATGCACAACTGGGAAGGCTGTACACTCATGAAAAAGGTTTTTTTTTTTTCCCATAGCTCCCCCCAGAAACAGCTGTGGTTCTCCCCGACCCGAAAAGGTTGTAGTGCACAATCCGAAACTCTCCCGGCCAGGCAAGTTTGGGTTCTGTAACTCTTCTGTGGAAGGCTCCACCCTCTGAGAAGAAAACGGAGCACATATTTTCTAAGACAGACAGCTGTTGTGGGTAGGCCTGAAAAGGTATTAAGTATATACTTGTGGGTGGTAATTTTTAACCAATCTCTACAAACACTGACTACAATCATTATGTGAAATATACAAGTGCTGCTGGACAAATAAAAGAAGTTAATGAGAGGTCTGCTGTTTGACTGTGCAATTTATTTATTTATTTATTCAATACAATTACACAAATGATTACGATAAAATGAATAAAATACAGAGATGAACAGTGATATCTGAGTAATTCGGTCAGTCTGTACAGAATAAAGGGATTCCTTATTAAAAGTAAAGTGCCTAAAAGGAAATATATATGTATGTATATGTAAAAAACCAAAAAAAGATACTACTAGTCAAAGAATAACAATATCATCTAAATAGGGGGCATCTAAAGTCAAATCATATCAACTCCAAATAATCAAAGAACTATAAAAATCTCTCCTTATTTCAATTGAAGTTATTAATATAAACTCATTTACTTTCCTACAAAACAATGATAAGTGCTGAACTGTCCTAATAGCTAGCAAAAATAGGGCTCGCAGTGGTAGCATTGTTCTGAAACTACCATGACAGTTGCAGTGATGCATGACATGCACAAACAGGTTTATGGATAAATAATGATCAATAAAGTTTTCTATTATCATGTAACTGTAGGATACATTCAAGAATAATATATGTATATAATTATATGCATAAACAACTATGAAGTTACATTGTCCTATAATAGTGATTTATTTGGGTAATTTACCCACAAACTACAGAATGGATGCAACCACATAAAATTAACTTACATAAAGAATATAATTACTTTTGCATGGTTTGCTGAAATTCCAAAATTTGTAAAATTATTTGTAATATTGTTATTAACACATTTTCAAATCTGAAAGAAAGCTTCTTTTTTTACCTTTACAACTTTGTACAGCATTTTGCAGCTATTCATTAGTGGCAAGATGTGACATCATTAATTTGCCCAATATTCTGTATTAGTATATACTAAAACTGCCACGTCCACTTTGGCTTGTTAATTAGTATATACCATGAAACTGAATAGTGATCTCCACATGCGCTGATTGCCTAACTCGGAGGTGATAAGCCAAGTGTTTTAAATGAAAGCATAAAATAAAGGTACAGAAATTTAAATTAACCCAAATACTTAAGGGCATATTTTGTGTAACATAATGATAGTTTTCTTATTGCATGATACACATCTCAGTTTATAATAATGAGCAGTTCTCATTTATAAATTATCGTTACAAAATATTAAACTTCAACACCATCAAAGCAAGCACTTTGATAGGTTTCCTGGTCATGTCTGCATTGATTTCTTGAAAAACTACACCACGTAAATTTAAGATTTATAAGAACGTTCAGCCTCTAAAATTAGACGTTCTTATATAAAAAAAGAGTATATACTTTAATTTTGTACTCATAACTTTTCTGGTTGGTTTAATGCATCACACAATGATTCTCATGCTCCTGTTTGTTTTCTTGTACTCCAATAACATTTGCCCAATATTCTGTATTAGTGTCTACTAAAACAGTGGATAGCATTGAAGGCATGCTCTGATTGGTTACTCAAACAAAGAATAGGCTTTGCTATTCATCTCTGAGTAACTGGTCCAGGATTTTCCCCAAAAAGATTGTTATTGTTGCAGGAATAAATAATAATAAATCATTAGTTAAAATCATCTTTTCGTGTTATATTATCTCACTGTTTTAGTATAAAGTAATTTAACAACTATTCACCTGTAGAGTTGGTGGCTAGTGGTTGATATTTACCAGCAAGGTAATATCCACCACTAGCCACCTCTGATTTGGCTTGTTAATTAGTACCCTACGGTATGTACCACAAAACTGAATAGTGCTCTCCACATGCGCTGATTGCCTAACTCGGAGGTGATTAGCCAAGTACAATTTAACCCTGAGTAGCTGAAGTGAAAACAAATGGATTCTGGCATGCAAGATTTAAAATTTCCGACCACATAATTTATAAAAACAATGGAGTTTTTTGGTTCACTTTTTATTCAGCTGGTGTGGTTATCACTACAACAATTATTCACCTCAGTGAATAATTATTGTTAATTATAGTATAATAATTATTGACTTCACTATTATTGCAAGAATGACGTACATGTAGATGGTGCCATCAGTCAATCAATCTGGATCAAAAGGAACAATACACACCGATATTATTGTGAACCATATACCACTTTCGACACGAAAATATGTTAACTTTACTATGCGTCGAAATGATGCAAGATTCGCAAAATAGCATTTGCCCTGAAGTTGATCGGTTTCACAAAAATGACACCCGTTGCTTGAACAAAACAAACACTCGTTCTAGCTCGAACGTTGGCAATTAACTTCCACTCGTTGCAGCCTCTGATAGTAACGAGTTGCAGGTGCTCTTGGTTCATCACCACCATCATCAGAATGTTCACTTGTAACTATGTGAGCGTCTCTTCTACCCTCGTGTTCATTTTCATCAAATTCATAGATCGTTGCTTGGCTGAAGCGAATCTCTCTTGCTTGAAGCAATGTGGCTGAAAACAATAAAACACTCTTTTCCTATATTTTATACTATATTTTATACGCTGATAAAACATGGGTTTTTGACCAATCAGAGCGCGTGAAGGGTCCTATCTATATATTATAATAATTATTAGATAAGTAATTGAGGTTAGGTGTCCCCAATTAGTATACATTGTGTGCTAGGGACTTCAACACGTTGAAGCTCTTATCCTATCTTATAGCTCGTTTGCATTAGAATCGGCAGATGTACTACAAATATTATTAAATGACAGATGTTTATAACTGGATTCAACTGTTTTCTTCCATCTACGGTTGTGAGAGCACGTTTTTACATTCTGTTAATTATAAGCTTACATTCTATATGGTCAAAAATAAAGTTTTGGGATAAACTACCGAATACAAGGCCACCTCTAAAGAAGTATTACACAACATTCTCGGTGGCTCTGTAGTCAACTGAAACTGACAGCCCTCGAGCGGCCGAGCCAATAAAACATATATCTTACTTATTCTTCAAACAGTTCAAACAGTGGGACCGATTGGCGAGTCGAGCCGCCAAGTCACCCAAGTCTAAGTGCTTCGAGCGGCCGAGCCAATAAAACATACATGTATATCTTACTTATTCTTCAAACAGTGGGACCGATTGGCGAGTCGAGCCGCCAAGTCACTCGCGTATTAGTGCTTCACAAGTGGCCCTCAATTTTGAGTTAGTCCAACGTTTTATACTAATTTGAACAACGCGAAAGATAGTCCAACACAATTATGCTCTCACCTCACCTTCACATCAACTTCGCTTCCGTAGTCTTCCGCTAAACCAAAGTCTTGCAACTTTCGCACCAAACCTTCACTTAAAAAAACTGAAATTCACGAATCCTTGACGTGTAATTTATAACAATGTTACGATGTGTGGTTGTTCCGCGTGACGAAGCAGGAACGCAGTGTGACATTTCTAGCATTCTATTGATCTCGGATTGGTTACCACCGATACCACCGAAGATACAATATAACCAATCAGGAACCACCTTGTTAGAGCTGCGAGTCTACCGAAACGGATGCTAATCAATGCGAGGTCCTCGACGACAAGAAATGACTCTGCAAAATTTGATGATTTAATGTGGTTATCCATGCATTATCGAATCTTCTAGAAAAACTTTTAGCTTTCATAACAACATTCCCTTATGCCTAGTATGCATTAAAAATGTAGAACTGGAGCGGAAAGCTGAAAAGTTCTCAAGAGAACTAACAAATGGAGCAGCAAGGAGAAGTCATACTCGAGCAAACTGCGCAACTGATCAGTGAAGCAGTCCAATTTGAACACTGATCGAGGTGAGATGACTGTTCCATTGCTCCGAAAAACTCAAGTAATGGTTTCGGTCGGCGAAGTTCAAAGTCGTAATGAGAACGGGTACATTATACGAGGCTCCGATCTTGCTTAGCTTTAAGTAAGACTTTAAAGCGAGTAGACATTAAGGGTTTGTTATGGCTAAAGCTGATTGAATGCATTCTTCATCGTCATTTGCTTTGTGACACCCTCAATTTTGAATCTAAACGGATTCAAAAACTAAAAACCCTCTTTGTTCAGAAACAATTCAAGATACATCATTTACTTACTCGAGCAGGAATAATGAATCCGGCTGAACAAAAAATTAAGGGATAAATAATACTGGTGGATCATTTGGGTGCGTCATTCGCAACTGATCATGAGTGACGGTGATCATGACTTTATAAAATAAACACATCAGGAATTCTGACATAGTCAGTAACTTGATCCAAACACAACAAAAAGTAACGCAAAATTCGTCAAAACTGGTTTATCACACAAATTATTATTTGTTCGTGTTATTAAGAAATGAGTAACAGTCAGGTCCTCGACAACAAGAAATGACTGCAAAATTTGATGATTTAATGTGGTTATCCATTTTAACTTTTATAACACAAATCATTTATGCCTAATATGCAAAAAGAGTGGAACTGAAGCGGAAAGCTGAAAAGTTCTCAAGAGAACGGATCGAGGTGAGATGACTGTTCATCATTGCTCGGAACAACTCAAAAAATACATGGTTTCGCTCGGCAAGGGTCAAAGTTGTAATGAGAACGCATACATTATCCGAGGCTCTGATCTTGCTTAGCTTTATGTAAGACTTTAAAGCGAGTAGACATAAAGAGTTTGTCATGGCTAAAACTGACTGAATGCTTTCTCAATCGTCATTTTGCTTTGTGGCACCCTCAAGTTTGAATCGAAGCGGATCAAAACCTTCTCTGTTCAGGAATAATTCAAGATACATATCATTTACTTACTTTCTCAGATTGGTGGGCAGTTTATGGTTCCATCACACAAGAAACAAATAATTTATTTTACCCTCAAGCTAATGTTACTTATTACCTTGATATGTTCCTCGAGTCGTTGCAAATGAAAGTTAATTGTTTGCGTGCGCTGTGCGTGCGTGCGTTCGTGACAACCAGCCAAGCTTCTGAATGATCGTGATCACTCAGAAAATAAACAGTTAAGTTATGCATAAAAGGAATGTGTGCCGACATAGTTACTGACTTTAATCCAAAGAAAAGAAAAGAGAGCCGAGTAGGAAGTTTATTACGCATGCATTACTTGTTCTTGCTATTAAACAATGAGACTTTAATTTAAAGCAGGCTGATCAGACATATTATGTGATCACAAATGTACAACTAATTAAAGAACAGAAAGCAGTATAGTTCAATCAAACAACAAAAAAATAATCTATAAGGAGTGTCCCATTACCTGGCAAAGTCTTCGTTGGAACGTGTTGAGCAGGAACAAGGAACCCAGCTACAAGTAAATTAATGGGTAATCAATATGAGTGGATTGGTTTGCGTGCGTGCGTCAGTTACAACTGAATGACCGTGACCGCTACAAAATAAATGTAAAAACAATACCGACATACACGCATGATGGAAATGTGTAATGGGCCCGAGGGAAGGAGTTGATACAACACAAGTTGCGTTGACAACGGGCAACGGGGGTAGGACAACTTTAAAATCAGAGTCCTGGGCAGGAATCAAACCTACGACCACAGGCAGACAACGCCAAGGATGCGAGAGCGCGTGACGTCACGCTATTTTGAGACAGTCAACTAATCGAGGAAAATGTTCCATAAAAACTTCAAATCGCGTTGTTTCTTTTCGAAAACTCAATTTATGGACAGCTAGATAAATAATGTTCACTCAGCTACTAGTTTCTACGTTCTCCTGGATGATTTGATGGTTTTTCGTAGACTCGCAGCTCTAACAAGGTGGTTCCTGATTGGTTATATTGTATCTTCGGTGGTATCGGTGGTATCGGTGGTAACCAATCAGAGATCAATACAATGCTACAAATGTCACACTTCGTTCCTGCTTCGTCACGCGGAAGAACCACATATGGTACATTGTTATAAATTACACGTCAAGGATTCGTGAATTTCCGTTTTTTTATTCAAGGTTTGGTTGGTCAGTTAGGCAAGGAGGGTTCATGTGTCTGGTGTAGCCGAAGCGAAAGTTGCAAGACTTAGGTTTCGCGGAAGACTACGGAAGCGAAGTTGATGTGAAGGTGAGGTGAAAGCATTTGTGATTAATTTGTTTTTTTCTTTGGACTATCTTTCGCGTTGTTCAAATTAGTATAAAACGTTGGACCAACTACAGAATTGAGGGCCACTTTTGAAGCACTTATACGCGAGTGACTTGGCGGCACGACTCGCAATCGGTTCCACTGTTTGAAGAATAAGCAAGATGTATGTTTTATTGGGACATTCCATTTTTTATCCGCACCCCCCCCGCCCCCCCCCCTATGGAAAGCATTTTTTTTTTTTTTAATGTCAAGAAGGACCCTGTAGGGGCGTAGGTAAACATGTTACAATAATATATATATATTTAAAATAGAAGTATATTACATAGAATCTGTGCGATCCAATAGAAAGCATGAAGGGCAAGGACTCAAGTTTGCGTTTGAAATCAGAAAGCGATTTTGCGGTCTTTGCCTCATAGGGAAGATTATTCCAGAGCACTGCACCACTATACTTAAAGCTGCGCTTCAAAAAAGTTGTGTATGGCCTTGGAAGTGCTAGATCAGTCTCGATATTCCTAAGATTGTAATTTATGTTAGTATCATTTAGCTTTACAAAGGAGTTACTCAGTTGGGGGGCAGATAGATCATTGAGGATTTTATACATAAGGGTAGCCTTTGTATGGAAGCGCCTGGTTTCAAGGGTTTTCCATTTCAGGTTATTCAACACATCTGTGGACCTAACATCATATGAAGAGCCTGTAATAACCCTTCCCGCACGATTTTGAATTTTTTGTAATTTATCTTTTAGTTGCTTTAACCACATGTATCCCACAGGGGTGAGCAGTAATCAAAATAAGGTTGAATGAGTGATCTGTATAAAGTTACGAGAGTGCAGAGGGGGACAAAAGGCTTAATTCTTCTCAAAGCACCTATGCCAGCACATGCCTTTTTACATATATACTCAATATGAGTTTTAAATGTAAGCTTTTCATCTAGTAGAACTCCCAAACATTTGTTAGAGGTTACGCGTGAAACCAAATTATTATCAATGGAGATTGCATTAGGTAAATCTCCAGATTTAGTGTTCAAATTATATGTTGACCCAACCACCATTAACTTAGTTTTGAGAGGATGGAATTGGAGCTTATTAACAGTGAGCCAGTCACTTAGATTTTTTAAAGCAGAATTTATATTATTGGCAAGTGCGCCAATATCAAAACTAGAGGTAAAGATTTGAGTATCGTCTGCATATAAACAGGGGGTAGTGAATTTTAAACAATTTGGTAAATCATTTATGTAGATAAGGAAAAGGAGAGGGCCAAGAATAGAGCCTTGGGGAACTCCACGGAGTAAGTTACTTTGAGAAGATAAGCAACCATTTACTAAACATTGTTGTTGTCGGGCAGTAAGATAAGACTTGAACCACATCAATTCTCTATCAGCGACTCCATTAAACTTAACTTTCTCTAGTAAAATGGAATGATCAACTGAGTCAAAGGCCTTACGAATATCAAGAAAAACTACACCTGTCAATTTTCCCTTATCCATATTATCAGACCAATCATCGCACATTTGAATCAACGCCGAGACAGTCGAGTGGAGAGGGCGGAAACCAGACTGGAATTTTGAGAGAACAAAATTGACTTTCAAATAGTGATAAAGCTGTTGAAAAACTTCTTTCTCGAAAACTTTACTTATTATTGGCAGGATTGAAATGGGTCTATAGTTTCCCATATCACGACGGTCATTGCCTTTATAGACCAGGCACACACGCGCATTTTTCCAGTCATCAATAAAAATTCCAGAGGAAAGTGACAAATTAAATGTAAAAGTCAAAGATAGAGCAATTATACTAGACGCGATTTTAAGGACCTTAGCAGGAATCTTATCAAGGCCAGTGCTTTTCGACACCTTTAAGTTTTTTAGCGTAAGCACTACATTTTCCACTGGTATATTAGAGAATCGAAAGGCTGGAAGACTATTCTGAATGTTGCTGATATATGTGTTAACGCTATTGGAGGACCTTTTCGTTGATTCAGCGGCCAAAGTTGGTCCTATGTTTACAAAGAAATCATTAAATGACTCGGAAATATCTTTATTGTCAGAAACAATTTTATCGTTAACAAGAATATCATTGACAGGGGAAGATTTTTTACCTTTGCCTGTAAGTGAATTTATTAATTTCCAGCCCGCCTTAGGGTCAGTGGCCTTGGACGCATCGATTTTCAGGCGAAAGTAGTCAGATTTCGCTTTACGCATCATAGAATTTACCTTATTCCTGGCAGATTGATAAAATATCCAGTTGTTGTGCGAGCCGTATTTAATAGCATGTTTTTTATGGTAATCTCGTTCCTTCATCATTTTCTTTATGTCAAACGTGAGCCATGGTACTGATGATTGTCTCACACGCATATGTCTGATAGGGGCATGGTGATCTAAAATTGCATTAAAATCAGACTTCCATGCTTGCCAAGCTAAGTTAGGGTCGTCAAAAGATTCAACATTTTGCCACGGGGCCATAGTAAGGTCATTAATAAAGTCCACTTCGACAAAATGTTTGAAATTTCGAACCTCTTTAATAATGGAACGAAACGAAATGAAAATCTGTAGTTTGCGAAATGAGAATCTGTAGTTTGCGAAATAAACATTTACTTTCTGGCTGCGTCTACTCGGATATTCTAAACTGAAAATTCCCCCCAAAAAAGCCGTTTCGCCTTGCGCGGAATGTGTGACCGTTTCGCTCCATTTCGTTTCGCAAACTACAGTAAGCCACATATCCAAGATATATTTGGACATTGTTCTTGGTCGATGGAAACGAATGGCTTTTATTCTACTATATCGTCTACTATCGTCGTATCGTTGCCTCCGAATCGAATTCACGAGTAGAAGACTTTAGAAAATAGTATTTTAATTAGTCTTCCAGTTACAATTTTAATATCACCGACTGCGGCGAAAACGGCTATCTTTGAGGGTAAGAAACCATTCAAGAATGTTTTTATATCCTTAATTAAGATATGAAACTAAAGTAAACGTTTAAAAGTATACGTGATGCTTAGTTGCTTGGTCAAGATCAAAGATGCGCATAAACTTCGCTTGTTGAAGCAAAGTGCTTGTCTGCTCTTACAACAGTCATCGTTGCTCTACAGTACTCAAGATGCACTAAAAGGATTAAAAACCTGTTTTAATTAATGCCTTAATGCTTTTTTCTTTACAGAAAAGGCAGCGGATTCTACGACATGGTAACTTTGGAGGGGAGGGAAGTGGATGGCATTTTTACGTGCAACCATGTTGTTGGTTCCGAATCAGAGGCCAAGAACGCTGAAGTTACCTTTGATTTCGAAGGAAAGAATCCTGGGCAAAGCGGTGTTATCTTAAGACCTGACGATGTATTTCAAACTCATAAGGTTAGCTTCGCACGTAGTAATCTGTTATTTTTTTCATTTTACGTCCTGGTAGTTCTCTTTTTGTGTGACAACGTTTCCATGCCATGTAGTGATGGATGATACGTTTTCGTGTGCCAAATAATGCTTTGAAACCGGTTCTCATAACTCGGAGAAACGCCAAAGGTGACCTAAAATCTCAAAACTTATGAGCAGTGTTCATTTTATTTGATCATCGAGTTCATTTATCACGCTAATGCACCAGTATCAATGTTAAGCTGCTGGGGGGGGAGGTCGGGCATAGGCGGGGGATTTGAACTCAGATCAGTTTTTCTGTTTAAATGCCCGGCCCCAGGGAGGTCATCCTGGGTCAAAAAAGTGCAAATTCCTCACCCTAGGGGCACCCGGAGCTTAGAACGATCTGCCACGTGTTCCAGAGCGTCAACATCCACAAACTCCTGCCATTTGTCTTTGAATTGCTGAACCAAGATTTCGTCGTCAATATCAATTTTGAATTCTGTTTTCACTGTATTGATAAATTTAACTCTCACCAACTACCAGAGCCTTACGGCTCTCGCCGTACTGAACAAGAACCTACATAGTAAATTTAATTAAATACATTTATTATGCTTATGAATTCAAGCAAGCATACACAAGTTGCACGAAGAAAACTCATGAATATTCAAACATATGCAAAAAATATGCACCAGAACACAACGGAAACAAAAGCTTTTCTATTGGATTACATCTCAACCTTGTTAAAAAGATTCGATGACATTTGTCTTACAAAATATAGAGCAGATTCACTCTTTCACTCATGGCGTTGAGGGAATCGCAGAGAATCGGTTTGCTTCTAGTGACTTCTGGGTAATCCCAAAATGGCGGTACTATTTTTCAGTCTTTCTCGGTCATTCAAGATGGCGAGTAGCCAAGATGGCGTCAGTGGACCCCACTCTTCTAACGGTTAAAGTCAAAAGTCCCGACCCCCGGAACTCAACGAATGATCAAAAGTCCCTACCACGGGCAGACTTGTAACATCAAATCCCCCTCCTTTGCCCCCCCCCCCCCCCCCCCAGCGGCTTAACATTGATAGGTGCATAAGCTTAGCCTGCGTAGCGTGCGTTTCCAATTCATTGGTTCGGTTCACAAAATGTTTTGGAACGACTGAGCAAACTAATTCGCAGGTCCATTGGCGTATTCGTCATGCAATTGTTCACAGTGGAACATCCAAGAACGAAGCAAGATCCAGAAATAACGAAGAAAATTTCCCTTACCTTTAAAGCTTGCCGTTCTCAAAGAAAAATCATCTGTCCACTTTATTAAATACTTTTAAATGTGAGGTTACTGTGTTAATTATCACAGGTGGAAAAAATTTCAAATAAATTTTGCTTAAAACGTGAGTAGGGAACTCTCTGACCCAGAGGTCTTGCCCGCGCTCAAAATGCTAGAGCTGGGAAAAGAGTGGGGGTTCCGATCGCTGTACGAGAGTTTGGAAATACTGAAGGGAATGAAGATGAATTATTGTTCCTGAAAAGCCCCTTTGGGGAGGTTCAATAAAGTATGTATGTATGTATGTATGAATCCCTCGATCGGGGCTTAATTTGATATCCTTGGGGCACGTTTGTGACGACGAAGAGGAAAAAAAAGATACGCGATCGGTTTTAACCGTTTGGCTGCATGTTGCACAAGCATCCCACGGAATTATCTTTGGCGAATAAGAGAGAAATTTTATTTTTTTTCCTATGGAACAAGGGAACCCCTCCCTCTCTGCCAGGCCCTCAAGGTTGGTGTTGATTCTCCTGACAGTCACCAAGTGTACTTTGTTGTTTCTTATCAGAAATTGGATTATACATTTGTAGCAATACAGAAAGACAACTACTTTGTCAAAAGCCAAATAACACCAATTATGTTGGACCAAGAAATAAATTTGACCACGGGAGAATTTATCTGTATAGTCCAACATCCAGTAGGAAAACCAAAGCAGTTGAGCCAAGACAGGATATCGTCTGTGAAGAGGCCGTATATTAATTAAATATGAGGCTGACACAAAATCAGGATCCTCTGGGTCCCCCCTGTATTTACCAGTAAAGACATGAAGGCAATAGCTATACACCTTTCTGGAAAAGAGGGAGCATTCAACAAAGGAACACTGTTAAGTGAAATCCTCTCTCATCTACAACAAGGGACATGTACGTTAACTTTATTTATAATTATCTTTGATTAGCCGCCTTGTTTCTGAATGGCATATAAGCCTGTAAGGAGTACTTCTTCAATATTGTCATGAAAGATGGCAGAGGAATCAATTCAGAAGAAAACTGACTATATTTGTCAACGTGATAGAGAATATATCAGATTTCATATATCTGAACTGTGGATAATTATGTAACGATTTGAAGTTAAATGATCATTGATGATCACTTATCATTAAAAAATTAAACTTCAAATCGTTACATATTCGCTGTTCACATATTATAGAATCTCATATACTCTCTATCATACGTATGGGTTATTGACCAAGCGTGAGGTCAAGATGACTGGATATTGGCCAAGTTCTTTTTTTGCGTGTTTATGGACCGAGACGAAGTCGAGGTCCATAAACATGCAAAAAAAGAACGAGGCCAATATCCAGTCATCTTGACCGAACAATCTTGGTCAATAAAGGATTTATTATATGACTTAAAACACCAAAAAATGATCTTTGATCTTGCGGGACCAAGCGAGAAATCCCGAGCGGGCAGTATCGCTCCATCTTGCCCACTCGGGTAGCCAATCAGAGCGCGCGATTTGGTTCATCTTGCCCGCTCACGGAGCTAGTCATAATTTATAATAAATTCACTTATTGCGCGGAACATGTAAAATGCTCAACTGCCTGGATGGCATGATATCTCGCTAGTTGGCGGGGGCGGTGTGCAACGAGGGTTCAAATCCCTTTCAAACTTGGATTTTTTTCACGTTTCTTTGCAACTGTTCAAGTTGCTTTATTAACAGCGATGATTACTTAAACTTTAAATCATTAATCAACAAATATTTTTGTTCCTCCAAGTTGAGATGGGTTGCTTTCGAAATGTTTTTTCTACAGAACAAGGCCAAAGACTTCAAGGCTGTGTACGCAAAGCAGGAGCACCCAACGTCAACTTTCGGAAAATATCTGTTCTGAAGACGATTAGAGATCTAGAATTTTCGGAACATTTTTTGTAAAATTTCTTGCTTGCCTGCCTGTCCTAGGATTTCGGAACATCTAAAAAATGGCATAATTGCCCAATTTTAACGGATTTTTACCCTAAAAAGGTCACAAAGGAATTTTTGGGATCCTTTTTTCTGGCTGAAAATTTCGAAAAGGTAAGATCAGAACAGATGAAAAATTATTAGGGGATAAAAATATGCCTATATCTACCGTTTAAATACTAAAATACGTTTGACAATGCTATGTTTAAGTGGTTTTGAACTATATTCTCGTTGGGTGCCCCTAACAAAGCCTCTCATAATGTTTACTCAGCTGAAGCTAATCTTTTCTCCCAAGCGGCATTTGGAATCTTACTTTCTAGAATAGCGATTACGCATTTTATTGTTTATTTTTTTATTTCTTTTGTTGTTTATTTTCTTGTCAGATACACGGCCGCGGCGTAAGAGAGACCTGCCCGGTGAACTGACCAACAATGAAGGAAGAGGGTATGATCATTGCAGTTACTGTAATTGCGTCTTTGTGTGACAACGTTCTAGAAATTGGCAAGCGCTTACATTTCAGTTGTAAATTTTGGTAACTTTGAGGCTTTATATTTCTGAGAATTTGCAACAGATACGTATAAAACTAAGGCAAGTACACTCAATTCGGTATAATAAATCGATCTATCGAAAATGTTATTGTAAGGTTCATCATACGTGCATTATGGTATCCCATCATAAACTTATGAGGTTACATAATTAATGTACAGGAGTGTATTTTTCATAGATAAGACACTATTTTCACGTCAATGAAGAAATCAAACATGAATACTCTTGTTTTTTCAAATCTAATTTGCTTCTTATCTGATTAACTGTAAAACGAAATTGCAGCATTGACACTGATTAAAAAAATTTTTTAAAAAAAGTAAAGGGTTTCGATCACTTCAGTGACCTTCATCAGTTACCAGTGGCAGATCTAGGGGAGGGACCCGGGGGGGCCTGCGAGGCCCGAAATACGGGCTTTTCTATCACTGTGCATGTTCGTACTCTCTGTTGTGATTTTGGGTGATTTTGCGGAATAAACATGGATTTCGAGAGTATTCTTGAAGAGATTCTTTTGGGTAGAGGACAAGGAAACCTAAACTTAAGCCGAAACAGAAAGAAGCGCTACAGCC
Organism: Montipora foliosa; assembly: GCF_036669935.1. Lineage (NCBI taxonomy): Eukaryota > Metazoa > Cnidaria > Anthozoa > Scleractinia > Acroporidae > Montipora > Montipora foliosa. The sequence continues at coordinate 54,137,678 of NC_090874.1, read as the reverse complement.
AATTGTTTTTGAACGGTCGAGATTGTTTAAGGACGTTCGCGCCTATTGTTTCTGCGCATCCTTACTGCGCACGCAAATGCACACGCCACGTCATACGCGAGCGCGCGCGCTAAGTAATAAAATGAGAAATGGTAGGGCAAAAGGCCATTGCTATAGCTTTGCCTGGATTTAACGGTCTTGGACGTTCGGTGACCCCAATTTTTCTTTCCAGAAACGGATTTTATTTACAATTATCTCCACGTTGTCCAAAAATGAACAAAAAATCAATGTGGGAAGTTAAAAAACTTTCAAGATTTCTGCTCACGGGACATCAAATCCTGCCATCTTGCGGCGGCAAGGCGCGTGAAACTGTGGTCGCTAAATGCGAACTTGATCTTTAAGGAACCTCACCAGCTGACTAAATTCACTTAATAAGTCTACTTAAACAATATTTGGCAGAGAAGATTTCACTTCAAAGATTTAATTGCAATATCTGTGGGTTTACAGACACTGGCCTTATTCGCTAACGAAGCCCGATTTTGTCACATTTTGGGTGTTTTGGGTGACCCCCCATTTTTTTTACATTTCTGACGTAACTAACTCATCATCTTACAGCGGTAAACGTTTCAGAAAAAAATCAATGTTGAGAATAATGGATGGAGGGATGGATGGATGAATTGGAGAAGCCTCCCCTTGATCAGGGGCGGAGTTAAGTTACCAGAACAAGTAAGGACCAAGGACCAAGCCAAATCGAAAACATAGATTCTTACTTTTATAGAGCGATTTTCAATTGAGTGTCGTAAAACCAAAACCAAAGTAATTACTTTGGCCAATCAAAAAGGACGGAGGCAATCCAGTAAACCAATCAAAACTCGCAGTAATTACACGTAGCCGACAGAAAGCGAGGGAAAATTGGTTTGGGTTTCACTTCTGATTGGTTGAAAAAGTGGCGCGAGAACTTTGAATCAATCACTGAGTGAAGTAACCATAAACCAAAGCAATTCGCTAATTACTTTCGACACTCAATTGAAAACCACTCTATTTACGAGAAAAAGGCTTAATGAATGCATAACTCGAACTAGGAGCTTGGGCTTTTATTCTCGTCCGAGTAAAATCACAAGGGCACGTCAAAATAGAGACCATATATAGCCAAGCTGGACAGCCTGTGCTGGAATGGCTGGTACGAAACCCATAAAGCCAGAAGAATAATGGGAACGTACAGTGCACAAACCGCTGGGAATTAAAGGTAAAAGTTGTATGAACAAAACATGTAAAAACAAAAGTCAAAAAAGGTCGAAAACTAAGATGCACACATTTCATCGACAAGACCTTTTATCAATGCGCTCGCTCGCTTGGTAGATCATCTATGGATTATTGTGTAAGTAAACTTATGGGAATTTTGCGCGTCTTCTAAACTATTATAATTACTGGTTAAGGACGTATGCAAAACATGGACCCGGTTATTACATCAAGTTGCTGCTCTCATTCTTATAAGGAATATAGGGCTGTTGTTCGCTTATAGTTATGGGCTACTGATTTAAGCAATTGTCTCTTATAGAAACCAATATACCATCCATTTCAAATAGGTAGCTCTAAAGAGATTCGTCTATAACCCGCACTTCAAATATACATTCATATCATTTAATTCATCGAGTCCTTCATCGGAACAAACAAGCCCAACAAATTGACCAGTGCGCCCAACCGTCGTCACATCGCAGGGGTCATGGGTTCCACCTGAATTTTTCAGGTGTCTATGAGAGACAATTGATGAAATTGTCCAGTTAAGTGCGAGGACCACTTCGCTCTCTCTCTCTCTCTCTCTCTTACACAAAATGAGGGGTGGTCCACATGGGAGGTCCATGGACCTGGGGTACATGTTTCGTATGCTTCCATATTTAACGCACTCAGGAGACCATGAGTAGGAGCTTGCCTCTCTCATACACGCCCTTATGAGTCAACCTTTGCGCGTATCTTTCTATTTTTTGAACACCACGAGTTCCTCGGCTCTGCACGCTCTGTTTTAAATGGCCAAACAGAGTAAAGTCATTGTCTAACGAAGACACATTAAGCAGTAAAACTGTATGTAAATCATGCAAATTGATGTAAATTTATGTAAATGCGAGTCTCCTGCTCAAGGATTCATTCTAAAAATAGAAACATACGCGCAGAGGTTGACTCAAAGATCTACTGCATATGGAGGCTCCTACTAATGGGCTTCTGCCTGCACAAGTTCACTAACAATGAACGAGAAATTCAAAGCCTCGTGCGGCATTGAAAATTTCTAGTTCATCAGTTAGTGAACGAGTACACGAGCGTGTGTGCGCAGAATGCCCTAGACGCAGAAATATTTCCTACCTTCACTTCGGTTTCATGCATGTATTTTTTTCTCGTATTTGGTGAATCATGTATCTCTTCCTGGTAAAGTATACCAAATTCCATATTCCGTGTCTTTGGAAACTCACGGGAGATAGATGTTTATAACTCTTCTAGATTCCTAGGCAAATTCATAAATATCTCTGCTCTCACGGAAAACCTAAAAACTTGAAGAGCACCTGAACAAAACATGCTGGTATGCTGTCAAAAACGTGGTCAGTTTCAAAACATAACCGTCAACGTTTCATTGGTCAAAAGTGACACAAGACTGGACAAACCATTAACGTTTCCCGCAAAATTTGTCACGCTTCAAGGATGGACGCAAATGGTAGTACTTCACTCAGTGATTGGCTCAAAGTTCTCGTGCCACTTTTTCAACCAATCAGAAGTGAAACCAAAACCAATTGTTGCTTGCGTGTGCACATTTTCCCGCGCTTTGTGTCGGCTACGTGTGATTATTTCGAGTTTTGATTGGTGTACTGGATTGTCTCAGTCCTTTTTGATTGGCCAAAGTAATTAGTATTTCGTTTTGGTTTTACGATACTCGATTGAAACTCGCTCTAGACAGAGTAAATGGCCAACTGTCACTCTAAGGATGCAAAGGTTTAACCCATTCACACCTCAAATGCCCTAGGATGCCCCCGATTGCAAGTAAAATCATCTGGTGTTAGACAGAGTCTCACTCTCAGGGGTCAATGGGGAAAACTGTATTCACTGTAATTACATGATTTGACACCCAACCAGAAAGAGTTTTATGTTATGAATCAATGAGAAATCGGGGTGTTTCAATACTTTTCTCTGATGATCAAAGTGCTGACACTAATAATCACCCTAACAAATGGAAGCATGTCAAAGAACCTTGAGGCACCAACTGATTTTGTCTGACATCGGAAAAAAACATCCTAAAAAATCTTTGTATCTATTCTTAGTGATGTCAAGTGGAAAAGCAATATTTACTTTCTTATCATACATGTAGGTTGTCCAAGTGATCCTTGATTGCAGCCAAGGGAAAGAGCCAGCCGAAGTGAAGGAAACTGAACCAAGTTCATGCAGTCTGTTGTAAAACATTGCGTTCAGCACTTGTAACCAGGACATGTCCATGTAAACCATAAGATAAAGCTTGGTTTTCTCTGTAAACAATCTTGGTATATTGCTTGTTGATGCACAAGTTTGCTCTGTATGCGTTTGTGTGACGGTCACATCAAAAATCCTGACTTGAAGTTGATGTTGACTTAATGTTTAGAATTCACCAGAGTGATAGCAGAAACTTTATATGTATACAAGTTGTTACAAGTTTTTAAATTTACCACAATAATTTAAAGTTAAAAGCAATCAACAGGTTGCATTATCTTCAAAGAATGGTATGTGTTTTACATATGGAAGGTTACAACAATTATTTTTAGGGTTGTTGAATTGAATGTTGTGCTAATGACACCATTTCAAAGATAAAAATATTTGACAGGCTTATAATTTTTTATTCACGCAAGTGCTGCATAAAGGAATTAAAAAAGTTCTAGTCCTGCTGAGATCAGTTTTTGTGAAGATACACTGTACTACCGTAATAAGGTAATAGGCCAGTTTCGTATTCTCACAGCTGGACTGGTTCTAGCATGAAATGGAGGCTAATGCGGGGAAATTAATTTGCATTTGAAAACATTTGCCCGCATTAGCCTCCATTTCATGCTAGATCCAGTCCAGCCATGAGAATTCGAAAATGGTCTATTGCACTAAGCCGAAGCTGGTAAAGAGCAAACATTCATACCATAAACAATTTATTTAGCAAATCATTTTCCCACCCCATTGGTACAGTGACACCTATAACCAGTGGTGCATAGTGACACTAGTGTATTCACATGCCTTTCCATGAAGATCATGTGTAATGTGCATGTATTGGCACACTGTGAGAGCTGTATAGGCCACTGAAAATACCATAATGCTCTTGGTTTGTCCCCCCAAAAATTTTTTTCAAGAGAAACTGGAAACAATGCTCATGCAAAATTTGAAGGAACAAACAAAGAGTATTATGGTATTTTCCGAAGTGGCCTATACTAGATGAATCAAAATGTGTTGTGCCATTCTTTGGCTACTGCTAAACGATGTTGGAAGTGTACCAGCTGACTTCCACTCCCAACACCAATCAATTTGCCAAGGGACACTAACATGGGGTTAGGCATCTAAGTTTACCTACATGGTGTATGACCAATTATGCTCTTGGTCACCCTGCGAGCAGAGCCTCCTTTTGTCTTTTTCTTCACTGAGGAGGAGAAAAGTAGGCTCTGCCCGAATCGCGTCAACTCTTTGAAGCCGCCGCAGCCCGAGCTTCTGGACTAGTCAATCTTGTTTTCTCTCGTCAAACCGGTTATTCCAGTGTGAGCGTCCGTTTAGTGACAAAACCGATGGTTATAATTGAGGCCGCTGTACCATGAAAAACCAAGATGGCGGCGAGATCTGGCATATTAGGCTTGGGTTCGAGACTGTATCCTGGCAACATGCAGCGCATATTCAATAAAGATCTTACTCGATTCATGCAGAGCCTTTCTCGAGAACGCCAAAATCGAGCAAGCAAAAGAAGGGCTCTGCTTGCAGGGTGGCTCTTGGTTTGTCCCCCCAAATTTTTTTTTCAAGAGAAACTGGAAACAATGCTGATGCAAAATTTGAAGGAACAAACAAAGAGTATTATGGTATTTTCCAAAGTGGCCTATACTAGATGAATCAAAATGTGTTGTGCCATTCTTTGGCTACTGCCAAACGATGTTGGAAGTGTACCAGCTGACTTCTACTCCCAACACCAATCAATTTACCAAGAGACACTAACATGGGGTTAGGCATCCAAGTTTACCTACATGGTGTATGACCAACATTTAAAGTGCTACTGTGATCAAATTTTTATCCCTTGAGTTTTTTGTTTTACCACATAGAGTACCATGAAACATTAAAAACGCTGTTTACCGTTTGGAAATATCTGCATTGGTTCCAGAGATATTTAAGTTTGAAAAATGTGTTAAATATGCAAATGAGAAGGCTGATGACGTCATTCACCCAACCCAATAGAACATCAAGAATATAAATAGAGCTATCTCGGTCAATTTGCAACAGAGACCATTGAAACTTGGTGAGCTGATAGTTCTGAAGGCAACACACCTACGACTGTAAAAAAATTGGTTCCCATGGCGACTCACTCTTTTCCAGTCCCCTCCAACCTGATTTCAATATTTTGGTGATCTCAGGCT
>NC_090874.1:54122096-54124596 GCF_036669935.1 Montipora foliosa | reverse complement strand
ATATAAAATTTCCAAAGGCTTCGCGATAATAGAACTCAGAATCTTAAGTAAAGAAACAGGAATGCTAAATGTACCAGAAGCTTTTCCTGATTTAAGACTTAAAACACGACGCCTCCAAAGGCGTATCCGTGGAATGCACAAACAGTTAACACAAATTGTCCACTTACAGTGAACTTCAAGTACAGGTAAGCTTCGGAAAATGGCGAGAGATTACCAGAAAGATACATCTGTAATATAACTTGAAGTTGCCTATTGTAAAAACTCATTATTAATGTTACTAAATTTGCAAATGCAAACAAGGAAGCCCTATTAGCGGATTCTCGGGATACGGGATCTTTCATTCATTTATGTTTTGGAATGAGACTTTATTTAAATCCTACAGTTTTACTTCCTTCCTCCGTTCATCCAAAAATTACAAGATCAGCCTTAAATCATTCGAAAAACTTAATACAGATCACAGTTCAACAACTTATCATCCTGGGCCAGTTGTTCAAAAGCCGATTAATGCTAATCTCAGGTTAAAAATGAACAAACGAGTTTTATTCTCTACTCCCAAATGCTGTTCAAGGCTGATATTCCGTGAAACTTTACATTAGAAGAAGTCAATAAGCAAAGGAAACTTTCACCAAAAAGTTGAAAACATGAAACAAAAGTTTACGCTAATCCTGGATTAAGGTAATCCGCTTTCGAACAACCGGGCCATGTATTCGAATTCCGGTCCCGTAATCCTGGTAACTTGGTACCAAACGTTTCACAATAACTTGAAATCTCGTCAAGAAAAAAGCTTAAATCCAGTAGTCCAGTCTGGGTTGAAATCGCCAAAAACTCTTTTTATTATCGATTCAAAACTCAACAAAAGCTACGAGTAGTAAATAGTTCTCACAAACTACAAAAATTCGTCATGATTCTACACTCGAGCTGAACAAAAAACTATCAAACACGAAAACAAAAAACCCTAGTGATCGCTTCTCGAGAAAACACTGTCTAGTTACTGCACTACCACACGTGCGCAATGCGCTCCTACTTTAAAAAATATCCCGTATCTCCTCAGTCCCCCCCCCCCCACCCCCCCAGCCAAAAATCCCATATCCCCACAATTTTTTTACCTAAGTCTTCCCATGTCCTGATCGCTTTTCGGCTAAGATTAGTTTCTCGGCCAATGGCTACGGTCAAGTACCCATGTACTACGTACGGTACTTTTGTCAGTGCCGTAAGGGGCAAGCACAGAACAGTTTCGGTTGCTTAAGGCAAACAACCGAAACTGTTCTGGCACAGAGGGTAGGGGAATGCCCGTGGTTTACCAGGGAGAATGTTGAAGATTTGGTCTGATCGACACATAACTAATAACTGCGCTGAGCTTGTTTCTTCAGTAGATTGAAGTTGTCCTTTCGTAATATGTGGTACACGATATTGTTTTGGTATTGTAAATCATTACAATGTCATGGTAGATATCTTTGCTAGATACCCCCTGAGAAGACATGTGGTTCAGTAAAGTACTTAACCCAGAACGATGGAAGAAAATAAAAGCAAATCTAGAAACATTTAGCTTCAAGGCTGACAAGTTGATCATTTACAACTTCTTTTTCATCACAACCTTCAGCGTGTACTCTAAGCTTCTGACAGCTTTCTAAGAAACAATTTGCATTAAAGTTAAGCCTTTTCCGGCGGTGTTAGTAACTGGATGGGAGACGTCAAAAGATGCAACTTGCTGTCAGGAACATACGACCAAAAATTCTATTTTAATGCCCAAAAATGCGAACAAAGCAAGGCACAGATTTTGTTAGCCTGCCTTACATGTATGCAAAACAAATATTGACGCAAAAGTAAATAAATATTGATATGTAGTTTTTAAGGAGAGCAGAAGGAACTTTTAGGAAGTGTCGATCGAGAATAAGACAATTTGCGAGATGAAGACATCATAAATTTTGTGCCACGAATATAATACAAGTTACCATCAGCGAGAAACATTTCGGGAGATTTTTGTACGTTCAATCTGAGTTCATTTTTTCTATCGTACTTTTGGTCGTACAAGTAAAATCACAAAATCGAAAGTGACATCGATTTTAGCGGCCGCCTGTGATCAAGTTACCTTGCGTGTTTAATACTGACAACTCACGAAACAAAGGATGCATCTGTGACAAAATGACGGCAAGACACCGGGTTTTTGTTAGTTTACTTTTTTTCTTTCAAGTTTTAATAAAGTTCGACAAGATACATGCGCGAATTTAACACAAAGATCTCAATCGTTGATGTTAGCCGAGGTGTCAGCTGAAGTTAAGCTCCTCCGAATGAGGTTAGTACTTGGATGGGGGACCGTTGGGAAGTCCCCGTGACGGACATCAGTAATTCGTTTTTTTTAAAACTTGATTTCATTTCATTTTTTATTTTGTTTGGCCGTTGAAAGCTATTTTCTTATTTTCTTTCTACGTCAAAACGGCTGAACAAACCGGTTCCCAAGAAATATTGGAGTATTCGTGCTATGCAAAATACTTCTAATGAA
>NC_090874.1:54099596-54102096 GCF_036669935.1 Montipora foliosa | reverse complement strand
AACCTCTGTTATGCACTTTGCATAAATATCTTTTTGTGCCCCTACCTTGTTTTTGCGCCCATATATGACGGCAGAAGTTTTTCTAGCTGTTTTTCTATTTATAAGCTGTTGGGGAAAATGGTGAATTCGAAACACTGTATCCGTACCGGACTTCTTATGAACTCTATCCCTGTAACATTGGGTAGATCTAGTTTCTGCAATCATGTTGGGGATTATTTCACAATTAGATAATTGGAGCCAACATGTTAGCTTGTTTGTTTGATTGTATCGGATATTATTAAATATCAGATTTCCAGCACTTTCATTGGCTCGCCAGACACAGGCTATCAGTTTTTTGCATGTGTATACTAAAACAGTGGATAGCGTTGTACTCGCGCGCTGATTGGCTCGTCAAACTCCGAATATCCTGTGCTATTTACCTCCGAGCAACTCGGGAAAAAATGGCGTCCCGATTTGCATCCGTGACAAGTAAAGAAAACATCCAAATTAACTTTTTGTAATGTATATTTGTGCTGTATACTAAAAAAAACTATTCACCTCAGTGTCGGTGGCTAGTGCTACCCATCTCCACTTCGGTGAATAGTTGCTAACTATTTCTGCTGCACCTAATATGGTCAAGGAACGCGTCAGGGATAAAGCGAGCTGAAAACATTTTTTCAGCTCTAAGTAAAAAATGGCCGACAAAAGCCGTTTTGTACAGGAATTGACCGAGGCAGAAGTCGATAGTTTAGTCGAATATACCACCCCCCGGGAACACCAAAGAAGAGTTGTTGATGCCGGAGTTTGAATAAAACAATTATTCTACTCGGGCTTGCTGGATATAAAATAATTATAACCAACGAGGCACGTTATCTATCACTTCATATCCAGAGCGCCCTTGTAGAATAATTCTTAACTATTCGCAGATATAACATTTCTTTTTGCATTGCATGTCATGAATGATTCTAGACGTGCCTATTATAAACAGTATATTGATGAGAACAGTTCTGACCAGGGAAGGCTTTTTCGGGCCAGTAAACGCCTTTTGAACTTTCATGTAGAAAGGGCTCTGCCGCCTCATACGGATGCTCGTATGCTGGCAAATGAGATGGGTGAGTATTTTGTTCACAAAATCACGGCTATTAGGTCTGAGCTAGATGCGGATGCCAGTGGCGCAACTTCGCTTGCCACATCAGCTTCAACGTGTAGTGAGTTTTCTGAATTTTCTCCATTGTCTGAGGAGAGTGTACGGAGAATTGCTGCCTCATGTACAAAGTCGTACGCCCTTGATCCTCTACCATCGTCTATTCTGACCTTCTGTTTGGATGAACTGCTCCCTGTTATTAGGAAAATTGTGAACTTGTCTCTTGAGTCTGGCGTCTTTGCGGAGGACTGGAAGAATTCTTTAGTTCACCCTTTGCTTAAGAAAGCAGGACTCAAACCTATTAACAAAAATTTTCGACCGTTGAGCAACTTGCAGGTTACATCAAAGATTACGGAAATGTCCGTGGCTATCCAATTACAACATCATATGGCAGCCAACAACTTATTTCCTGTTCTCCAAAGCGTACATGAGACGGCGTTATGAAAAGTTAAAAACGAACTTTTGCTAAATATGGACAAAGGTCACGTCACATTGCTTGTCATGTTAGATCTCAGTGCTGCGTTTGATACCGTAGACCACGGTATTCTTCTGCACAGGCTGCAGTCCAGGCTTGGCCTTCGAGATAAGGCTTTATTATGGTTTAAATCTTATTTGGCGGGAAGAACGCAGCAGGTCTCTGTTACAGGTAAATTTGAAATTCAGGTTGAAATGATTTGAATCCAGGTAAATTTAATTTTAACCTGGGTTGAAATTGAAAGTACGAAACATGAACAAAGATTAAATCAATTGTTCGCAAGTACGTGTATATTGGTAAGTAAATCGGTGCTGGAAGGAAGGGAATATGGTTAACGTACGTTTTTCATAAGTCAGTCTGTAAAAACGCCTTTGGTTGTTATTAAGTCTAAGCACTGATTTTAAATGGTTAGCATTAAAGTTGGGGTTAGGCGTACTGTGCCTGATAACCAATTCTGCTTTTCTTTCTTAGGGCTTTTTAGAAGGACATTGTTCATTGATGAATCTCCTTTAGAGGGCATGGGAAACAATATTAAATTATCTTCTAAGGAAAAAAAAAACCGAAACATACGTGATTTATTGTTGATTTTTAATTTGCTTAGTTATTTGCTATATCGTTTAATTTGCTTATATGGAATTCGTAATAATCAAAAGCAAGTAAAAATAAAACTTTAAAAAGTCAGGAAAAAGGGTTTTGCGATTTATTGATCAGAAGCCATTTTGTAGGCTCTTGTAAGTGTTATTTCTTTTGAATTTTAATTCTTTTTTTTAAATTTGTTGAGTCTGTTTGTAGTGATAAATCCAAATTTTGTGATTATTTTGACAAGTCCCCCTCCAAGTTCTACAATTTCGGCAAGTAGCACAGTTGGATGAAGGGGCGTTTTCATTTCCGTTCATTAATTT
>NC_090874.1:54067096-54087096 GCF_036669935.1 Montipora foliosa | reverse complement strand
TGTCACTTAATGCTATTGTAAATGGAAAGTTGGTATAGCAAGCTTAAGAGTATACATGTCACCTGAGAAACATACCACAAAAGCTTGGGGTTATTTTCAAGGGCCAAAATAACAAGACGGCTAGATCCTCAGTTATGGAAACAAACCCCTGATTTCTATCAAGTGATTAACTAATCCTGGAACAGATGCTTACAAAACAAGGCACAAATGTAACGACTTGAACAGTATCTTAATACTACTGAAATCTCATGGTACTTTAACTATAATTGGCATGATATCTTGTGTCTGACAGCTACTGAGGTATCAATGATTGAATTGTTTTCAATAACTCATATAATCGAAGAAAGGAAAATAACATATCGACGCATCGCAGTCCAAGTAAGTTTTTCACGTTTTGGACATCGTTTCTGAAAAAGAAAAAAAAGGAAGAAAGAAACAAGTAGTGGATTAAATGCAAATAACGAATTTCGTTCTGATTGACAAGTAAATAATATAACAATTATCTTAATTCATTCATTTAACTGTTTGTGCTAGAGTTAATAGCAACAATTCCTATTCACTGTTACTTTGATATGTAGACTTGAAGACCTCAATAACTCACTTCACTTGACATAAGCAATCGACAATCACCGATCAGTTTCACAGTCACTCCATCATAACACGGGCTCAAACAGCTAGCTATCTGCAGGAAGCTCAAGTAGCTGACTCCGTGAATGCAGACAATATTTAATTTAGGTATTAGCCAAAGCAGTTCCAGTAAAAATATCCACTCTGGCAACCGTTTTTACAGCCATTTCTTTGTGAAGAACGTACCTGCTCCTTTCGACAACTTCCTGGTTAAAAACATGTACAAAGTACAGCGATTCAGTCATTAAAGTTATATTTAAATAGCACTTACCATTCTTTTCGTGTTCGAGCTGCCCAAACTCAAAGGTGACATCATCGCCGATTAGCACAAATGGCGCCCAGTATTTTATGGCCGAATAATTCTTTGTCTCCTGAAGAGATTTCATAGCATGGTGAAGAGCTGTACTTGCACTTTTTCTATCTGCCAAGTGTTGGTAGAAACTCTTCATGAACAAGAAGGTCGCCTCGTCGTCGATTGCCCAGAGTGACACCAGTACAGACCGGGCACCAGCACACAGGAAAGCCCTGGCTATTCCCACAATACCCTCAGATTTTACCTCTCCCTGGCCACTATGACAGCAACTAAGCACAACCAGTCTTGCCTGAAGGTGAACTGCTTGAACATCGCTCAACGATAACGTGTAATCTTCCTCTTCGGGGATCTTGGATGTGCGTTCAGGATTTGGGGCCAAAACAATTTCTCCAGATCTGTCATCCCCATGTGCAGCAATGTGGATTAAGGCAACTGACTTCATTCTTCTCAGCACCTCAGCTTTGGTTGCATTTTTTCCTGTAAGAGGCACGGTCTGCAGAAGTTCTCCAATTACATCCACCTCTTTTTTCGCACACGGCAGCTGTCCATACATGGGTTCACCAGTGCCGTAAGTGACTTCGCTCAAGCACGGATCGCCTACAAGCAGCGCTTCATTCTTACTTTGGAAGTTGTCAGGTGCCATAGTGATCAATTTTAAAGCAGTCAGCGAAGGAATCACACGGATCCTGACAGAGTCACTCATTGCAAAAAAAGGAGCCAGGCAAAAGTGTCCATCAGGAACAAACACTAAGTCATCACCCTGGATCAACTCCATTATAGGACTGACTAAGACATCATACAAGGGTTGCAAGGGTTGTCTCTCAAGTGAACGATTCTCGCATCGCACAACGGCCCCTGCATTGACCTGTTCTAAAGCACTTTCCATCAGAGACTTGGCAGTTCCATTTCCGATTTTCTTTTGTCTAAATTTTATCCCGATATCATCTGTTAGCAACCAGAAGCTGATCGTGTTCCCTTCAAGTGCTGTGAAAACAGTTTGTGAAGGTAGATCTTTCATAACCAAAGAGATAGTTACCTTCATCATAGGTTTCTCATCAACGCTGTATTGCATCTTTAAAATGTCTGCCAAAGCCTGTGCTCGTCCTTGCTCAGCAGCATACAAAGCTTCATCGACCTCTCCATTCTTCAAGAGAGCTGTCCACAGAGCGGTGTACGCAAACCCCTTTGTGTCACGAAAGCTTATTTTCCATGCATCCTCTGACTGAAGAAGACGCCTAACTTCATCAAAATAACAAACGCTTAGACGATAGTAATTAAGAGCTTTGCTCAAGGAGCCAAAAAATTCATGAACATGACCAATATGATAACATGCGTTTGCCAGCCCTATTGGGTCCTCTGTTTCCTGGCAAATACTAAGATGTTGATGGTGGTACTCTATGGCTTGCTTGAAATTACCAAGACTTCCATAAGCGTTGCCGAGATTGCCATAAGCTCTTCCTTCTCCGGCCCTGTCCCCTACCTCTTTTGCAATACTAAGAAGTTGATGATGGTACTCTATGGCTTGCTTGAAATTACCAAGACTTCGATAAGCGTTGCCGAGATTTCCATAGGCCGTTCCTTCTCCGGCCCTGTCCCCTACCTCTTTTGCAATACTAAGATCTTGATGGTGGTACTCTATGGCTTGTTTGAACTTACCAAGACTTTTATAAGCGTTGCCGAGATTGCAATAAGCTCTTCCTTCTCCGGCCCTGTCCCCTACCTCTTTTGCAATACTAAGATGTTGATGGTGGTACTCTATGGCTTGCTTGAAATTACCAAGACTTTGATAAGCGTTGCCGAGATTTCCATAGGCTGCTCCTTCTCCGGCTTTGTCCCCTACCTCTTTTGCAATACTAAGACGTTGATGATGGTACTCTATGGCTTGCTTGAAATTACCAAGACTTTTATAAGCGTTGCCGAGATTGCCATAAGCTCTTCCTTCTCTGGCCCTGTCCCCTACCTCTTTTGCAATACTAAGATCTTGATGGTGGTACTCTATGGCTTGCTTGAAATTACCAAGACTTTGATAAGCGTTGCCGAGATTGCCATAAGCTCTTCCTTCTCTGGCCCTGTCCCCTACCTCTTTTACAATACTAAGATATTGATGGTGGTACTCTATGGCTTGCTTGAAATTACCAAGACTTCGATAAGCGTTGCCGAGATTTCCATAGGCCGTTCCTTCTCCGGCCCTGTCCCCTACCTCTTTTGCAATACTAAGATCTTGATGGTGGTACTCTATGGCTTGCTTGAAATTACCAAGACTTTGATAAGCGTTGCCGAGATTGCAATAAGCTCTTCCTTCTCCGGCCCTGTCCCCTACCTCTTTTGCAATACTAAGATGTTGATGGTGGTACTCTATGGCTTGCTTGAAATTACCAAGACTTTGATAAGCGTTGCCGAGATTTCCATAGGCTGCTCCTTCTCCGGCCCTGTCCCCTACCTCTTTTGCAATACTAAGACGTTGATGATGGTACTCTATGGCTTGCTTGAAATTACCAAGACTTTGATAAGCGTTGCCGAGATTGCCATAAGCTCTTCCTTCTCCGGCCCTGTCCCCTACCTCTTTTGCAATACTAAGATGTTGATGGTGGTACTCTATGGCTTGCTTGAAATTACCAAGACTTTGATAAGCGTTGCCGAGATTTCCATAGGCTGCTCCTTCTCCGGCCCTGTCCCCTACCTCTTTTGCAATACTAAGACGTTGATGATGGTACTCTATGGCTTGCTTGAAATTACCAAGACTTTGATAAGCGTTGCCGAGATTGCCATAAGCTCTTCCTTCTCTGGCCCTGTCCCCTACCTCTTTTGCAATACTAAGATATTGATGGTGGTACTCTATGGCTTGCTTGAAATTACCAAGACTTTGATAAGCGTTGCCGAGATTGCCATACGCTCTTCCTTCTCCGGCCCTGTCCCCTACCTCTTTTGCAATACTGAGATATTGATGGTGGTACTCTATGGCTTGCTTGAAATTACCAAGACTTCGATAAGCGTTGCCGAGATTTCCATAGGCCGTTCCTTCTCCAGCCCTGTCCCCTACCTCTTTTGCAATACTAAGATCTTGATGGTGGTACTCTATGGCTTGCTTGAAATTACCAAGACTTTTATAAGCGTTGCCGAGATTGCAATAAGCTCTTCCTTCTCCGGCCCTGTCCCCTACCTCTTTTGCAATACTAAGATGTTGATGGTGGTACTCTATGGCTTGCTTGAAATTACCAAGACTTTGATAAGCGTTGCCGAGATTGCCATACGCTCTTCCTTCTCCGGCCCTGTCCCCTACCTCTTTTGCAATACTGAGATATTGATGGTGGTACTCTATGGCTTGCTTGAAATTACCAAGACTTCGATAAGCGTTGCCGAGATTTCCATAGGCCGTTCCTTCTCCAGCCCTGTCCCCTACCTCTTTTGCAATACTGAGATATTGATGGTGGTACTCTATGGCTTGCTTGAAATTACCAAGACTTTGATAAGCGTTGCCGAGATTTCCATAGGCTGCTCCTTCTCCGGCCCTGTCCCCTACCTCTTTTGCAATACTAAGACGTTGATGATGGTACTCTATGGCTTGCTTGAAATTACCAAGACTTTGATAAGCGTTGCCGAGATTGCCATAAGCTCTTCCTTCTCCGGCCCTGTCCCCTACCTCTTTTGCAATACTAAGATGTTGATGGTGGTACTCTATGGCTTGCTTGAAATTACCAAGACTTTGATAAGCGTTGCCGAGATTTCCATAGGCTGCTCCTTCTCCGGCCCTGTCCCCTACCTCTTTTGCAATACTAAGACGTTGATGATGGTACTCTATGGCTTGCTTGAAATTACCAAGACTTTGATAAGCGTTGCCGAGATTGCCATAAGCTCTTCCTTCTCTGGCCCTGTCCCCTACCTCTTTTGCAATACTAAGATATTGATGGTGGTACTCTATGGCTTGCTTGAAATTACCAAGACTTTGATAAGCGTTGCCGAGATTGCCATACGCTCTTCCTTCTCCGGCCCTGTCCCCTACCTCTTTTGCAATACTGAGATATTGATGGTGGTACTCTATGGCTTGCTTGAAATTACCAAGACTTCGATAAGCGTTGCCGAGATTTCCATAGGCCGTTCCTTCTCCAGCCCTGTCCCCTACCTCTTTTGCAATACTAAGATCTTGATGGTGGTACTCTATGGCTTGCTTGAAATTACCAAGACTTTTATAAGCGTTGCCGAGATTGCAATAAGCTCTTCCTTCTCCGGCCCTGTCCCCTACCTCTTTTGCAATACTAAGATGTTGATGGTGGTACTCTATGGCTTGCTTGAAATTACCAAGACTTTGATAAGCGTTGCCGAGATTGCCATACGCTCTTCCTTCTCCGGCCCTGTCCCCTACCTCTTTTGCAATACTGAGATATTGATGGTGGTACTCTATGGCTTGCTTGAAATTACCAAGACTTCGATAAGCGTTGCCGAGATTTCCATAGGCCGTTCCTTCTCCAGCCCTGTCCCCTACCTCTTTTGCAATACTAAGATCTTGATGGTGGTACTCTATGGCTTGCTTGAAATTACCAAGACTTTTATAAGCGTTGCCGAGATTGCAATAAGCTCTTCCTTCTCCGGCCCTGTCCCCTACCTCTTTTGCAATACTAAGATGTTGATGGTGGTACTCTATGGCTTGCTTGAAATTACCAAGACTTTGATAAGCGTTGCCGAGATTTCCATAGGCTGCTCCTTCTCCGGCCCTGTCCCCTACCTCTTTTGCAATACTAAGACGTTGATGATGGTACTCTATGGCTTGCTTGAAATTACCAAGACTTTGATAAGCGTTGCCGAGATTGCCATAAGCTCTTCCTTCTCCGGCCCTGAAACCCACTTCCTTAAAAACGGCTAATGCTTCTGTGTAATTTGTCATGGCCTGATTAAAGTCAGCTGTGCTCTGATAGTATCTACCAAGATTGAAATAAGCCAAACCCTTGCCTTGTCTGTCTCCCTCCTTTCCTGCAACGCTAAGTTCTTGCATATGTTGCTTCAAAAGGTCCAACTTTTTATCCACCATTGTTGATAATCAAAACCAGGAAGTTTTTCTCAGAAAATCTGCGGTGCACCTGAAAGATAAATGAACGAAAACAAAATAGGTTTAATGCTCTGAGTACAGGATCCTAAACTGGCACAGCAAGATTAATTGAACAGTGAAGGAATAACTATCTTAAGCCAGTATTTCGAAAGAAACATGCCTTTCCTCATCAGGGTTTCCCAAGGAATGATTTTGGCTAGTGGAGACAGTTGTTACAGAATAAATACTTGGGCATTTAACAGACTAAAAGCGTTTTGTACAATAATAATCACGGACCATTAAAAGTAGAAATTCTATTACGTAAATGAGGGGAAAACAGCCTATAGAAAAGCGATGGCATCCCATTTCATCTTTCTTATCGAAAGCTAATTAAAAGTTCCTAAGATATGCTTCCCTGGCAGGAAATTTGCTGCCGGTATGTAGCTGACACCAAAAAAACAGGAGGGGGATGCCATTAAGAGTGTAATATTCAATTTTCTGAAATTGACATCAAACTCATAATTTTTTATTTCATGTCTAAATCTATCCAATGGCGGAATTGCTTGTTTTTTCGTCACAATTTTTTTTCTCTGGATACGTGGTTACTCCATGTATTCTGATCCAGGGTCTTTGAATGAGCTAATTGAATTGCTCACACATTTCCATTGAGAAAGGCTGCTCGTCAGGGCAAAATTGGCCGTTTTTATACTAGATATGTATAATCCGGCCATTCAAATTATGCCTTTCCCTCTCTTTCTCCATAAGCCAAAATCATTCCTTGGAAAACCCTGATGAAGAAAGGCATTTTCTTTCGAAAATTTGGCTTAATATGGGTATTCCCTCACTGCTAAATTAATCTTGCTGTACCAGTTTAGCATCCTGTAATCAGGGCATTGACTATTGTGTTTTCGTATTTCTCGGCGTTGTTTAAAAAAGTAGGTACGCAATGCGTACATGTGAGTAGCCACTTAGACACCGTACTACCAATGGAGTGTTAGGTATGCTGTTCGTTTTCATTTGGGTTCTAACCATTTACTATACTAGCTCTCAACGAACTTCATTGGCTCCCCACTGCCTAGTGATCCGATTTGGAGAGGTAATAACAAGAATTGCACCAGCCCACATGAATGGGCATCACACATGGCATTGAAAGGGGAGCGCGGATTAACCCTTAACACCAGCTAAAACCAAACTGGAATGCAAAATTACAAACTGGAATGTTTGATTCAGTACAGTTTTAACCAATAGAAATCAAACATCAAGTGGTGGCTTGACAGTACTGAATCAGTCGTAATTCTTGTCATGACAAGTTGTCTGGCTCAAATCAAACCACAACTGAAGCAGTTTTGTCCGAGCCAATGAAAAGCAACCATGTTCCAGGATTCTCCTAATTAGGCGGTAACCGGTAAAATTTACCGCTTGTAAGAGCACTTATTACCGCCTGCAAATGCTCAGAAGTCGCTTATCCGTTGCAGAACGTCCAACATTAACCAAAATGCTTTACCGGTTTGAAAAGGTCCCTTACCAGTTGTGCTGAAAACTAGGGAGAACCATGTGTTCGTGCCAATTTTTTCACACATTTATTCTTTTATTTCTTTATGAACATAAAGCAGTCAATATTGAAACTGTTTGTGACCTTCAAGCAGACAATTTTCATACTGACTGCTACATCACTGTTTAATTTATGGGAGAAAAAATGACTTGCAATACGGACTTGTTCCTTACCAGCCAAAAGGCAGTCAAGGCATGCTATTTTTTGAGAAATCCGCATTACTTATAATTTTTACACACGCGCACAGATAATTAAAGGAAAAACAGCAATTACATGTACTTGTTGTGCCTGTTGTGGATGAATGTTGGCATTTGCAGGCAGATCTGGATTTGATCCCAATCAAACAAACACTTATTAAGCCCTTAATGTACGAGCTCTTGCGATGAATTGCATGCCCCTTAGAACCTTTGTAATAAGAAACATCAACCTTGCCACCTTGCGCAGTTCTTATTTTCTGCATGAAACTTGCACCTAGATTATGAATAAATTTCGCTCTCTCTCTGAACTTCAACGAACAAGAAATCCTTTCCAACCTACAAGACATACACGGTGTGTTGGTCTGCGGGTTTTAGAGAATTATATTGACCACAAGCATGCTAATTCCCTTGTATGTGTCGAAAACACTGATGTATAAACTATCCAGAAACTAGCGCATGCGTGTCAAGGCGGCTCAAACCAGCTTCAACCATTTTTGAGGGAATGTCTCATTAGACGGACTAACTCTATAACGCTGTTTCACTTAACGGCAATGTTATGGTACCACATGAAACCCTGCCGATAATCGTTAAACAAGATGCACATGTTACTGTGACGTAATAAATTACCATGGCAACAGAAGAACCATCTAAAAACGCCCTATATTTTGTGTTAAAGCACTTAGTATCTCAAAAACGAACTAAAGTGTCCCCCATTTTCTATTGCTGAAAAGCGATTAGCAGGCTAAGATGAAACTTTTTGCAAAGTTAAAAAAAAATCTGGAGCAGATTCAGAACCACATTAAAATTTCCCAATTGTGAAGGTGGTTATGAATGTGCTGCAAAGAATTTTTTTAAACTTTGCAATGAGTTTTGTCTTAGCGTGCCAATTACTCTCCAGCAATAAAAAATGGGAGTCACCGAGTTCGTTTTTGAGATAATCGCTTTTAACGATAAAATATAGCGTGTTTTTCAGTGACTATTTGTGTTTCATGGTAACTTCGCCACTGTGCTACAACTTCGGTTATAAATAGTTGAAATTTCGCTAGAACAGCAAGTCAAGCGCAAGTCAAGTTTTTAAAACTGAGCAAAGGTTAATCCGCGCTCCCCTTTCACTGCCATGTGTGATGCTCATTCATGTGGGCAGGCGCAATTTTTCTTATTACATCTCAATCGGATTCCAAATCGATCACAATGCCGTGGGCATATCGTCGTACCCAAAAATTATATCATCTATCTCAAAAACACCTTATAAAAGCAATTAATAAGAAAATAATAACCATTGGTTTCACGGGCAGTGATACAATCTGGCTGCACTGATCAATGTACTCGCTTCAGGGACAACTGGAAAAGTGAGTGCTCGCAGTCTCGTACAACGATACATGATTACACGGTCTTACATATCTTGCTTACTCGATTTTCGCAATTGGAGCGATTGCTGAATACCCGTCCACAAAGGAGCGTTTACCTTCGCGACGCTAGCCGCAGTACCGAACTGAATGAAAGTGGTTTTTGCGCAGTTTGTGTCAGATAGAGTGAATTCAGTAGAATGGCTGGTGCTGCAGTGCCTTAGTCGACTTACGGTTAAATTGAGCTGAGTAGAGTGGCTAGTGCCGCAGTGTCGCGGTGCTTACATCGTGGATTAACCAACGAGGTATATCCAACAACACGACTGCGGCGGCACTGTGGCAGCAGAGTTTTTAGGGTCCATTTCTTGTGGCCGGGTTTTGACATTGTCTGTACTAGGTAGATTTCACAAAGAGATTTTCTGCTCAATCTAATTTAAGTGATTTAATTTAAAGCTCACCCGCACGTGCGAGCAAAGGCCCAGCCTCTGTATCCAGAGAAGAATCCAACACTTTATAACTTCTCATGTGTGCCTTGACGTCCTTATCAAATTTTGCTATTATTACGCATTGAACGTTTGCTGGATTGTCAGAACTTGGGCCACAAATTCCCCCAACAAACTCAGAATAGAACTGCATGCAGTCATAATGGTCTGTGTGCTTTGTCCTTATCTCTTGCGTGACAGCTCTGACGATACAACTCACGAAAGTCATGAAGCGTTCGACTGGTTCAATGGTTGTTTGAGGGCTTCAAGGAAAATCCAAGAAGCGTATGCTTACATAAAGGGGGATACCTTTCTTTGTTTGTTTTGCAGGTATGTTCACAAAGTGAATTAAGGAAACTTGTTTGCGCAAAATTATGGAATGGAATGAATCTTGCTGGTATGCAAATTTTTAGGTCAGTTATTTTAATTACCGGATATGTCACTCTTAAACCAAGACAGTTAAATTTCAATGACACGTTCCCCTTGACCTACAGTAGTTCCAGTCAATTCACGTTGTATTGTGTCAGTAAACCTGGAGTCTCGAATTGTTTAGTGAATAAATCGAGATTAGCGTGTGTGGTTTCAATATACCTTGCCTCTGCTTTGGTGGTCAAAGGTCGACTTTTGTTGACAAACAGCATGTTGAAATTGGGCCTCAAAAAACCTCCGTTTCATTTACCCAAAAATTTTATTGAATTTAATTGCAGCGGAAACATTGCTTATTCCGGTGATTATAGTCTCGTTTGAGAAAGCCATGTACCAAGATGCTTTTTGACGGTCGAATTTCGCACAAATTTGGCACTGACCCCTTGCAACTTTCTGTTCAGTTCTGGAAATTTCTAAAATGTGACAGCTTTATTCCAGAGTCAAATTCCAGATTTTATTCCAGAGATTGTTTTCCAGTTTTTGCAAGTTTTGGGTTCTTTCAAAAGCTGGAAATAGCTTGAATTTGATACATCTATCAGGTGCTGCCAGAAAATGACAGTTTCTTCCAGTCTTCATTTCTTGCAGGAAACTGGAAATCAACTAGCAATAGTCTACAGCTTGTTAACAGTTTTAACATTTCTCAAATGAAACAAATTCTTAGTTTATTACAGTTTCTATTCTATAAATTCAACTCTTTTCAGATAAAAACTTAAAGAAATGTTTAGCATGCAGTTTCTTATTATGTATAAAATTTAAGAAGTAAGAAAATTCCATTGGAGAACCAGACATATGTAAACGCTATGTAAAGTTTGTCATATAACTATGTTCAGCTATATAAAGGCTATTTACTGCTCCTTACTTGCTATGTAATAACTATGTAACTTGCTACATTACATAGTTAAGTCTGTGTAAAGCATATGCCATTACTATTGCAATACCATTTAAAGGTCACATACCTCTCTGAAATAGCTTATGAATGTGAATGTGATATCTTTCGAGTTAATACATTTACTTAGCTTACGCAATGTCCTTTAAAGGCTCCAAACTTTGAACATAAAAGCACTCTGTACATGGAGAAATGAAAAAGAAAGCTTTTATTCCGATGTATTCAATAGGTTGTGAGAAAAACCAATCAACGGATTACCTTGTTTGATGCTCTCTGAGTCTCATAATCGGCCTTATTCCAAAAGGAACATGATGCATTACTCTGGAAAATTACACACTCCAAGTCAGCACTTAATCCTTTCAATGAACTCCAGTATCTTTCGAATCTTGCTCCGTAGAAAGATTGTCATCCTCCGCCATCTTGGATAACACGTGAGAGACAGGATCGGGAACTAGTGCGTCCTTTTCGTTTTGGTCAGCAGTCAGCAGCATGGCGCTTATACATAGGGCGTCCATAGGGCGGTGAAACGGGCATTCCGCTCTTGGTCCAATGTGCGATGCGGAGAAGGACTGGCACGAGCACTCCTTCCGCGTTTCCGGTGCAATTAATGGCTGCCAAAAATATATTCTTGACGAACCAGAAATCAAGTTTTCTTTCTTTATTTTTGGGCCACCATTAGTGTATTATTTAAAGGCCTTTTTGATATTTTTGACCCAAAACTCAATACTATTTTATCTGTAAAGTATTTTCGTCGGAAGCCGCTTAAATTTGACTGAAGTAAGACAGTGTCGAATGCAGGTATGTCCCGCTTACCGTGACCAAGGGTAACCCGTCGTTTCGCCAACGTGTCAGCTCGCCAACAACCTGTTCGCCAACGTATGAAGTCTATTTGCCAACGTCTAATAATGTCAGTTCCCAACGCTTATATGTCAGTTCACCAACGTCCAAAATACTTTGTGAAATAGATCTGAATTTTATTTACAAATTACCAAAAGAAGATAATGTGACCTTTGATCCAAGATGAATTGTTTGATTCGGCTTGAAAATGTTCGTTTCACTCTCCCCAATCTCTCTCTCTCCCTCTCTGTCTCTCACGCCATCCACGGCTTTATTTGTGAACATAAACCGGCTGTAAAACCTTTTTATTAAACATTTGCGTAGTTAAAGAGCCATCGAGTTGAAATATGTTTGTTTGATTACGCGCTTAGAAACGTTCACTTGTTTCCTGCAAATTTCGCCTACGTGTTTGTTCTACTCTCGCAGAGGGTTTTTGCATTGTTTGAAACACTGATTAAATATTTGCAGCAAAACTTTTTCCTTCCCCCACTCAACTATTAAATGTTCCCCCTACAGCCTGCTTCTCTACCGGTCTCTTTTCTCTCTGTGACGGGAAGAATTAGAAACGCGATAAAAACAATGTGAACTCATTAACTTCACTTGTGCGGCATGTTGCAAAGGAGGTGAGAACTTTTTCAACTTGAATAGGATAATGTTTAAACGTTTAATGATATGTAACTACAAGAAAGAACAGATAACACCAACAATATCTGCCAATCAAATTCCTGCGATTTTGATCTGGCTTAATCAGGCATTGCTGTATAAAAGGGCTGTGATTTTCTGTTCAATTCAACCCACTCATCTTATCGAAGTATTTTCGCTGATCAAATATGTTTACAAGAGTCACTCGAGATGGAAAGCTATTATTGTATCTATTGCAATGAGGAAGTAACAGAGAGACTGGAAGTGCTCCTCTGCGATGGCTGCGACAAATGACAACATCGACGTTGCAACACGGGAATTTCGAGACAGCAGTATAGAGATGCTGTTAAGACCGGATTAGGGGTGGTTTGGCGATGCCTATATTGCAGTGAGATCACTGATCCAATTGGGGAGAGTAGCAGAATCGAGGAAGAGATGGATGCCTTTGACATTCCGCCATCTTTTGGTATGCTCGTTTTTTCACAATACTAAAACGACAATAGGTGATGGAATGTTCTTAAACAAAGAGCTTTCCGTGAATGGGATCAGTCTGCGAGGAATCTGTGTGTTGAGACTAGAATTGCTGCTTGATGAAAAGCATCTCATAGACGAGACAGTCAAATTTTCCTTCCTTTTTTTTAGGTCATGTTAGATGAACTGACTGCTGCACCTTGTCCAGCCCTCCCTAAGCCTGCGCATGTGGCTAGAGCTGCCAACCGACTCCGGCAGAAACTCAGACCCGAGCAAACGAAAGATCTGGACTTCGAACTGGTCAAGGAATGTCTCCCTCCCGGTTTCTTCCAAGCCGACCTGACACAAGCAGAAAGGCATCTGATCTTCGCCAGACAGGAGCAGCTAAATACCCTGGCCAAGGCTAAATCCTGGTACATGGACGGAACCTTCAAGCTTGTGCGACACCCATTCCAGCAGCTACTGACGGTGAATGCTTTCGTCCAATCCGGGGAATATGCAAAGCAAGTCCCACTTGTGTTTGTCCTGATGGCCAACAAGAAAGAAAAAGACTACAAGAAGGTATTAATCACTGTTTAGTCATAAATTAATAAAACTGAGAAAACATTATGCAGTCTATTGAGCATTAAAGTAAAGATAAAGACAACGCAATATTCGGAATCGAACTGGGAAAACAGTTTCCAAGTATTATAGTAAGGAATCGAACTCGAAAACGTTATGCATATGCAGCTTCCAAGTATTAGTAAAACTATCTAAACCTCTTTCTACTAATCAATATCCTAGCATTTGTGTCCGATGAAAAACTGAAGCAGGCGAGGCTATTCGACAGCTGGGAGAAGTATGAAAGGAAAGACAAGACCGCCGCACAGTTGCTGAAAACGTGCTCACATCTCAACGGCCCCCTCGTGGAAACTGAAGAAGTCAGTAAAAATCACAACCAAAAAACGGCTCCTTTAGGAGCCACCAAGTTTGCAAAAGAATATGACCAGCAATAAACTATCAATAAAGAAAACTAATAAAATTTGAGGGGGGATTGGGGCGCATTGAAAGGTTCAATAACAAATATGGCGGTTCACATCAACAATCCCTCTCATGAAGTGAATTGCAAGTTATCTAATTGACAATTATTTTCAACGAAAAAGGTGTTTTTGGACGTTGGCGAAGCGACTTCATAGGGTGGCGAAACGACCGGTATTCTGACCAAGCCGTGTTCTGCTGCTTCTTTTAGGAGTACTCCACATTACTCCACTCTAAATTTTACATATGTTTAAGATCGATAGCTTTTACATAACATAGTAAAAAACCGAGGTGGATATATTTGGATATAGCAGCGTTTCAGAACTTCAAACTTGCTCACTTAAAATCGCTCGCGACGAATCGGATTCCCCGCCGCAGTCAATTTTACCAACAATATTTTAAAACTATTTGCAAGATTTCACCCGCTTGGGAAAATCAACAAACGAACATGGTTTAATCAGGGCGCTTGTAATTCCATCTTGATAATTTAAATAAAATACGAGTAAAGCTTGCTGTTAATACTCTGTCCGAAAACGTTTGCAAAGACATGGCTTTGCATGAAAACACCACAGAAAAGATACAATAACTTATGAAAATGTGAAATGCTTTGGAATGTCTTCAAAGATAACAGTCCACTGCAGTCAATAACAGATCAACGTGTTACCAACTTAAACCAACTACTTAATTACTTTAAAGCCTGGAAACAAACATTCCACAGAAGGACAGATGTGTAAGAACACTTCATAACATGGCAAACAATGTTTGATCTCGAGGTAATATATAGACTAAACTTAAAATGGATCACAGCAAAACAATGCAAAACTGATAAGTTATTGTAAATACCATGTCCCTGCCCCCTTAGGTATGACTATGCAAGAAAGCCATACTATTCCTTGGCAACTCCTTCATATTTTGTACCATCTGAGGACAAAGCAATGATTCCAGTTCCTTGTAGAATATCCTCCCCTGAAGAAAAGCAATTTGTAGCCTATCACTACTGCTACGTTTTAAGACTCCCCATCGTCTCCCAAAGCCCATATTGTTTACTTTGCCTTTGTGCAGTTTGGTCCCAACAAATAAGCTAACCTGTGGCTGATCAATATGATCTCATTTTGTTCCACTGTGTGAAACATAAATAAAATAATTAAGAGCATGAGCCCTGAACATACCTTAAAAAATAAGAATGACTGTATTTATTGTTAGGCTTGACTAGCAACACCACACAGAGAACTTAAAAAATATAGCATAACTATTTCACACTCAAGGATCACAGGCATCTATTTTTGGGGGTCTGAGGGCTTATTTAAAGAAAAGAAAAAAAAAAGTGTGTCCGATCTAGCCCTTTTACTCAACTAGGTATACCTATCGATAGAGTGCCAACGAGCGATCAATGTGTGGTTAGATAAGGGGTTTGATGCCGAGGCATAGATTTTTGGAATTGATAGTAAAATTTTTGATGAGAGTAACATGGAAACTGAACTTAAGTTTTAAGAGCTTGGTAATATAGTAACCAAGTCATTTAATAACTTGAACATGTAACCGGATGTGAATAGTTTTTGTTACTAATGTAACATTATAAACAATAACATAACAAAGAACATGAATTGTGTTGTATAGTAGAACTGTTGCTTTGAAATAGCATAAAAACAACACTGAATTTTGCAGTTACAATATGTTGATTGAAGCATATAAAAGGAGTCTTAATTATTACAATGTTTGACAGAGTGAACAGAAACATGCATGTACTAGTGTTAGCGAACTCAGTAATGTTAAAAAAAGCATATGAACTTGAACGTGAAAACCAATGTGAATGGTTTTCTGTTATTAATGTAACATCTTGAACACGAATAGCATGGTAAGAAATAATATTAACTTGTTTTGTATGTATGTTTTTAAATAGCGCGTAAGGCAACATTGAATTAGAACATGGTAATGAAAGTTTGTTGAAGTCTTGATACTTAAGTGTTGTAAATAAGTATTGTAGTCCGTGGTCGGGCTTTGTTAATTCTGTACTCTAGGACAGTTTAACTTGACAGTGAGGATGATGATATTTCAGTGATCACTTTTCTGTTGACATTATATTTAAATTCTATGTCTTGGAGATCCATAAGTAGTTCTTCAATTGTATCCGAGTCGTTAAGTAATGAGATTGTGGGGTGGGCGGCGAACAGGGACTGCAAGACATCTGTAAATGCTGTTAACCAAATGTCTTTTTCATCCAAATGTACAAGTAGTTGTACAGATGCATCTCTTTTGCATTGCATCTTTCTTTGTCGGACTCCACAGTTTTTACATTTGAGTGTGTTCTGTTGGGTGATTTCATTAATTTTTCGTTTACATGCTTGGCAGGTGATGAAAATGCTTAGTTTGTTGATCATTTTGAAGCTCTCTACTTTTGCTTCTTTCTCTGGATTTTCAAGTAATGCAGGGCCATTGATAGGTGTCAACTGTTGATTGGCTTCTTTAAACGTTGTTGTAGGGGTTGTTCCCAGATGAGTGATTCCTTGGAAGTGCTTTACACTAAGGTTTTCAAACTCATATGTGGTGCCAGTTTTGATGGTTTTGTAAAGTGGATCCCATATATGAATAGTAGCAGTTCCAGTTTCATCCTCCAGGACACAGTCTTCTTTTACAGTTGTCATTTCACTTGAGGATTTCAATTGAACAGGTTTAGGGTTTTCATTTCCCAGTGAAATGGAAGCAGTGACATTTACTTTCTGATTGACTTGGAGTGTGGGGAGCTCCTCAAGCGTAATCTTCTTGGAAGGCTGAGTTGAGGGCCCAGTCTTTTGGGATTTGTTGATGGGTTTGTAATCAAAATCAATATCAAAGGTTGGTGTTACCCTTACTGTTGATTGCTGGTTGAATATGATGTGATTGCTGCTGTTTTGCTTAGTGTTTTTGAGGGTTACAGCTGTTTTTGATGCTTCGTGTTCTTGTAGCATGGAGTGGTTTGCAATATTAAACCCTACAACTCTTCTCAATTTTGATGGGCTGGTTTGTAAATCAAAATCATACCACTGATTTTGATTTTGCGAGCGTTTTATAGGGCTCAAATTCTGAATGTAGCCACGGTGATTATCTAAGAAAGAGGGAATAAAATTTGAAGTTAGACATGAAATGTTAATCACAATAAGTTAGTGCACCTTTAATAACATGTGGACTGTAAAATTCATAAGTGAACCAACAAATGTTTTTTTTGTTACTGTCAATGAAATGTTTTGCAGCTCTTTGCAGCTTGTGACTATTGTCAATTGTGTAGTAATCAAATCAAAACATTGACCACAGTTCAGACAGCACAGTCAGAAGTTGGGAGGAGCCACCAAAGATTTCAGTGACAGTAGTGAAGTTGCATTTGTCAGTATGGTTGGAATTTTAGAAACTGCAATATATATCTTGTGTAGATGTAATCTACTATGGTGAGGGCAGACGAGGATTTTTTTACAAAAATGATAAGGGGTTGTTCCCTTTCAGTAGTTTTTGCTCATTCAATTCCCCCTCCCCAGCCACTTTCCAAAAAGAAAACAGGAATATGGAGAACCACAAAAAAACAAACATTGTAAATTAAAGCTACAGGTACTTACCAGAGTTTGTATTTTCTTTTGACATGATTGACTGACAGGAGATCTGGAAACTGAAGAAAAAATAAACTTTTCAAACAGTCCAGAAACATTTTTTTTGAAATATCAAAGATTTTGTAAGCAGAAAGCACTGACAATATGTTTCCTTTTTTTAGAGTAGGATATGAAATGTCAAATGTTTTTAGAAAATATTTGGAACCAGTCACCACAGGGAGACAAGATCAAAATTGTACAAAGTTGATTTTGAATTGTAACTGACTTTTATCTTTTAATCTTAAGTGTAAAAGAAATATTTATGCGTGCATTGATCGGTTTGATTAAATTGTTTAAACGAGCATGACATAAACGAAAATGTATTTTTAAGATATTTTGAGATGTGAACTCAGTGTTTCATTAGCCAACATATCAAGACGGTTTTCTTCTTCTAATCTAAACTTAAAGTTAGTAGATTTTTTGACTGCTTGTAACCTCTCTAGTGTCATTGGCTCAATAAGAAGATCTTGTATTTTTTTGAACACGCTGGTTCTATTGATTGCTGAACCCTAGTTCAAGTCAGTAGCGAACACATTGGTTCGATTGGTCTCTCAACCACTGTATAATACACTATTGCTATTGGTCTCTCGACCACTATATATTCTGAGCAAAGTGAGAGGGAACAAGCTACTCCGATCGATAAATTTCAGTTCGATACGCTAGTTCGATTGATGAACAAGCTCGTTCAATTCTGTGGTGAACACGTTGGTTCGATTTCGTATTTGAACACTGGATTTGCTCTAGTTTCAACAATTTTCCTCAATATTAGAAATTACATAAAAAAAGAGTTTTGTAAAGGAACGCTGGCCGATTGAAGTTTCAGTTTGATTAATGAACACGCTGGTTCTACTGATTGCTAAACCCGCTAGTTGAAGTCAGTAGCGAACACGCTGGTTCTATTGGTCTCTCAACCGCTGTATCACACGCTAGTGCTATTGGTCTCTTGATCGTATCTCAAACAGTAAATTCGAACACTGGATTTGTTCTAGTTTCAACACTTTTCCTCAATATTCGAATTACATGAAAGTTTTGTAAAGGAACGCTGGCCAATTGAAGTTTCGGTTTGATTAATGAACACGCTGCTTCTATTGATTGCTAAACTCGCTAGTTCAAGTCAATAGCGAACACGCTGGTTCTATTGGTCTCTCAACCGCTGTATCACACGTTATTGCTATTGGTCTCTCGACCACGTATATTCTAAGCCTATGAAATTCTTTACAATTCAATAACGACCACAACAAAGAAAACACTTACCTTCTACAACAAGATCGCGCTGCTTCCACTTCAAACCAAGCGACGCTTACAACAAGATCGCGCTGCTTCCACTTCAAACCAAGCGACGCTTACAACAAGATCGCGCTGGTTCCACTTCAAACCAAGCGACGCTTACAACAAGATCGCAATGCTTCCACTTCAAACCAAGCGACGCTTCCAAATCAACAACCACGCGATTGTGTCTACATGTACCGCCTCCTGATTGGTTGAAAGCTACAATCTAACACGTCTTTTCATTGGCTCGAATAGTTCCTTCCTTGCAATTGGCTCAAACTGAGAAATCTTACATCTTACACCTTACACTTACACTTTTAATGCCGATCGAGAATTTTTTCGCATACGCCATTCTTCGCGCGGCACTATTTTCTGCCGCCTCGCCAGCCGAGCGTCTTCGCTCGGCTGGCTCGTTGGCAATCAAATAGCACATATCAATACAGTAACTCTCTGTTTCATATTGTTTTCAAGGTGTCAGTAAAAGGCCTTAAAGGACTTCTACATCTGCATCTAGTGAGTACATATTCCAGCACTCGGCAAGGTCCCTTTTTGACTTGTAGCTGTTTCTGCTTAGGTGGCCTCATACACCACGAGCCTTTTTGGAGATATCACCGCCAAGCCGGCCACGTCTGCTGAATAATTATTATGGTCAAATATTTGTTAATCCCTCCTACGTGATTCAGTTTTTCATACATGTACTATCTGGCTGTTTCTGTGATTAAAGTTTTTAATTTCACACAAAATTTGTTTCATTTGTTAGCCTTATTTTGGGGTTGAGAGTTTGCTTTGTAAATTTCTCCCCCTCATTCTACAGACTAACCCTAACTTTTGTGTATGATGTTTCCTCAACTCAGCCACCATTCACACACAATATTCCCCTCAAACTACCTGCTAATTAGTGAATGTTTTAGTTAGTGGAGAGAAACCCCTTCTTGTAAGGAGGATTCTTCTATCAACACCAATTAAGAAAGCTACAAAGGTTGCTAGGTTAACTGCTATGTATTACTATTAAATAACCAATCTTATTTTCACTTGGACAGTTCATCTTTAATTTAATATGGCTCCTTCGTGGGGCACCAGACACAAATGGTAACATAATTATTGTTTAACTACTGTTTGCAAGACTTTATGTTTTGGTGTGATATTGTTTCTTGTCGCCTGTTTCCATTATTTTATGTCATCTGTATTTCGTACACGAAGTAGATGTTTTTGCCATACATTCCGACTCCCCTCAGAGGGTTTTTGATTCAAATGCTTAACCACTCTGCAAAATTCCAGTCTTATTGATTGAGTTATAGAGA